>NC_143052.1:168114166-168422500 GCF_052426305.1 Pelodiscus sinensis | reverse complement strand
GCCTTGATGCAAACTGTTCATACTTTTACCAGTCTCTCCAATGTGAGGTTTTTTTTTTTAAACTGTCTTCTGAGCACCTTACAATGGTCTAATGCTTTTGGTCTCAACCATCCCAGGGGGGTGAGAAACTGAAATGCTAAGAAATTCACAGATGAGGTAGTGAACTGAATCCAGATGGCCCATATGAATGTTAGTTACTAGGTCTCAATCATATCTGCCAAACCAGTAGGATGAATTACTCATGGCAAGAGCCACATGGGGATTTAGGTGCTCAGTTATCACATGGGCTGGAGAGACCAGCTCAGATCCTCACTTAGCCCCATTCAAAGCAGGAACTTGAACTCAGCTCTCCCAGCTAAGTGCCCTGACCCCTAGTCTATTGAGTCATTCTCTCTGTTTGTTCCCTTGAGTATTTACATCATTTATACAAAATTGAACAGCTTCCACAGCGGAAATCGAAAGACTCACCATGGAATATTCCACAACCCAAGAACATCTAGAATTCTGGAGTGTCCAAGTCTTTGTCATGCATTCAGTAAACAAATATATAAACATCAGGAGTATGCATTCGACAAAGTACGTCCTTTACAGAACAAAACAAAAGGGCAAGGTTAAGGCTGAGTGGGTGGTAGTGATAGTCTGGATGATAGTTGGCAGTATCACCAATTCTACAATATTTATTTTTTTCTTAAAGTTCCAACTGCTTTAGTCAGGTGATCATAAGAAAATCCTGTGGCAGAGGAGGTTTCTAGCTCTCCTGCTTGTGAGGGAAAGCTTGAAAATGCAACCCAAGTGCAAAATGAAGACTCAGAAGGCAAATGAAAAGAGCCCAATTTTTTTGTTTAAAAATCTCTTGATTGGATGGTTAGGGTTGGCAATGCTCAAATTAGGTGGACTAATGAAGGATTCCATGATGGCTTAGAACTGGCAGGATCCCTTAATTGCTCATTTCCAGATATGCTAATACTGTGTATTCTTGAAACCCTGGCGGGCTGCCATTTTTTTTTATTGCCCACTTCCATGTTAGAGGAATACCATGGCAGCACTGTCAACCTTTTTAATTGGCATAGTAGAGCTCTCAGAGAATTGGGAGTGCCATTTCAGGTATGGCAGGGACTACCAGAGGTGTTGGAATCTGCCCCTGGAGTGAGAGGTCTGGGGAGATATTGGAATGCACGTCCAACCACCACCAGCTCCTGTCCTGTGTGACCGGCCTGGTTCTCTCTCCAGTCCATTGGCTCACAACACAGCTTGCAGGCATGGTCTACCCCTTGCAACACTTTCCCCCCTTTCTGCAGCTATACCTGTTAAGTTGTTTGTGCACTAACTTTTCGGTCCGATAATGAAAGAGAATTCAACTTTGCTTGGCAGCATTAGTTGATTTTATTTGTTGACACATCCATATGGTCTTTTATACACAGTTCTAGTGCACTTAAGTTCAAGCTCTCATTTAAATCAATTATTGCACCAAAGAATGAAGTTACAAAAATATTTTAAAAAAAAATTAGTCTACTACTTTTCCCCAGTGCCGTGGGATTTTTTATTTTGTTTTCTTAAAAAGTAGCTATGGTTGATTGACTGCAATTGCTAACTGCCCTAGGAACCTGGCATTCAAATTAAATTAGGGTTGTCAATTGTTGTTAACTCCCATGATTAACTCAAAAAATTGTGATGAATCAGTTTTAATCACACTGTTGAAGGTAGATCTCAATTGAAATTTATTAAATATTTTTCATGTTTTTCTACACTTTCAAATGTAATTGAAATACATATAAGATTGAATATAAACTGTACAGTGCTCACTTATTGAAAATATTTCCACTGTAAAAACAATAGCATTTTACAATTCCCTTCATAAGTATTGTAGTACAATCGCTAGTGTGACTTACGAGTGTAGACTTTTTTGTTCTAAAACTAAAACAATGTAAAACAAAAGCCTACAACTCCACTCAGTTTTACTTCTTGTTCAGCCAGTTGTATAGAGAAACAAGTTTGTTTACATTAATGGGAGACCATGCTGTCCCGTCCCCCTCTCCCCCCCTTTTTTTTTTAACAATGTCTCCTAAAAATGAGAACAGATGTGCACATGGCACTTTGTAGCTGGCATCATATATATAGTAGCCCAGGGTCTGAGAGTCTGTAACGCCGAAATGCTGGCTGTTCCCTCTGGGGGGCTCTGTTGCCTGAAATGCTGGCTGTTCCCTCTGAGCTGCCCGTGTTGCATGGGGAGTGCGGGACCCAAACGGCCACTTGCGCCGCTTGCTCCCCCACAGTGGCCTGGCTGAGCTGCGCAGAAGTCAGCCAAGTGCCATGGTGGGAGGCGAACAGGGGCGGGGTGGTGACATGCAGCGTGACAGCAGCTCCAAGCCCCGCCCCCTAGCCGTGAACATCACCGCCACGCCCCCCTTTGCCTCCTGCTATGGTGCTCGGCTGACTTCTGCGCTGCTCAGTCAGGCCATTGCGTGGTAGCAAGCGGCGCAAGCGACTGTTTGGGATCCAGGCCCCTCCCCCATGCAGCACGGGGAGTGCGGAGCCCAAACGGCCATTTGGGGTCTGCGTTCCCCCGAGAGGCAGGAAGGGGAGGAGAAGTGAAAGAGCAAGACAGAGAGAGTGGCAGGAGGCGGAGGAGAGCTGAGAGAGAGAGACGGAGCAAGAGACCGGAGGCTCAGGAGAGAAGACCAACGCGGAGGAGAGACCTGAAAATCCTGTCTTATGATGGGCGAATTGGCTAGTTGCAAGATATTTATGTTCCAGATTTGCTAAATATTCCTATGGTCCCCTTCATGCTTCAGCCACCGTTACAGAGGACATACTTCAGTACTGATGACACTCATTAAAAATGTGTTAATTCAACTTGTGACTGAACTCCTTGAGGGAGAATTGTACACTCCTGCTGTTTTACCTGCATTCTGCCACACATTTTATGTTATAGCGGTCTCGGATGATGACCCAGCACGTTATTTTAAGAACACTTTCACTGAAGATTTGACAAAACAAAGATTCAAATGTGAGATTTCTAAAGATAGCTACAGCACTTGCCCTGAGGTTTAAGAACCTGACATGCCTTCCGAAATCTACAAAGGTAGACTGACATAAGCCACTTTGCATCGATAAAGCGGGACACGTGACCACACTTAAATGTCTCCTGCCAACATGTGTGCCACATTAAAGCAACAGAGTTCCACCTCCCCTATTGTCATTAAGCCGTAGTCAATGCATGCTGAGGTAAATACAAAACAAGAGTAGCTCTGAGGTTCTACTGTAGTTGAATATTTCCGTGGTTCTGTCAAGGTGGCTGGTATATGGTTTTATGAGCAAGAGTGCTCCCTCCCTTCTCGGCCTACAATAAAGCATTCCTGGTAATCCACTAGTGCTTGAATAATTGTAAAAAGTAGCCCTTTCTTCTGAGGCATACTTGTGGCAAGCTAGTTTGGTGCCAAAATAGGGATGTGTGGCTTGTCTGTTGCTCCACCATAGTTTGTGAACCCCCACAGCTGAAAATTCATCCAGTGTATTCTGCACATTGCCAAGAATCAAGTCCTGCACGGCAAGAACTATTTGCTGCCTGACAACCAGAACCACAGTGGATTTTCCAACTCTAACATGATTTCCCGCTGACCAGGAGCAATCCAGCACTGCAGGTTTCCATAGTACCATCGCCACACACTACACCATTATCAGTGTAGCATCCAAAAGTTCCGCAGCCACTGCTCGTCATTCCAAGCTTTTGTTATGTAATCCCACCAGTCACTCCAAGTTTCTCAGGCCCAGAAGCAGCACTCCACCATCTGCAACTGCTCTGAGAAAGCTACCAACATTTTCGAATTGATTGTGCCATGTCCCATTGCAACCTGTCCTCCAAGACATCAAACATGATCTCCACGGGATGAGGCTGTTCTTACAGCTCTGTGAACATCAGATCAGACACAGTGTGCTTACAACAATCATGAAAAGCTGTGCAGACTTCATGCTGCAAGGAAGGCCATGCAAATTCATGGGATATTTAACAAAGGTGCAAAATTTATTGAGGACATTAGGGGTTGGTAACAATTGCATGCTGGGAAGTTAACCCCTTGTTTTCAGTCACTCCTGTGTGACTCGTTTCTGGCCCAGCATGCATTACCAAAACTTCCCAAACCACAGTGTACCAGCAGGTTGCATATGAGATACCTACCCAAGGTGCACTAGCACAAGAACTCCTGATAAATACATGCATTGCCAACACAAGCAGCCAAGTGCGCACAAGCAGTGTACTAACTGCAGCCCCTTAATGCTGACTTAACTGTCATCAACCAAAGTTTGTAGTGTAGACATGGCCTTACAGTGCCAAGCACAGTGGGACCCTGATCTTTACAGAGGTTCATGGGCACTACAGTAATATCCAAAACAAGTCTTACCCACAAAACCGATAACTGGAAGTATCTAATTTCCCCCACCCCAAGCATCTCCTCATTTTATTCTGTAATCAGCAGCTTCATTATGTTGACAAGGTCTTTGTGACTTCATACTTGTTCAGTGCTCTTTTCTAAAGGCAAGTCATAAAGGAGGTGCTCAGTTGTTTAGCCATCTTGGACTTACTGGGTTTTGCCTCTCTTGTTTTGTAAGGGGCCTGTTTCCTCTTTGGTATTTCTTTTTATCTTTGCTGTTTTGTGAAAGCACATCCTGTTTCCCCTTTCTCTTTCAGAAACCACAGAGACTGTGGAGTTTTCAAATGGCTGGAAATGCATTTGAGGGTTTTGATCTATTCAGAAGCAATTCAGAGAATTAATCTCTTTCCATAGAACTAAGCAATTAGATTCAATGTAGTGTTTGAGTCAGCCAATATCAAATTTTTGGATCCTGCACCAAATTTGTAGTACAGGCAGTCCCCGGGTTACATGGATCCGACTTACATCGGATCCCTACTTACAAACGGGGAGAGGCAACCCTGCACTAGCTGCTTCCCCCCAGCAGACCAGGGAGACGCGAAGCTAGCGCCCCCCACACCCCCAGCAGACCAGGGAGACACGGAGCGGCTTTTCTCAGCAGACACCTCAACTTGAGAATAAAGGACTGAGGGAAGTGAGGTGTGGGAGAATAAAACTGAGCTCTGGAGAAATGTGTGGCTAGAGTTTCCCCTACAATATGTACCAGTTCCGACTTACATACAAATTCAACTTAAGAACAAACCTACAGTCCCTATCTTGTACGTAACCCGGGGACTGCCTGTACATGTTTTCTGCTGATCCAAAACTGTTAAGTCTGTCGAATGCTTTCTGATCCACTTAAATATTTTCCACAAACCCAACTGTGAAATTTGTGTATGTGATCTTGCAATGAAGTGAAGCATTTCAAAGAAATACTGTGCAATAATTAAAATCAGTTCATTCTTTTTACCATCAAGAAAAAGCAAAGCTAATGAAAGGATCATTTTTAACATTAAAATTTTCTTATGCAAGAAGCTTTCAAAGTCTTCAGTAAATCTAAAGATAAAAGCATCAGACTAAGAATTTTCTACTGATGCATCTTAAAAGGGTGTGGGGAAACTATAGGCATCTTCCACAGTTAGTAGGTAAAGCAGAATTTAAGCTTTCTTGTCTTTAAATATTGTAAGGCTTTTGCTATTGCAGCATCATAGGCACTCTTCTCATTGTCCCCTAAAAATCATACTATTAAGATTTCTCAAATTAAAACAGTAGTACAAAAAACTTAAAATATGCTTCTCAGGCAGTTTTATCTGATGGCTAAAATATGTTAAAATTTTAGAAACTACTGAAACCTTGGTTTGCGTATATGCCATTTCAAGTTGTGCTAATGTCTGTCAGACAATCTGCAACCTGTTTTGAATCCCTGAGACAATAAGAAAGTTGTTTCTCAATATTAAAATTTAAGGTGAGGATTCAGAATTAAGTGAATTAATAATCTCACTATCACCTCTCTCATTTGTCAATTACCACAGACGTATGTTAGAAAATTATGCAAAGGAAAAGGCTGTGTGCAACCCTCTATTATTTTCCTATCAGAAATTAAAATGAGTTCACCAAAGCACTAGAAACGTAAAAGGCCTGAATTAGTAATCAAAGTGTCTACCAACCGAAGGCCTGGCATGCCCAGAATTGAGATTAATACAAAAAGGTTCCTGTAGAAAATAATTTTTGCCAGTTTCTTTGGTCTACATTTAGATATCATTCTAAGTGTTATTCTGCTGGTATTAGTTCTCTGAAAAAGAAGCTCCGATATCAAAGATATTTCCATGAATTAGAATATGTGTTACCCATCATCATTGTGGCAATTCCCACCTGTTTCCATAGAAAAAAAAGTGATATCAACAAAAGCACCTTTATGACAGTAAAATTGTGTCTGCACTAGGGCTTTGCAATATTTCAATACTGGCATAATTCAACCACACCCCTAACAAACACCATGATACTGGTGAATTTCTAATGAACACTAGACCTTGATCTACCAAAAAAGCATATGGGAGCAGCAAAGAATTGTTTTCCAAGAAGCAAACATAATGGGATCTAGACAGAGTCTAGTTATGGTTTTTAGTGCTGTTCCTCCAAGGCACATTTTCCAGGTTCAGACCACTTATCTTACTTAACTCCCTTCCCTGGGACGTGGACTGGACATCAAAACCAACAGATGACCTCATGAGCCTTCCCTTAGCCCAGTCTATTGCTTACACATAACTCCTTCAAAACCTCACCTAGTCTGTGGCCTCCTGGCTTACTCGTTTAACTCCTGTGCAAGTAACATGGCATGAATATAAGGAACACAGGTGTAGGAGAAGAAGGTTTAACTTCCTCTTGGTTACAAAATGCCATTTTGTTGAAATCTAAATGTTCCACAGAAACACGGTTATTTTTCAGTAAACTTTTGACAGAAACCTGGGTTTTGGCCAGCTCCTCCAGCTGCTTCCCTGGCAGCACAGGCATCAGGCTCACAGGGAGGGATTGGAGCATATTTCATTTGGGAAACATTCCCAGGGTGGGAACATTTCATTGTTTCTGAAACAAAATGTTGGAATTGTCAAGGTTTTGGCTTTTCATCTCAATTAGGATGGGACTCTTCCAACACCTCAACATTTTTCACAGCCAACTCTATAAGTGAGTCACATTCAAAGGCTGTAGCTCCAGATTGCTTTTACTGAAGGGCCTTCTGTAAGGTATCAAGCAGCTTTCCCAAGCAGGGCAGCTGTCTAGAATGCATTACAACAGGCTGTCCGTGGACAAACTCAGACTAGTGTTTAACAGAGTCCATATTTTGATATCCTATCCCAATCTGCCTCACATAAATGCTGACAAAACCTGTAAAATGGGCACCATAGCAAGAGAGGAATACTTGGCACTATATAAAAAGTCCAAGTCAATGGAGAAATGTTAGACAATTATGATAATGAAGTTTAAGTAAATAAAAAAAAAAGAGACACAAAGCTACTGGATGACACACTTCTGAGTACACAAATGTATGAGTCTATTTGAGAAGAGCGTTATGTATTCAGAAAAGACCATCACAATCCTTAAGCTTTAAAGGAGCAAAATCAATTTTAACTTTGGTACTTCCCAGGTTTTCCATCATTAACCACACACTGCTTAATGTGCTGTTGTTTTGCACAGAATAGTTAAAGACTGGCATGCTCTTTTTTGCTTGTGACTCCAATGGAATACAAGAGAGCAGTTTTATCTCGACAATATCTTGGTGCTCAAATAGCACAATAGTATCATTCTGTAGTGCCAGTCAATATTTTGAAAGTGCTTTCTCGTTCTGCAGACTGAAATATATGGACCTTTGCCAGCTACATGGCTTCCTGTGCAATTAGTTGCACAAACAGGGCTAATTCGTTGCCACTTGAATGCTTTAAACTGCCAAAGTTTTATAGATCAGACCAAACAACAACAAAACACACTTTTCTTCTGACAGCCAGAAAGGTTAGAGAAACATATGTTTTAAGGAGCAAAGACTCAAATGTGTTCCGTTAATTGTTGGCAGCATGATGTCAAATGTGACTAGCTGTGAATTATTAATATAAATTTGCTAGAGGCTTAGGCAGCGGGTGCACGTTGTTTTATTGAAGTTACATAAAAAAAGTAAATGTTACACCAGAATATTTCATTAAAAAGGATCATTTTAACACCTCTGTTCCCATCCTTTGCAGATTGGTGACCTCTGATTCAAAGTCAAGTGTTCACCCTCACCCTTGCCTTTTTAACTCTTTTACGGTATCCACAATGCTAAGCCTGGTGTGTGTGTTCAAGAGGTTGACAGGATACTTAAACATGAATAGGGCCCTACCAAATTCGCCATCCATTTTGGCCAATTTCACAGTTACGGGATTTTACAAATGCAAATCTGAAATTTCATAGTGTTGTAATTGTAGGGGTCTAGACCCAAAAAGGAGTGGGGGGAGGGCGGAGGGAGAGCTTCAAGATTATTAGGGTGGGGTTATAATATTGATACTCTTCTCCACTTTCTTCAGAGCTGGACAGCTGGATAGTGGAGTCTGCTGGCTGGTACTCCAGCTTGGAAGCCAGAGCTGCCACCCACAGCCATACAGTAATAGGGATGGCAGGGTATGGTATTGCCGCTTTCACTTCTGTGCTGCTGCCCACAGAGCTGGGCATTTAGCAACAGCCACCACTCTACATCTGCCCAGCTCTGCAGGCTGCAGCTCAGAAGTACGGGTAGTATGGTATTGCCACCATTACTTAGCACCTTGCCAGCAGAAGCAGCCTTTAGAGTTGGGTATTTGGCTGACAGCCCAGTTCTGAAGGTAATGCAGAAGAAAGAGTGGCAATACCGTGACCTACAAAAACCTTGCAACCCCCTGCAACTCCTTTGTGGATCAGGACCCCCAGGAAGAGGGTGAAAGCGCACCAACGATCTTAGAATCACAGAGCTGGAAGAGACCTCAGGAGGTCATATAATCCAACTCCCTCCTAAAAGCAGGACCACTCCCAACTAAATCAGCCAGCCAGGGCTTTTTGAAGCTGGGACTTAAAAACCTTCTAGGGATGGAGATTCCACCACCTCCCTGGGTAACCCATTCCAGTGCTTCACCACCCGCCTAGTGAAATAGTTTTCCTTAATATTCAACCTGGACCTCCCCCACTGCAACTTGAGACCATTGCTCCTTGTTCTGCCATCTGTCACTACTGAACAGCCTCTCTCCATCCTCTTTAGATACTTGAAGGCTGCTATCAATCCCCCCTCACTCTTTTCTTCTGTCAACTGGATAAGCCCAAATCCCTCAGCCTCTCATAACTCATGTGCTCCAGCCCCCTAATCACTTTTGTTGCCTCTGCTGGACTTTCCCAATGCATCCACATCCTTTCTGTAATGGGGGCCCAGAATTGGATGCAGTACTCCAGATGTGACCTCACCAGTGCCAAATTAAGGGGAATAATCACTTCCCTAGATCTTCTGGCAGTGCTCTTACCAATGTACCCTAATATGGTACATTCATAAGAACACTGTCAGGGTGGTTAAACAGTGGAATAAGTTACCTAGGGAGGTTGTGGAATCTCCATCACTGTAGACATTTAAGAGCAGGTTGGATAGACATCAGTCAGGGATGGTCTAGACCAGAGTTCACCTTTTCAAAGAGGCATGCCATCATTTAACCCTCCTGCCCTGGGCTGAGCCACTCGCCTGGGAGGGGGTGAGGGCTCTCTCCATCGTGCACCCTGCTTGGTCTGCCCTGGGCTCCGCTCCGGTTTTTCCTGTGGAGAGAGGAGGAGCAGTGCATGCTCACTTCCACAGAAGCTAGCTGAAGCGCAGAGCCTCGGGGCTTCTCTTCCCTTCCCACTCCTGCAGGAAGCCAGCGCTGGCTCCAGTTTTGTGGGGGGAACAATGCTGGATCACCAGCACAAGCTGGGGTCAGAGTGGCGCGGGGAGGGGGTATTCAGGGAAACGGGCAAGGTGAGGGTGGGTAGTGGGTAACCCCAGGGTGTCCCGCGGGAGGTCCAGTCCATGGCACCTTTGTCTTACTGCCAGAGACCCAGGGGCCAATGAGGCTTTGGAGCAGGGGAAACCCCCCCCCCTCCGCTAGCCCAGGCAGCACTCACCCACTGGAGGCCCAGTGGTGGTGGTGATGCTGGTGGCTGGGTGTGACTTCAGCGCTATCTTTAACCCGCCTGCCGGGGGCACTGCAAGACAGGAAGGGAGGCAAGCGGAGTGGGCAGTGCTGAGGCTGCAGGGCTTGGGCAGTGCAAAAGGGCAGAAAGTGGTGAGCTAGAGGAGGCGGGGACGAGCCTCCCACACAAAGGTGGCAGAGGGGCTGGAAGGTGGCTCTATACCCCTTCCCCCACCCTCCTCCAAAGCAGGAAAACAGCGCCCCAGAGCAAGGCCCCTGTGGCCACAGCACCCAGCCTGCCTCCAGCAGTTGGCATGGGGGCACTCTGCTCCCCCACGCAGCCTAGACACCCCTAGAGTAGCTCCAGAGCCCAAAGCAGCCATGTACCCCCACTGGCTGGGCCACGTGGCTTCCAAAGAGCAGGAACTGGGGTTGTATTGAGGCTGTCCCTGCAGTGCAACCCGGCTCCAGCCATGACACATGGGGCAGCTGCCCATCACGCAGTCCCACCAGCCAGGTGGCATGCCCCTCAAAATAGGTTTGTGCGCTACTTATGGCATATGTGCTGTAGGTTGCCGATCCCGATCTAGATGGTGCTTGGTCCTGCTGTGAGGGCAGGGGACTGGACTAGATGACCTCTTGAGGTTCCTTCCAGTTCTAGTGTTCTATGGTTCTAGGAGTCTGTTGGCTACAAGGGTGCACAGTTGATTTATACCCAGCTTCTCATCCACTGTAATCCCCAGGTCCTTTTCTGCAGAGCAGAGCTACTGCTTAGTAGTTTGGTTCCCAGGCTGTAACGGTGCTTGGGATTCTTCTGTCCCAAGTGCAGGACCCTGCACTTGTCCTTGTTGAACCTCATCAGATTTCTTTTGGCCCAATCCTCTAATCTGTCTAGGTCACTCTGGACCCTATCCCTACCCTCCAATGCATCTACCTCTCCCTCTAGCTTAGTGTCATTCGCAAACTTGCTGAGGGTGCAATCCACTCCTTCATCCAAGCCATTAATGAAGATATTGAACAACCAACCCTAGAACTCATCCTTGGGATATTCCACTTGAAACCCGACTGCCACCCAGACACTGAACTGTTGATCACTACCCATGGAGCCTGACAATCTAGCCAGCTTTTTATCTACCTTACAGTCCATTTATCCAATCCATACTTGCTGGCCAAAACACTGTGGGAGACCATATCAAAAGATTTGCTAAAGTCAAGGTATATCACATCTACTGCCTTCCCCAGTTACCTAGTCACAGAAGGCAGTCAGGTTGGGAGGCATGGCTTGCTTGCGGTGAATCTATGCTGACTGTTCCTGATCACTTTCCTCCCTTCTGTGATCTTTCCAGAGTCTTAGGTGAGGTTGACTGGTATGCAGTTGCTAGGATTCTCCGCCTTCCCTTTTTTAAAGATAGTCTCTACACTTGCCTTTTCTCTCACTCTCACAGCTCTCCAATCACATCAAACCAACTGCTTCAGCACTCTCAGATTCATTAGATCCGGCCCCATGGATTTGTACATGTCCAGCTTTTCTAAATGCCCCTCTTAACCTGTTCTTTTCTACTGAGGTTGCCCAACTCTTCCCCATACTGTGCTGCTCAGTGCAGCCGTCTGGGAGCTGACCTTGTCTGTGAAGACAGAGGCAAAGAAAGTATTGAGTACTTCAGTTTTTTCCATATCATCTGTCACTAGGTTACCTACCTCATCCAGTAAGGGTCCCACACCTTCCCTGCCACCCTTATTCCTAACATTCCTATAGAAACCTCTTGCTAGTTTTTACATCACTTGTTAGCTTCAATTCCAGTTGTGCTTTGGCCTTCCTTATTACACCCCTACATGCTTGAGTAATATATTTATACACTTCCCTAGTCATCTCTCCAAGTTTTCACTTCTTGTAAGCTTCCTTTTTGTGCTTAAAAATGCAAAGATTTTGCCGGTCGCCTACCATATTTGATTTTCTTACTGCACATCAGTCCAAGACACATTTTTGGAGACTGTAATTTGTTAGGGACATAAACATGAAGGATAAGGTTGAGCACGGTGAGCAAAATATTCTTTGCTTTAGGTGATAGTAAATTTTCAGTGCTTTTCATGACCTCCTGGGATTTACAACCCACTGTTTGAAAAGTTGCATTACAGCATAAATCAAGATGTTTTCTGGGATGTCCGCTCTTTAACCATCCCTATTCTAGTTCAGATGAGAATTATGAGGGGCAGCTTCCTACCCAGTAGAAAGTAAATCAGATGAACAACATAAATCCAAGTTTCATAAACAGTGACCTGTGGCCTGGACCATGAAATACTTGCTGATTTTCCATGGAGTGCTGCCTGGTTAATAGGAACTGGCTCTCCTCCTTGTTTTTGCTCCACTGGATCAGACCAGATGGTACAGGGAGATGAAATGAAGAGCAGTCACAGCATCACTAATTATCCTCCTCTCTCTTCCCCCCCCCCCCCAAAAAGGAAAAGCCTGGCATGCAGAAATACTTTCCCAATATTATTCTTCCATGTAAGCAATTGCTGTAGTTGGCACAAGGGTGGGAAGGGAGATGGGTCAGACTGTCACAAATGTGAAGAAAGGTGTCTCTGTCTCCAGAAAGAGACAACGCACAATCAGTATTCTTAGATCTGAACTTTCTATATTCTAGTTATCGGAAGTAGTGGGTTGTACGCACGAAAGCTCATGGATACCATTTACATGTTTTGTTAGTCCTTAAGGTACTACTAGACTATCCATTTTTTAAAGTTTTTCTAGTTACAGACTAACCCAGCAACCCCCTAAAAAAATTGAGAATGCTTATTATACACAGTTGACACATTCTGGCCTGAAAATACTCTTTTGTTACAGAAGGGGAAACATGGAGTGGTCACTAATCCCTGAAAATGACCCCAGCAGCTACACCCCCCACTTTGGAGAGGTACATGACTGAGGAGACTAAGAAAAGATTGTCATGGGAAAAAAAAAACAAGGTGACATCACTCTATGCGCCCCGCAGCTTCAGTAAAACATGAAGGTGAGTTCACTAGCCATCTGTGATTGCCTTGTTGTTTCTTCTGTTGACCGAAATTGTGCATTGAAAGAGCTGCCTGAAAAAGGAACGCTTTTCATAGTGTCTCTGATAGATTTACAGACCTACTATATAGCTACAAGAGATACCTGAAGGTTTGTTATACATATGGTCTATTACTGCTCCCGGCCATTACTCCTGACATCAGACAGCTGGAATGTTCAAGTCAATAACCCATGTATGTGTACATCCTGCATAGGAGGCACACTCAAGGGACTCTAGCCTTTACTTTCCCCTCTTGGTACATTGGTTTTGGGAAGCCAGGCAGTGTGCTCTCTCTCACTCAGGCTTCTCCTAAGCGGGGTTTGATGATGGAGTTCTTTATTATCTTTAGTTGACATTATTCAGCTGATACATGTGTGATTTTAGAGTTATTTTTGGTGTATGGGCCTCAAAGGCCACAATAGACCCATTTCTACAAGCTGAAAGAATAAATAATTCCAGTTAACGGAGGCTCAGCTGTGAGCTCTAAATTGGTTTTGCAGCATAGTTCATCTAGCTTGCCAGTAAAATGTAGGTCCAAAAATCTACCACCTAGAACACAGGCATTGCTCCAAATACCAGCAGGAGAAAAAGCTAATGGCAGTGGGGTATCTCCTTTTTAAAGCCAGATTCAGCTTGAGTACCTGCGTCTAGAATACTGTACTGGTTTTCAAGCTACTTGAGGAGTGTTTCACTAGTAGCTTCAAAAGTTATCTTCTTTGCTGTTTAAATCAGATTACATAAAGAATGTGTTTCTCGAGAAATGTGAGCAGCAGGAGAGGTGTCCTTGAATATTCCTGCAACACTCTGGTCAGGAAAAAAAAAGAAAAACCTGTGTTATTTAAAAGCTCGCTTTTGAGCAGAGTAGATCACACTGAAAAGAAGACTGTGGTCGAGATGCTGGGTAGCTTCCTCATTAGGGATGTTACAAAACAGGTAATTGAGTAACCATGTAAGCAGCACGGGGTTGACAGCTGGCTCCTCAGGAGCAGGGTGGGAGCCTGTGCGTGACTATTCACGCTAACCGGTAACACAGATTTATGTCAACAGTTATACTATTACATCCCTTTCTCTGGTCCCCAGTGCACAGGTGCCCCTTGTGTTATTAATTACTTCCACCTCAAGCTCCTTGTCCAGGGTACTGTTGTATGATGCCTCCCCATTGAAGCCCATGGTAATGACAGGCTCTGCCTATTTATTACTAACTGGCTAGGCATTACCCTTTTTTCCCACCTTACACAGGGAGCTGAGGCTTAAGCAGGCATGGGAACATGAGGAGTGAGTTCGTGCATCTTCAACAGAAATATTGTGAGAGCAGCTCTGTGTTTCTGCCCCACTGCCTCCTACGGCCCAAGCCCTACCTGTGGAGCAGATAGGAAGAGCTACACCCTGACCTCCCTCCTCCACTTGATGCTCTATCACCACATTCCAAGCGAGCTTTCACTGCTTCTGGGATTGGTATCTCCAGGATGGAAGTGTTCTTGCTCCAGGGTCACCAGCACAAGTTTACTCTCTCCCCCTTTGTTAATGCAGTGGTACATGCCGGAAACTGCTGATCACCAAAATGAAGGCGTTAGCCCTCCTTGGCCAATTGGCTTATCTAAATGGGTTCTTTGCCTTCCAGTAAGTTCCCGTCATCCCTTCTGTTGTATATAGTCCTCAATGGACAATTGCCATTTGGAGGACTAGGATTTTTGTTTTGTACATGAGTGGACATGGGGATAGTCAAAATGAGTCGGGCTTGCAAAACTGACTTGGGCGTGAGTGTCATGGTAACTTTATTTTTAAAAACCTTGTCTTAAGGCTGGTCCACTCGAATGCTGTAAGTCGAGCTAAGTTACTTTAGTTTAGTTATGTACGTTACAGAACTGAAGTTGATATAATTTAGGCCAATTTACAGCAGGCTGCATGCAGTTCAAAGGGTTAGCCGCTGGTGAGCCACCAGACATTTTATTTACCTGCGCATCTGCTGACATGGCTGCTTGCAGCTCCTGTCAGCCACAGATCACCATTCCCAGCCAATGGGTGCTGTGGAAAACGGAGCAAACTGAGATACCACTTCCTGCAGCTCCTATTGGCCAGGAACAGCCAACCACGGACAGTGGAAGCTGCAAGCACCTGTACCTGTGGATGTGCTGGTAGGTAAAAAAGAGTGTGTGTCAGCCTGCCTGGTGCTAACCTTCGCGAACTGCATCGTGTGCGTGAACCACTTCTTGTCTACCCCCAAGTTACAGCATCGTCTATAATGTGCTATGTTGTCAGGAGACACTTTCCCATTGACTGAGCAGGTCTCCACCAGACCCACTAAATCAACACTGCAGCATCAATCACAGCAGTGCCCATTTAGCCAGTAGTGTAGACATGGCCTTAGTTTGGATACCAGTCGGTGGGTAGGTATTAAACTAACTTGATATCCAGAAACCAGGCTTTGTTCATCTATATCATGGACCTAGGGGGGGCCAACAGACTCGCTGGGCCCCTGTACAAGGTCGGGGAGGCCAGCTCCCCTCTCCTAGAAGGGGTGGAGCCTCTTGAGTGTGGTGCTCTGGTGGCGATTTAAAGGGCTTAGAGCTTTGTCTGCCGCCACTCCTGCAGTAGCAGCCAGGAGCCTTGCACCCTTTTGAATTGCCAATCCCCAGGGCAACTGCCCCTTATCTCCTTCCTCTGCCAGTGACACTGCAGGGACCAAAGAAGCCAGCAATAGAACCAAGAGGAGGGCAAGCTAGATCTTTAGCACAGGTAGAGAATCTCTTCCTGGCTGGAAAGCAGTGTCTCCTGTAAGCTGAGGGCTTAGGTGACCACCTAGGAGAGTTTTAAATGCTGCCCAGCTAATTAGCAGAGCGCTCACAGCACCCAAGTCGGCAGCATGTGTTTCTACTGGTGGTGCACATCCATATATGGTGCAGTGCACACAACAAAATGTATTCTGCATATGAATGGAAAAATGTTAAAGGGAACGCTGATGTTGAGTAGAATGCAAGATTGATTCCTATGGTATTAGGGAGACATGGCTGTGCCTTCGGATGGGTCCTAGCAGGCTAAGAATGAAGCAAAGCAAGCACAGGGACATGGTGTCCTATTCACATCTTGAGTTTATAATTCTTGGGCCAAATTAAGCTGGTCTAAGTAAAGATATGGGCACAAGCTCTCTGTTATATTACTACATTTTATTACTTTCTATGTTATATTACTAACATTTCAGAGTAACCTGTGGAGCGGAGGAGGGGTAGTGTAAACTGCAGAGATTATTAATCTCTTCGCTTGTTTTAATGGCCTCATTTTAGAAAGAAACATTCTCTACTGTAGCCTTGTCAGCCATAAAAATACCCAATAAATAAAGATACTGTATTAAGAAGCTTATAAAAGGTATCACTTGCAGTCAGAAAATAGGAAATCTGTGCTACTGTTTTGGAGATCAGGGCCTGAGAGTCCCCCTTCCCCAATCTAGTAATCAGCTGTAACTCCTACCAGCTGTTCCACCAGTCCAGGGTAACTGAAGCACAGAGCCTTCTAGCCCTAGCTCTGGCATTCCCCCTACACAGGATGGGGAAAACTGGTGGTGCAACCTGGCCCTGTGTCCCAGTGCCTTACAACACTTGTGGATTCCTCTACATCTGGTAAATCTCTGGCTGGCTTTTTAGGGCAGCTCAAAATCCCTTTAAGCAATTACTGGTAAAGTCTGAACAAAGTTTAGTGCTCTAATATCAGTAATCTAGGCTATAAACAGAAAAGACAGCAGGGATTGTCACTATCGGAAAACATGAAAATACAGGTTGCACTTCTATAAATCAGAACACTCTGGTCCAGCTACATCCGTGATCCAGACGAACCATGGATGTTCAAGGATCAGAGAGTACCGGCATGCTGTGGGGGTTGAGGGCCAGGAGCCCAGAGCAAGGGGAAGGGAAGAGAAATGAGGGCAAACTGGGCTGCAGGAGAGGGAGGAGCTGGCACACAATTTAGCTGGGCTTGAGGCAGGGGAACAGCTCAGCTGTGCTGCAGGAGGAGCCAGGAAGCCCAGTGGGGAAGCAGTGAAGGGGATGGGGCCGGCAGCGGGGGGGGAGGGTCAAAAATTATCTCCCCTAGTCCAGCAAAATCCCTCATCTAGGACCAATCAGATCCCAAGCATGCCCGACGAGGGAGGTCTAACCTGTACCAAGTCACATGGAATATTCAGATAGAATCAGAATTAATCTGTGCTATACATTCGAGGTACTAGCAAAGATAGGTACTTCCCCATAAAAGTAAAACTTTTACATTAAGCTTCTTAATGCATTAGTGAATTGCATGTCTGACGTACCTAAATGGATGCATAGTTAGCAGTGTGAGATGCTGTTTTCTTTAGGCGCAGGCAATCTACTGGATGATATGCCATGACTCAAAACAGTCACTTACAGCATCAAAGAACATAGATAAAGGCACTCATCAGAAGCCACCTTAGCTAAGACTGCATATGTGGTTTGGTTTGGTTTGGTTCACCTTGCGGCACACCACGCGTGTTCTTGACAAGAGCAAGATGAAAGTTGTGTTAGTCCCACCACCATGACTCACATGAGTAAACCCTGCAAGCTCAGGCTCTTTATTTGCCCAGAAATGACTGAGTAAATGTCTCTTGCGGCACTGTGACAAGTAACAAGGTTTACACATTTTGTTAACTGTTGCCCATGTGCAGAGTTGCCAGATTCCACTGGTTTCCATCCACGAAGTTTTCTCCTACCAGTATTACTCAAGTGATATGCTCATAAAGCAAGGGCATGTGAAGTGAGGTGGATGCGGATTGCACGCAACACTGAATGCAGAGGGAGCACGTGATTCTCACACTCACTTGAACTGCTGCTACTGTTCAATCGGCACAAACCACAAATTCTAGGTAGGCAAGCGCTGTTAACAAAACTACCCTGTCTCAGGAGACCATCTTGATTGCAATAATCTTGCGGCCTACTGAGATGAAGGAGGACCATTCACTTGTCTACATTGCCCATCACTGCTATCAGGGCTTAAGAGTGCAATAGGGGATAAATATTTCCTGGAGTAAAATACATGAATGCTAGAGAACTGAAACTCATAAAAGAGGAAACAGAGGTGTAGCTCTCAGGAACTTGTCCCTTTGGTGTTTGTATGTGTGATGGTATATTAAAGTATTTCACTAAACAGACCGCCAAGATGAAATCACATCATCACCACTTTTAATCAACACGGTTTCTCCCAGGACTGTTTGTGTTCACAGCAGGAAAGTAAAATAATTCCTTAACTCTGGGTAAGGTAAACATCCAGCTTGGAGTTTAACCTTAGTCTAGGACATGGAGGTAGAGCTTAGCCTTCTAAAAGACAGCAGGATAAAGGTCCAGGATAACAGCCATTGTTAAAACTTTTCCTCTTTTTTTTCCCCCCAAAGGGTGGGAGAACCTGGCTGGAAAAGTGCAACTGTTTCTGTTAAGTTTTCTGCATCAAATGTAAACATGGGGGAGAATTGGTAGGGGGGAAAAGCACCTATGCAAAACTGAGAAATATTGCCTGATGCCCTTTGGTTTTGGCAGCTTTGCTATGATACATCTGTTAACACACTATTGTATATACATCTTTTCTCAATTACATTCTGTATGCATTTTCTATATGCATCCCAGATGTCACCAGTATGATAAAATGCATTTTAATTCACATAGTAACGTATAATAGGGTATGTCTACACTACCCTCCTAGTTCGAACTAGGAGGATAATGCAGGCATACCGCACTTGCAAATGAAGCCCGGGATTTGAATTTCCCAGGCTTCATTTGCATAAGCGGGGAGCCGCCATTTTTAAAACCCCGCTGGTTCGAACCCCGTGCAGCGTGGCTACACGGGGCTCGAACTAGGTAGTTCGGACTAGGCTTCCTATTCCGAACTACCTACACCTCGTTCCAAAATTATCTGAGGAGTACCGGTAGTTCGGAATAGGAAGCCTAGTCCGAACTACCTAGTTCGAGCCCCGTGTAGCCGCGCTGCACGGGGTTCGAACCAGCAGGGTTTTAAAAATGGCGGCTCCCCGCTTATGCAAATGAAGCCCGGGAAATTCAAATCCTGGGCTTCATTTGCAAGTGCGGTATGCCTACATTACCCCGCTAGTTCGAACTAGCAGGGTAGTGTAGACATACCCATACGTACTGTCATGTTACACTGCAAGTCAATGCTATGCAAAATAAAATAAGAATAATGGCCATTTCCTAGAACTGGATGCTTCCTCAGGGAAGCAGTATTAGTATGCACAGTAACAGTGGATTCTAATGCGAATGTTCTTATCAAATGACAGCTTACACACACACACACACGCACACACACACCAGAGCTTCTCTTAACCATGTGCCAGAAATTTAATATCAATTGAACTAGCAAATTCATGTTTTAATAGCAATTTTGTAAAATACTGTTAATTGCATTAAGATGTGTGTCTGGGAAAATACTCGGAAACATCTCAAGAATCCCTGTTAACTTTGTAAGATCCAGAATATACAGTAGTGCAATACCCTGTAGCAGATTCTGGAAGTCTTTTAAATTCCTGTTACGGTCTTTTATCATTGCTCTTTAAAAAAAATGGAACACCATTAAGGGAGTGAAAAATCTCTCCACACAGCTAACGATACCAGTGACTAATAGAAATCATAACCTTGGTGCCTCACTCAAAACAAGGAGTTCAAGTCCACCTTTGTCAAGCCTATAAGCAGCATGGATTTTGAAAAGAATGATATAAGCATGCTCAGATTGTGTTGCTTTATTCTCCCTGAAAGCACTTTTACCATATGATTCCTCTCCAATTCGGCTCTCTTGTTTTGACTCAGGTGAAGAGGTTCCCATAACACATGCCAGATAACGTGAAAGGACCTATGTCATGCATTGGGCGTAGCATGCATCTTCTGCGCTGTGATAAATTTTCATGCCAAGACCTGGAGGTTGAAGTTGACTGCTTACTTCAATGGGGTCACACTGTATAACCACGAAGCCTGAGGTTAGTATGCACAGTACTATTACTGAAGTATCAACTGAGATTAGTGCTTCAGTACAGTAGGTAAGGTACACCTTTCAGGGCAGGAACTATATGGGCAGGAAATGGAGGGGTGGAAATACTGTTATCAGAGCTGGTCAGGAATTTTTCCTTCCTGGAACATACAGATTTATCAAAGTTGTTTTTCCATGAAAACATCTGTTTCATTGAAACGTCCATCAGGAAGATGTGTTGGGTCCAGGATGGTCAGAGTGAGAGGAGACACACAATCCAGAGTCGCCAATAGCCTAGTGGTTAGAGCATCTAGGATGTGAGAGAACCATATCCAAAGTCCCTGCACTGCCGGATTGGGAACAGGGACTTCAAACCTAGCTCTTCCAGTTCAGTGCCCTAACCTCTAGACTATTCTGGGGCAGGTATCTTGGTGTGTGATTCATGATAAAGCCCAAACATTTAAAGGTCTGTGTTTTGAGTTGTGGAACAAAACCAAGTTTTTAACACCTTATTTTTTTTCCAAAATGCAATTGTTTCCTAGTCATTCCAATCCATCACCACCATTTTACAGATAGTGTCTGAGTTTCTCTGAGAGATTGTGACTGTCCAATTTCACACAAGAAGCCTGTGTTAGAGCTAAAAGTTGATATGATTTGAACTTAGCATATTGATACCCAAAGCTACCACCTCCTAGATGTGATCAACAGAGAGAAGCAGCAGCGGCTTAGAATGGTCACAGGCCTTGCCAAATTGTGGCTACGTCTACACTGCAGGCTTTTTGCGCAAGAGCACGTCCAGTTGTGCTCTTTAAAAAAAGAGTTGTGCCATGTGCTTTGCACAAGAGATGTGCTTTTGCGCAAGAGCATTCATGGCAGCATGGACGCTCTCTTACGCAAGAAAGCACTCATGGCCATTTTAACCATAGGGGTTTCTTGTGCAAGAAACCCGTTGCCCATCCATACCACCTTCTTGCGCAAGAGCTCTTGTGCAAGAAGGCTTATTCCTCGTGGGGAGAGGAATAACTCTTGTGCAAGAAGCCCTCTCTTCTGACGCTTTACTGTAAATGTACTTGCACAAGAACAGGTGCAGTGTAGACGCTCTGCAAGTTTTTGCGCAAGAACAGTCGTTCTTGTGCAAAAAGCGTGCAGTGTAGACGTAGCCTTTGAGCGTCTGTTACACAGTGTGCTAGCTACCCAGTGTCCAGCTGGACCTGTATAAATGCCAATGACTTAACGGGTTCACCAGCCCAGTACGCGAGGAAATCCAACAAGTCTTGCCTGTAGAACTTAGTATTTTCAGAAAATCCAACCCCATGTGGCATCAGCAGGTGGATAGATCTCTAATCCAACTGGTAACTTTCAGCTGTAGAAGGCAAATCTAGTCCTTTCTGACAGGACAGTCTCAGGTGCCATCAGGTTAGTTAGCATACCCTAGCTGCTCAACAGCAACATCCAGACAGGTATTCCTACAGCTCTGACGGAAGTGCACTTCAGCCACACGACGTAGCAGAGCTTATAAGTCACCAGGTACAAACAAGGGGTAAATTTCCAGAAGAGTGACAAGAAAAGGACAGACCTTGGCTTAGCTGAGAACATGCCCCCCTTAGAAAGAAGGTATATATGTGGGTGGTGGTTGTGTTACAAGAAACTAGCAGGTCTTAAAACTCTCTACATAAGCCTGTGTGGGAGGGGCCAGTGGAGAAGCACGTGCAGTGTTGTTTTGGTGAGGAGACATTATATTGTCACTATGCTCCCATTAAAGCTCCTGCACCATTTCTGTCAATCTTCCTACGCCACTTCTCTTAATGATACTCTCTCTCTCTCTCATACGCTAGTGGCTCCTACCTAAAGGATGCCATACTTTTCAAAACCTATTAATCAAGTTTCATTACTTCCAAATTGCTTTCTGCAAGCTGGTAATTTAGTAGTAATATCAGGCACTCAGAAAGCCTTAACTATCCAACATAGTCAATTATCTTATACATTTCAAAGGTAAGACCAGCTGCCATCATCAAAGGCAGGTTCCCTCACAAACCCTCTGACTAAGGAATCTATTGCATAAACAGTTCTTAAAAGCAATTAAATGAGTTTGTTCAACTAAAGTAATTACATTTTATTTCACCATTAAGTCCCTAAAAGATGACTAGCCCTACAGTATTTCTTCAGCTAATTACAGTTGCTTCAGGAAGTTTTAAAATGATACTGGTGTGATGAAGGAAAAAAAATGTTTGTTCATTGAAAATAAATTGGGAGTTTAAACACCGATTCATCTCTCCCTTTAAAAGTATAGAAATTATGAACTACATGTACATAAACTATGAACAGAAAATTGGTGTAAGTGCTTTTGAAAACTTTACCCAGCCTAAAGTAGGTTTTAAAACATTTTCTTAGTATTTAACTGCAGTGTATTTTCCTTGCTAAATTTCCTCTTGCACATCTTATGGTAATATGTAAACTAACCTGGGGTTTCTGTTACATGAGGATATGGTTTATATCTGAGCTTGGACACTGGCCATATTTGCATCTGAGCTGGAATGTGTCGTTTCCAGCTTTCAAAGACATTCTCTCTAATGTAGAAGTAGCTGTCCAAGTAAGGATCTTTGATGTTGAATGGGATTGTACTTGGGACCGTTAGCCGCTCCTGCCACAACTACCTCAGTCAGACCTCCCAGCTCCCATGTAGACATAAATCCATTTGCAAATGTTGCTTGAAGTTTCATGGTGCCCTTTCTAAATTCTGTTTCCTTTTCCACAGGTGTCTTTCTTGATTAAACATCACCTTTAAGAGGAAACATGGATCCCATAAACTCAACTGAAAAAAATTACACATCAGAAGAACTATTTAATACAGTAACATCAAAGATTCTTGTTTCATTTACTCTTTCTGTGCTGGCCCTAATGACAACAGCTATCAATTCTCTAGTGATGACTGCGATAATTGTTACAAAGAAGCTCCATCACCCTGCCAATTATTTAATCTGCTCCCTTGCAGTGACTGATTTTCTAGTTGCTGTTCTAGTGATGCCCTTCAGCATTATGTATATTATGAAAGAGACCTGGATCATGGGACAAGTAATGTGTGACGTCTGGCTGAGCGTCGACATTATGTGCTGTACCTGTTCAATCCTACATCTCTCTGCTATTGCTTTGGATCGGTACCGAGCAATCACAGATGCTGTGGAGTATGCCAGGAAAAGAACACCTAAACACGCAGCCATCATGATTGCAGTGGTGTGGATCATATCCATTTTTATCTCTATGCCTCCTTTGTTTTGGCGACATCAAACAGCCAACAAGGATGATGAATGCATCATCAAACACGACCACATAGCTTTCGCCATTTATTGCACATTTGGAGCCTTTTACATCCCGCTGGCATTGATTCTTATCCTTTATTATAAAATCTACAAAGCAGCAAAGACATTTCACAGAAGGAGTGTAAGCCGCATTGTAAGAGAGGAGGTAAATGGACAAGTGCTCTTGGAACCGGGTGAAAGGAGCACCAAATTGGCTTTGACGCACTACACAACAGATAAAACATCTGATCCCTCAGCAGACTTGGATAAAATCCATATCACATTACGAAGCCCTGAGTCCAAGCAAACCTGGAAAAAACAAAGAATCTCTAGCACGAGAGAACGAAAGGCAGCAACTACCTTAGGCTTGATTTTGGGCGCATTTGTGATCTGCTGGCTCCCCTTTTTTGTAAAGGAAGTTGTTGTTAACACCTGTGCAAATTGTCACATTTCAGAAGAAATGTCCAATTTCCTGGCATGGCTGGGATACATCAATTCTCTTATTAACCCACTTATCTATACAATCTTTAATGAAGACTTCAAGAAAGCATTTCAGAAGCTTGTGCGATGTAGGCAATGACAGAGTATTTGTTCTTATACTGAACCTGGAAAAGTGGGCTTTTTTAAATTATATATGTAATTTATAAAACTTCTAAAGAGAAACATTTGTTGTGCTGAGGAAAGACACACACACCCCTTTGTCTCAGTAGCACTTTGCAGTGTAAACAGATTCTCTTGTGGTCATTGTTGTGCTGGAAGAGAGAAGTTCCATACACAGGAGAGCCTCATTCCTGCACAGAAACATATGCCACTGCTTGGCTTTAAGCATACAATTGGGCCTAGTAAACTACTTATGTGCTTAAAGTTCAGCTCATTCTTAAGTCTTTGCAGGATCAGGTCCCAAAACATCACTCGCTGATCATGCTACCTGGCTTAATGCTTAATTGCTTGCTTAGGCAAAGCCTACCCACCCTCAGTGGGTATTGATCAAGTAAAAGTCAGCCAGGATTTGGTCCATCAAGTATTTATGAAAAGGGACGATGCACCTTTTCCCTTAAGGGCTCAGTCATACAATTTAGGCACAGGCTTAAGACGGGGATAGTGCAGAGTCACCCTATCCCCGCCATCCCTAGGCAGGGAGCACTCTTCAGGATATGCAACATATTGCCCCCCCCCCCATACACCCATCTTCTGAGGTGCAGCCAGCACCCTGCCTCTTACCACCTCCATTTGGGGGTGGCAGGAGAGGGAGTATACCCCTGGGGCACACATTGAGGGACTAGGGTCTGCCTTCCCCTTCTAGCACAGAAGGCTCTCCAACTGGATACGGTAGTCCATTGAGAATAAGCATTGTGTCCCCTCTGCCATCTCACACCCCCACACAAAGAATGGTCACAAGCTTGACCTACAGGTGATGAACAAACAGACAGCGCTTCCAGGGTGCAGTGGGGATAGTTCATTGTTTAAGTGGTGACTAAAGAGCCTTCAGTTGCCACGGAAGTGTCAGATGGCCAAGCTATGGGCATGTAAATGTCAGGAAAGGTATAAAATGTCTCCCTGCTTGTGCCTCCTTCTCCAGTCCTCAAATACTAAGCACAAGCACTGTCCTTGTACTCCCTTGAAGAAAAAGGCTTCAAGGAAAAGGCACCCCTTGGAGTCCCAGCCTTCTCAAGAAGGCAGGGGGAACAGCCCCTGCCCAGAGATAGCAAACTTTTCTTTGCACACCTGATAGCTAACACCTCTGAAAGACTGTTGGTCATGCCACCCCCACTGCTAACCTAACCCACACACCAATTGGGTGTGGTTCACTGTCCCATGTAGTGACATTTAGACCACTTACAGTGAGAGAGTGAGTTTGCGCTACAGCCTAAGCTGAGCGCCAGCTGGCTTTTCACTCCAGCAATAGATGCTCCTACACTAAGCATCAGAGGTTCTAGGCTTGGTTCCATTTGTCAGTATTATGCTAGGCCTGTGGCCACAACCAGACCAGTACTTTACAGACCAGTAATTCATAACCCATCAGCACTAATAATATACCCATTTGCCCAGCAAAGCCATTGGCTTTATCAGCCTGTGTTCGTTACCTACCACATTCAAGTATGTCTTCTAACAGTCATCAGAACTTGGGCTAATCCTAATGTCAAAGTCAGAGCAAGCAGCAGTGCAGTTCCCAGCTAACACAGAGCGTGGTAGGTTAGGGCACCTGTTACAAAAGCCTGAAGTACACTTGGTACCCATCCTCTTGGTTTGAAAAACTATTGCTTCTGTAACATGCTGCTCTTCATTAATTTTAGAGACATATTGCACTCAAAATATTAGACAAAAAGTCCTGTGTGTGTAACCAAAGGAACACCTTGTTGTTTTTCATGTATTCTGAACTCTAGAATTAACAGCTTTTTTGTATTTTGTCAGCTTGTTATCAGCTGAGACAGCAACAACATAAAAGAGGCATTTCTTGCAAAATAACTGTTGGATTTGTGGCCTGCTGTGTTTAACTTATGTTTCTGCCACTTTGAAGTTGCTGCCAGTGCTCTGCTTCCACACCAAGATTTGATTGACATGTTACTGAAACACATCATACTAACAACTGCATGCTTGCCCCACTATTGATTGCAGCCATATATTTACCACCTTGCTGAGGAATCCAATTCAAAGCTCAGCTATACCATCTATTGTAGCCCAGATTTTACAAAAGCTAGGAAATGACAGGAATGGATTGTGGTTGTTCCAGGTAACCCACAGCACTTTACTATCATTGCAGTCAGCATACACTGACTCTGCAACCACGCTGGCCTCAGAAATAGTCTGTAATGCTCAAATCTATTATATTACAATAGAGAATAGTTGCATAGAAAATCACTTGTCCCCTGTTCTCTGCAAACAGTGCCATGGAATCCAAGTTTCAAATGGACAAACCACCAAAGGCGTCTCAGTGGAAGGACTTAACTTCCAACAGTGCAGTGCTTCTCTAGTACCTTACTCTTCAACTTGGATAGCCTGGGGTGGGACTTTAAGGCTAGGTCTAGACTACGGGGCTTTATCGGAAAAAACTAAGCAAATTGCGCTCTGCAATTTGCATAGCTTTTTCTGATAGCTTTTCCGCCATTTGGCCCAGTCTAGATGGGAACAAATGGCAAAAAAGCCTCCTCTTTCAGAGGAGCCCTTATTCCTCATGAAACAAGGTGCACAGGGCTCCCCAAAGAGCACATTTGCTCTTCCACAAAAAAAAAAAAAAAGCAGAAGACCAAACACGCTTCCTGGACGCGGCAGGGTTTTTCCGGGGTCTATCTTCTGCTATCCCGGAAAATCCCCATAGTCTAGACGTAGCCTAAGCCAGGAGCTTCTCACCCAGAAGTCAGGGTGCTACCACCTGAGTAATCTGAGATGCACACGCTCCTCTCAGAGCTGTTGCTGAGGGCTAGAGTTTCTTATTTCCAAGCTATTTGATGACGCGTAAAAGCAGATTTGAGGCAAAAATAGGTATTGCTGTTGAGGCAAAAGGTAGTGAAGCTATCAAATCTAAAATACAAAGGCTCAGGCTCAAAGAGCAGAACAATCTATAAATAGAAGAGTTGTCATTTTTGCACCATTGACAATATTATACACAGACTTCAAGTAAGTTGCTAAACAAGATGCAGACAGAAGTGGTTTCCTTGTATTTTTTTCCTTGGTTGCATCTTGCTTATTATTGAACGCACCAGTAGCCTAAGATGTGGCTACAAGTCTATGGTAATTAGTGGGTAATTCCCCTTAAACACTTGCAGATCATGACATACTATTTTTCTAGTGGTTAGCTGCCTCCCATCACTTGCAGTTCTTTAAGAGTCCAGGATTTCCCTCCCTACGCAGACACGGTTTGTTTCACCTTTGGTATTTCTCCAACATGCTGCACATGTGTTGAACCTTAATTTCTTCTTTGAATGAAGTAGTTCTAGATCAGGTAATTCAGTCCCTCCACTGTGTACAGCCTTGCGCTTTCACTCGCACACAAAGTACACCAACCGCAGTAGGCATGCCCTGAACTGATGTAAAATTAAGGTGGTCCATTCTGTTAGCAATACATTAAAAAAAAAAAAAAAAACTATGATGTAAGGCATCAACTAAAATTTAACAGCATTTAAATCTCATCAGAATTTCTCCTGTAACCTTCTCCTATATGAAAAGGCTCTTAATAAATGAGGGAAAAGAGTGTATCTGTATATATATGTATACAGGCAGTCCCCGAGTTACGCGGATCCGACTTATGTCGGATCCGCAGTTACGAACGGGACTTTTCTCGCCCCGGAGGACTGGAGCGGCGGGATGCCCAGATGCGCTGCAGTCCCGCCGCCCCCATCCTCCAGGCCGAGAAAAGCTGCTCCACGTCTCCCTAGTCTGCTGGGGGGGAAGCCCCCCCCAGCAGACCAGGGAGACCGGGAGCAAAGCCGTGGAGCACGCCCGCAGCGGGACAGCCCAGGGAGACGGAGCAAAGCCATGGAGGACGTGGGCTCAGTGGGCATGGAATTTTCAAAGTTTTAACAGTCAAAAGTCTCTGAAGTCTGAGCTTGTGAACTGTGACTTTTCAAAGGCTCAGAGCTAGGTTTAGACAGATTTAATCTATCAGTAAACATTCATTTCACTGTGTAAACACACTAATTTACTGAAATAGTCCCATTGATCATGGAAATGTCTAGCTAGGCAAGGGAAAATGGTACTTGAGAAATCAGTTTGACTAAAGAATATTTACTTTTTTTGTATTTTGACATATGTTGACAATTTGTGTTTTAACCGTTTATCTTTTTGATCTGTCTCCTTCCACCACCCACAACTGTGAATATTTATATCTATAAAAATATTTTTAAAAGCTTAGAAATAAACTATTGCTCATCAACAATACAAAAAATAATTGAATTTTGCCACACCTTACTCCTTGACTAAAGTTGGGTGGATTTCCACAGGGTTTGTTACCTGCCCAAAATACTGTAACACACCTTCTAATACACCCTCCCTTATGCATTCTTAGGGCTCAGGACATAACTACCTGCTGGCTTATGGGGCCTTTTACTGGTGAAAGAGCTTTACACAATAATATCCTTATCCCCTGTTAATCGCCAAAACAGAATGCACGCACTAAGCATATAATGTTTACCTCGCCCACTGAAACAGACAAACTTTTCCTGATGGCTAGTCAGGATTGGGTCCATCTGGAGGACAATGTCATTAGCACAGGGTTAAGATCTGGCAGCTCTAATCCAGGGTTGTGTCCTGGAATTGGTTCCCAAAAATTTCGTTTGAGACCCCAGTTTATATAGTGCATCTAGAGTCCTGCTTAGCTGTACCAATAACCAACTATTTTACAAAAGTTTTACTAATTCTAACATATTACCCCACTGCCTTAACTGATTTACACCTAGCAAAATTAATTTTACAGCAGACAAAAACAAAGAACCACACAGAGATCATACCAATAATAGGGAAATGAGAACCATCATAAAACTATAAAGACATGAAGATTTCACAACCCCGACTATTGATAGCATTTATCTGGCAAGATGCTTAAGATCGGTTTGTTTATCTGATGATACTAGAGGTGCCATTAGAACGAGTCTCCTTAATCTTACACTATTTTAATATAATTTAGATGAAATGTGAGGTTGTGACTTCCTGCTTCTCAGCCAATGGCTGCTGCTCTTCCAATCTGACTGCAGATTAAGGCTTTATCCTTACACTGCAGGGTAGCAATAGGGACCTCCTTGACACAAGCTACCGCCTTGCCACATTTCAAGTTCCTGCCCTAACGCATGGCCACTAGAGCTTTTCAAAGAAAAAAATCTCAACAGTTTAATGTGCAGAAACATTTTTCTTGGCCTCCTTCTCAGAAATAGCTGAACCCTTTCGGGTGATGTTTTCAAGTGTTAACCTGAGACGCCTACCTAGCATGGAACATTTCAGCCCAAATGGTTAAAGTTTGATGAAATAAGCAACCAAAAACAGGGTCTTCTATTAGAAAATGCCAGGCAACTCAATAGCTAGTGCTGCTGTCTCCTGCTATTATTATTCTTTTGAGTGCTTTCTCATATCAATTCCAGTTAGGTGCTGCCCCAAGTTTTCCCTTACTCATTGTGCCATCTGTGGAGCCCCCTGGAGTGGCTTCAGTATGGTGCTCTATATATGAACCTGCTGACCCGACCACCCTCTCCCCCACTTTCAGTTCCTTCCAGCTCCCATCACTGGCGGTAAGAAAAGCATGCTCTCTTGCTTAGCAGGCATGCACTGGTCCTTAGAATTTTTTCCCTGTAGTTAGAGTTAAGAGTTCTGTTAGCAGCGGGTGAGAGGGGGGTCTCTACTTCCCACCCACATTTCCCCCCCCCCCCCCCGCCCTCCCCTCCTGGGATTTAGGGCATGCCCAAGACCGAGGGATTCAATCTTACTCAAAACCTGTGCCCATAGGTGACCCCCCTATAGGGGAATCTCTTCCTGGAGACTCACCAGTTCAGGAAGTGCAGGATCTGCAAGAGTTTCAAGCCTCAAGCCCAGAAAAGAGCAGGAGTTTTGCTTAAAGTCACTCCTTATGGAGCCAGAACTCCATCCGCAGCAGAGGCAGGGTCCAGCCTCTTGGTGCGGAGCACCCCTCCAGCAGTTTCCCATGTGGCTCCAATAAAGGACTCAGCCTAGCAATCGCACACTGTTGCTCTCCAGCACCTAAACAACCAGCTTCCTGGCACCACTCCCACTCCCCCATTAGACACACCAGGGCTACGTCTAGACTGGCATGATTTTCCGCAAATGCTTTTAACGGAAAAGTTTTTCCATTAAAAGCATTTGCAAAAAAAGAGCATCTAGATTGGTACAGACGCTTTTCCGCAAAAGCACTAATCTAGACACGGTTTTGCGCAAAAAAGCCCCGATCGCCATTTTCACGATCGGGACTCTTTTGCGCAAAACAAATCTGAGCTGCCTACACTGGCCCTTTTGCGCAAAAGGACTTTTGCCCGAACAGGAGCAGCACAGTATTTCCGCAAGAAGCACTGATTTCTTACATGAGATCGTCAGTGTTCTTGCGGAAATTCAAGCGGCCAGTGTAGACAGCTGGCAAGTTTTTCTGCAAAAGCAGCTGCTTTTGCGGAAAAACTTGCCAGTCTAGACACAGCCCAGGCATGTGTAGGGAGTCCCTTCGGCACAGGCTGCTGCTATGCCCACATCTCCTGACAGAGACATGCACCATCTGCCCCAAGGGCTCTGAACCCTCCTGCAGCCCCCACTCTGCTGGACTTCCGGTGGTGGCAAGGGGAGGACATTGCAATGCCCTCTACTCCTGACAGTGCAGAAGTCTCCTGTTTTAAGACACTGCCTCATTGCCTCGCACCATCTGCAGATAAGGCAGTGACGTTAGCACTGCTGGCACCCACACCTGCCTCCCAGCACCATTCAGAGTCCAAGCACTGCTCCCGGGAGTGCTGCTGGTCTGACTCGCGATGCTGGTCACCCCTAGCGGTACCAACCCCGCAGTCCAGAGGCTCGGAGCCGCTCGCGCTCATGGGCGCCCTTGGACAGCAGATCCTGGTGCTGCTGAAGATCCAGATCTTGTGGTGTTTGCCGCTGTCCACGTCTCCCACTTGCTTCCCTGAGGCTGCAACTCCCTACCTCCCCTGCTCTAGGGTTGTCAATTCTCTTCAACCAGATACCCTTGCAGCAAATGGTGTTCAGTCTAAGAGGGTTGACATACCCCAGGGGTGCTGGTGCCGGGCTGCATAGGATGTCAACACTGGTAGGGACGGTCCCATATGAACAACACATCTTGAAAAACAACAGTCATGAGAAGATGAGTAACTCTTTTAGTGCCCAGTTTAAGCTTAGTTTTTACAATAAAAATGAAGTAGTTGAAAAGGCCACGACTCGTAATTGGTCTCACTTTCTTCGTAATTGGTCTCACTGCCAGGTTGCTTTATAGTTTTTTTCCCCTCCTGAATGACTCTGACCTCACTTACATCCAAATCTTCTGCCCATTGTATGTTTATTTTAATTATGAAGTCTCACTTGCATACCATCCTCAGCTAGAGCACAATTGCATCAAGAGACACACCCATGAGAATATAAGGACAGCCACACTGGGTCCGAGCAGAGGTCCATCTGACCCAGTATCCTGTCTTCCGACAGTGGCCAATGCCAGGTGCCTTCTGTTCACTTCCTCTGAATAGAAAATAATCAAGCAATCCCACCTCCTGTCACCCATTCTCATAAATGACAGACAAAGGCTAGGGACACCATTCCTGCCCATTCTGCCTAATGGCCACTGATGAATCTATCTTCCATGAGTTTATATAGTTCTTTTTGAACCCTGTTAAAGTGCTGGCCTTCATAACATCCTCTGGCATGGAGTTCCACAGGTTGACTATACATTGTGTGAAGCAATACTTCCTTTTTTGTTTTAAACTTGCTACCTACCACTCATCCCATCCAAGTGCTTTTGGAAAGTCAGGATCAGGAGCCATCCTCCTTTTAGTGCCCCTTGTGTCATTCATAGAGCCATATTTGTAACTATTAGAGGAAAATCACTTAATGAGCAACTCCAAACTCAACCTTTTGTACCTGCTAGATTATACTTCTTCAGTCTTTGCCGCCCGTAGTACTGTGAAGACAGTGTAAAACCCTGGTGGTTGCTGGGTGAGGGAAGATTACTTTTTCCTCTCTGAATGGTATGGTATTCCAAAAGGACAGTTAGAAACATTGCTTAAAGGCAAACGTTTAATACTACATTACAATAGGTCAGATCCTGCAAAGCAGTAAACCCATGGAATTCTAGGGACGAGAATTGTTTGGGGGGCATCCCTCTTTTTTAGCCCTGTGCCATTTCCTCTAGCTCTGTGAGTGCAGAGGCTGTTTCTTTTGAGCAGCCGTAAAGAAAGGCAATAAATCACACCTCCCCTGCTTCCCAGAATCCACACGGACATAACTCTATTGGTCCCAACTAACACAGATATGTTACAAAGATGCTGCCCTCTGATAAACCCAGATTTAGGCCAGATCAGACCCCCTTCTCGCCAGTATGGCCACACATCTGAAAAGCAGAGCCGTACATTAGGAGTTAGGTTTGGCCCGGTAGGTGTTTTTGTAAGCACCTGCTGTGGATATGCAAAAAACCCCAATCTACCACATGGGCCAAATGTGGGACTAGTCTCTGAATAATGGGGCATAGCTAGATCCAAGGTCTTTACCTTCCAATGTCGCAAACCACAAGACGCACCTAGGTCACATTTTCATACTTTTTTGTGCAGCCATAAGGGCTAGAAATATTTTTGGAAGTGAAATTTGATTCTCTTTTGTAGCCATCTGACTCAGGAGGCTGGTGCTTTACGAGACAGGAGATTATCAAAACTTGATGCACCACAGTTATCCTAAGAGGTACCAGATTATAGCCCTTGATCATATAAAATGGTGCTGGAGAAACTCAGTAACATTGGTATGATTAATGGTTATTGCTGCATTAAACAGAAAAATGAATCTGATGCCAAACCTTGTAGCTGAGCAAGTCAATATTGTTAACAGAGCAAAGTAACAACATTAGCATGATCTTATTGAATCTGGAGACTCCCCAAAAAACACACAACCCCACAACCACAGAATCTTCCCCTACCTTTTATGTCCAAATCGATTTTTGTTTCAAATATAAACTTTAAGAGCCCCTGAAGAGATTTCTAACAAATATTTTTAAATTAAGAAAAACAGCTGGCTTTGTTAGTTAAATAGCTGACATACTAACTGTATATTAAATTTCATGAGACAGATTAATGCCACAAAAAGTATTTAAGTGGTGAATCACATCAGTCATTTGAAAGGTGATATTTTTAATACAACAATAGTTAAAATCAGTTGAATCCATGTTTAGAGAAGGCGTAATTTTAGCCCCAGTTCTGAAGATATAAGAAGTTGCTACATAAAAAATAAATAGCATTAGCAAATGTGTTCTCCTCTCCATTTGCAGCCCCAGGTGCCTCAGGTGCATAGTAGCTTGTCACTAAGCCAAAATGAAACAGTGCTTTCCTCTTTCTATAGAGCCATTGCATTTTGAAACTCAAGTTAATCATTATGCTTTAACTTTTCAAAAATAGCAATTATTCCTTTTCATAGCACTAGTTAAATGGTTAAAATATTAGAAGCACTAATCAGAAGCATTAGGTTGTAGGGGTGGGGAATCTACAGTCCCAGGTCTGGATACAGCTCCTAGAGTGCCTGGATCTGGCTCCCAAGTCTCAGGGCTCCCCCTGCAACACTGGGGAGCCAGCACTGGCACGCCAGATTCATGCCCCCTCATGCGGCTGAAGCACCAGCTCCCCACTGCAGTGGGGGGGAGAAGCCCTGAGCCTCTCAAGCCAGAGGCAGTCGAGCCAGGGCTAGATCCAACTCATGGACTCTTCCTGGCAGCCAGGGGAGGAGAAAGTGGGTCCGTGTGCTGCCTCTCCCTTCCCCAAGCTGGGGAAACAGCAGCACAGCGAAGTGCCACCTGGAGGCTTTTCCCCCGCCACTTTGATTGGCCATAACTGCGCCCCACAGGAGCAGCAGGGGGTGGTGCCTTGGAGCATCAGGGGTTCATGGAGTCATGTGTATCCCCACAGAGATGCACTACGTAAGCGTGTCCCCTTCCGCCCCACCCCATCACCCAGACCCCGCAACCCCACTTTGCTCCTGCACCCTATCTACTGCCCCCCCCCCACTTCCAAACCCCAGCCCTCTCCTGCACACTACATCCCACTCAGATCCCACTACCCCCAATCCCCAGCCCTTTCCTGGACCCTAACTCCTGCCCAGACCTCCTACCCCCAATCCCGAGCCCACTCCTACACCCCCTCCCATCCAGCCCACTCCTGCATCATATCAGACTCACCAACCCCCAACCCACTCCTGCATCCTCCCTCCTGTGCAGACCCCACACCCCAAGCTCACTTCCCAGCAGCCCCTCCCACACACTGAACCCCTCATTTTTGGCCCCATCCCAGACCCTAAGGGGACCTAGAAAAATCTACCAGCCCATGTCCCCCTAGGCTCTGGTGTGCAAGAGGAATATCAAGAGGGGCTTTCTGCTTCTCAGCTGGGGCCACATCAGTGAGATGTGGGGTTTTGGGGGGTTTTTTGCTCCTCACTTTTGTGCAGCCCCTGACTGATTTTTATATAGGTCAGTGGACCCCTGACGCAAAAAGCTTCCCTACCCCAGGACATCAGCAGTGGTAGACAATTTTTACAATATCTAGATCTTTATTGGCAATGCCCATTATTTGAAGGCTATACCTAATCAGTGGTGCCTACTGGTGCCAGGGTTCTCAGGGCAACATTTTTAGTGGCCCCAGAGTATAGCCACCAACTCTTGCAGGTGGTGGCTCTCAAATTTTTTCCTGAAATACTTAATTTGTAGGGCCCTACCAAATTCACAGTAATGCATAACATGTCACAGACCATTAAATCTGGTGTCCTCCCTGAAATCTGGCCATTTGTGTGCTTTTACCCTGTGCTATACCAGCCACCATTTTTTTGGTGGGGGGGCTGAGAGAGACCAGTGTTTCTTATATTGGGGGTCCTGACCCAAAAAAAGGAGTTGCGGGTGGAGGGGCGGAGAGAAGTCACAAGATTTGTTTTAGGAGAGGACACAGTATTGCACTTAACCAAGTTCCATGTATACAACATGAGGCACATTGAATTAAGAAAAATCAGTTTTTGGGGGAAAGATTTAAATTACACATTTTGTGAAGAAAAACCTGTTTAAACTGAAATCTGAATTCAATATGGATCTACACTAACTGTAATCTCTGAAGCCATTTAAATAAAAAAATAACAGAGAAGCCAGGAGCTTGTATCAAAAATGTTGCCTTGAAAATCTGTTTTTCTAAATAAACAAAGAATCAGGGGAAAGCATCTACCCTTTTGAAACAAAGCTCTATAAGCATGACACAACAGGTATTAAGTATCAGAGGGGTAGCCGTGTTAGTCTGGATCTGCATAAACAACAAGAAGTCCTGTGGCACCGTATAGACTAACAGTTTTATTGGAATAAGCTTTGTTTCGTGGACAAAGACATGCATCGGACAAAGTGAGTCTTTATCCACAAAAACTTATGCTCCGATAAATCTGTTAGTCCATATGGTGCCACAGGACTTCTCGTTGTTTACAGTAGGTATTGATCTTCTGGAAGAGTGAAAAAAAACCACAGAGAAACAACGTTTAATGCCTAACATTTTCAAAAGCTTGAACAGCAAATAGGGTGTTATCCAGGAGGTTCAAAAATGGTGGTTGATGCACATCAAAGCTAGCTGTGCAGCCAATGGCTTGAGCATAGGTGCCCAATTAGGTGTCACCATCAACTCCTGAAAGTGCTGCGGTCTGCTCCAAGTGCTCAAAAATTAAGTGCATAAAGAGATTTAACTATGCTAGGTAGTACAAAGAAAGGCATTAGGAGCCAGCCTCTTACTCCAGGAGACAGCAACAGGATAATCTACTGAGCCTAGCTGGATGGTTTCATTCTGCTATTTTGTAGCATCTCCCTACCTGAGCTTTAATTGGCTCAGTTCATAAATTACATATTTTTTACTCCACCCATCATTGACACGTCTCCAGTTTGTGGAAAAACACACACTGATTGTTCAGTAACTACCAGCCCTTTTGTCTGGGTGGTTCTGGGCATCCCCTGTTGGCTTGCATAGACAGGGATACAGAAATCCATCAATTCCTCCCCACACCTCTAAACAATCAAATATTGCATTGCACATAGCCTGCAGGTTACACAGGCAGAAGACGTCAATTGCTAAGAATTCTTTTGTTTGGGGGAGCAGAGGAGCTTTGTAACAAGGGAGAAGGAAAAGAGCATACAACCAGCAAGGAGCAACATCAGTGCCAATGCAGGAGACAACATTGTTCAGAGTACAGCCTCCAAGTGTTCTCAACACGTGGGAACTAGGCAGGAAAAAACCTGCCACGGGTGCAGGGCGTAAGAGAGACCCAATTTGGGAATATTTTCAAGAATTTCCTGTGCCACTGGGCAAAAAAGGAACATGTGCTAAATATAAACAGTGCAACAAAGAGATGTAAGGCCTCTACTTATCCGAATGGAACAACATTGTGAAAAATGCTCCACAGGAGGCAGTGACTTTGAAGACAGATCTGAACTATCACTTGATAGTAAACTTATTTTTGCACCATTCTTAGGATCAGCCTACCACATCTTACTATGCTACTAAATGATAAGTTTGTATTTGGGGTGGATTACTTACCTCTGACTTACTAATTATATTCAGAACAATTTGAAAGTTGTGGGAGTATTTATCAATTACATTTACTGATACGGCTGGACTTCTGAACTGATGTTTTATTGTTCCATGTAATAATTATCCTAGGTAAAGATTACTATAAAACAGGAAATATTTTCTTAAGGCACTTATTATTTGAAAACAGTTTTTTTACAAGCTGTTTGGTATGGCACTAGAGTTAAGGTTATAAACAGATTTAAATAAACCTTATGTTATAATAATTATTTTCAATATAAAATTGGGTTTTGTATTGCTTCAACAACAGTTTTATAAAAAGCAATAAGGGATCTTTCATTTATAGTATTTTTTAAGCAGCGCACAAAGTAACACTAAGTGAGTGACAGTGGTTTTTTTCACCATTTTGTTTCAGGGTCCAGGTTACATATAAAGGGCTATAAATGCCCATCATCTGCAGTGTCTGCAACTTCAAAGTAATCTGCTGGTACCACCAACAGTGCTGCAACTAACTTTTTTCTGGGTGTCTGGCTGGTGAGTCTTGCCCACGTGCTCAGGGTTTAGCTGATCGCCATATTCGGGGTCAGGAAGGAATTTTCCTCCGGGATAGATTGGCAGAGGCCCTGAAGGTTTTTTGCCTTCCTCTGTAGCATGGGGCATGGGTCACTAGCGGGAGGATTCTCTGCATCTTGGGGGCTTTGAACCATCGTTTCAAGGATTTTAATATCTGAGATATAGGTGAGAGGATTATTCTAGCAGTGGGTGGGTGAGATTCTGTGGCCTGCATTGTGCAGGGGATCAGACTAGATGATCAAAATGGTCCCTTCTGATCTTAAAGTCTATGAGTCTATAATTACATATTTGTCAGACAGTCAATTACCTGTAACAAAAGCAAAATAAAAGAAAACAACGCTACCTTTCTTCATCATCTTGTAGCACCCAAGAGGAATTCCTAATCAAGACAAGCAAATTCCAACAAGACCCCAAAAGATTTAAAAGAATGCTCTGTTCACTTATGCAGCACATCCTACCTTTTGGCATGTTCAAAACAAACATTTCATTGACTGGTCATAATGAGTGAACTACATCACCGTGCCACCTAACCAGAGCTTACATTGTTTCTAGGAATCTTTCAGCAATCTATAAGTAGTAAATTATCTGTAAGTCGCAACAGTGGGCAATAAATATTGATTGGAAATTCATTAAACTGAGTCTGGATATGAGGCACAATGTACACAGTAATCCTGTAGTACATGTTTGTGTGACAACAAGAAATGGAGCTGCTGCTCTTACAGAAACAGTAGATTCATCCAGAAATGCGCATTCATCAAAATATTTAAGGTGCAGTTAAATTGATAAACTGAACAAAAAATTAAGTGTGTGTAACCCACACACCTGCTGTGGTTACCATGCAGTGGCACTAGACCACAGCAACAGCTAACATCCAGAGACCTCTACAGCATGGGTTGGGAGCCAGCTGGCTTTTAGTTCAGAGGATAGAGGCTCCTATACTCCACTTCAGAGGTCCCATGTTCAAATCCACCCAGTGGCAGTTACATGTGCACCTTGGTCATAGGCAACATTGCAAATGTAGCAAAGATAAGAAAACTAGAAGATGATAATGAAGGAAACCTGAAATTTAGCATATACAGTACAGTGCTCATACAGTGCATCTTTTATCTAAAGACATAAATAACTCCAGGAATAAGAGAAAGTGTCTAAATTTCAGCAACAGTCTCATCACCACCTCTTCATTTCAGCAAAGAGAACAGGAGGATCCAAACTAATTCTCCCCCCGATGGAATTCCGTGATTGACTGATTTGAGCTTATTTATGAGTATTTGGCATATTGTGATGACAATTTGTGAAGTACATTGTGACAAAATAGATGGAACTATCATATCCAAAGTAGTCAACATCAGACTAAAGAGGACATACATGATGCACTGAATGTATGGATGCCTATTTCCTGCTGCTGTATTGCAAAAGTTGTTGAAATTTGGAAAGAACTTTTGAGACATTGCAGGAAGAAATACACAACAAAGGTAGATTGCAGGCAGTAAAGAAGCAAATGGATCAAGCACTTATTCCACTTCATTTTCTTGCTAATTAGTAGGATACATATGTTACTGCTGAAGTAGCAGCAGCTGCTATGATATGAGGTATCTAATAATCTACCATACTAACAATAATAAATGTCAGGGCTGGAGGTGAACCAGTACATGTTTGCTGATGATGGTTTAACGAAGTCCCACCACTGGACATCACTAGCTAAGCCCTTGGAACCAGAATTTGAGGAAGAGATAAGCCAGCTTTAAACAACAGTAGCTTCTTCAAAAAAAGTTTCATTTGGATTTATTCATTCCAACCTGAAAAATTGATTTCTTTTGTTTTTCTCCAACTCCCAAACAGGAAAACTTGTCTGTCTTCTAGACTATGAATAAAGAGGAAGGAAGGAAGGCAGACAAGAATGAGATCTACTAGTTTAAGAGTTAGACTGTCTCATTTTCAAAAGACTTAGGCAAGAAGGAACTTAAGTTCTAGTCACTAAGGGTATGTCTACACTACAGTGTTATTACGAAATTTTGCTATTTTGCTATTTTGAAATAGCGCGTCCACACTGAGTGGACTCTGAATTACATTTAAGGCTGACCGGAACTGGTTCCAGCAGGGCACCAGGTCAGGATAAGTTTATTGTGTGGAGCTGCTGCCTGAGGCTCAGGCCTGTGCTTAAAGGGACCCCCTTCCCCCGACTCCTTCTGGACAGCCAGTTCTCAGGTTTTCCTACTTGCTTGTGTACCTCGATGAGGGACAGCAAAGCATTTTGTCTCTGCGTGCTCTGGTTGCCCTCACTCGGGACACCACAGCACTCTGCAACATGGAGCCGGAGCTGCCCCTGGGCACTCTAGTGCTTCTCTTGGCTGCATTGCTGCAAGCCTGGCTGCACTTTCTGCAGGCTGCCATCCAGGAGGTCCATTGGGGGGCTGTCAGTATCCAGGAGGCCCTGCAGGAGAGCTTCCACCCTGAGGAGCACTAAGAGCCTCCCTGGTCTGCCCCACTGGGGGCTTGTGCCTCATTCCTCCCTCATGTCCTTTCACTTACCCCTCCCTAACCCCCCTTCCTAATGTCAAATAAAATACACGTATTTTCATGAACACAAACTCTCTGTATTTAACAAAACTGGGGTGGAGGGAATGAAACTCTAGTGAGACTGGGGAAAGGAGGCAGTAGAGGGGAGAAGAGAGGGTGGGCAAGGGGAGGGGGAAACCTGAGAGGAGGGAGCTGGAAGGGGGAAGCAAGGGAAAGAAGGGGGAGGGGAAGCTCAGGGCCCAGGGTGGGGGGTCTCACCAGACCAACTTGATTGTCATGCAAACCTGCTCCTGGGTTCACATGTGGCCTTTGGTGGCCAGGCTGGCAGCTATCCTGCCATAGATGGCCGCATTCCTCCATCTAGCGTGGAGATCATGGACATTGGGGGCATCCCCCCCAAACCTGAATAAGGTCCATGATCTCTGCCCTGGACCAGGAAGTCGCCTACCTTCTCCAGCCCATCAGGCTCCTGGGAGCTGGCAGACTGCTCCTGGGGAGCGGTGGAGGGCTGGCTGCCAGTGGCTTGCTGGCTCATGTTTTGGGGCCACTGGGTCGGGGCAGTGACTGCTGGCTCTAGGCTGGCAGGCTTGGAGCTGGCACAAGCACTGTGGCCAGAGTCTACCCCTTTAAGAGCTCGGGTGTGGGGGGGAAGGAGGAAGATAAGTGCTCTTGGTTGAGGCTGGAGTGGCCACTAGGGCACCCTGGGAAGGCTGGAGGCCCCCTATTTTGATGTAAGTGTCTACACAGCACTTATTTCGAAATAGCTATTTTAAATTTGGCGCTATTCCTCACAGAATGAGGTTTACCAAATTTGAAATAAAAGTGCTCTGCTATTTCAAATTTATTTCGAAATAGCGGTTTGGCTGTATAGATGCTAGGAAAGTTATTTCTAAATAAGGGCTGTGATTTCAAAATAACTTTGCTATGTAGACATACCCTAAGGCATGTTTGAAAATTTGCCCAGGCTGATCTCAAATTGCCAGCTCAATTCACTAGTTAATCCCTCTGTCTAATAAGTTATTTAGTTGTAAATGCAAAATGTGTTTTAATGGGAAGTTTGTGTATCAAAAACATATGAATGATTTGTTTAATAAAGATATATTTTATATGCTACTTTTAATGTTCAATTGCATTCCAGTTGCCATTCTAATGTAGCCCGACACAAATCATGAGCAAAAAGTTAATTCTCCAGTAAATAAGCAATGCTATTCCCTATTTTCTAGCATACTAGAAACATACAATTAAATAAGAATTTGAAACTATTAAGCTATTCAATTCTTTGAGACAAGATTTAATTCTAGCATTCCCTGCTTTATAGCAAAATGATGTACCAAACGTAGTGTAAAGGCTCTACTGAGTTGTAAATCAATATGCTTGGATATCAATGAGAATGCAACTTTCTTTAGAAAATAACTGAAGTCAAATGGAAATGTGGATTAAAATTGATGATTTAACACACGATTAAATAAATCCACCCTGTTGTGAGGCAAGTCAGGAAAAAGAGGCAAAAGGGCGAGAGAACAGGAGCCTCCTAATAAGACCCATTAGCCACAAAAGGAGCATCTTTGATGTCACTGCCTCTGTATGAGCCAGGCAGATTGACCCCAGGCTTTCTGCATCTCCAGTGAACTGAACAGAGAACCAGACCAGCCAGCACAGAGGAGCTCCACTTTCCCCACCCCATTCAGAGTCAGCACAGCACTTGGCACTTTTACTTTTTGCACCCTTTAAAGTGACCATTACATTGGGGACACTACTGGCCTGAGCCAAACCATTGTGTGTGCGTGCCGAGGAGCTTCCTAAGTGCTATGATCTGCAGAACTCCCACAGGCCTGGTTACAGACCACAGAGAGGTAAATTTCAAAAGCATGAACAACGAGGAGTCCTGTGGCACCTTAACCACTAACAGATTTATTTGGGTATAAGCTTTCATGAGTACAATATCGTCAGATGCACGGGAGTGGAAATTACAGAGGCATGGATCTATCTATCATAAATATGAATGATGGAATTCAGTGTAGGGATGTGAACGACTAGTCAACTATCCAATAAGAAAATGCTTATCGGAAAGTCGACACACTAGTCGACTAGTCGCTTCCCCCGCCCCTTGCTGCCTCTATCAGAAAGACCCCAGGCCAGACGCCAGGCTCCATGCGGCGCTGCCGCTTTGAAACACTGTGGGGAGCACGGGGCCAGCAGGGGACTGTTTGAGTCCCCTGTTGGCCCCTGTTTCCCACAGCACTTTCGTCTTTGAAGTGTAGCAACAGTCCTGGGGCAGTTGCAACACTTCAAAGGCAGAGGAGTCCTTATCAACTAATCAAATAGTTGATGCAAATTGCATTGATTATTCAATTAGCAAATTAATCTACATTTAACATTCCCAATTCAGTGGTTGACTGATTTGAGCTATGATGAGTAATTGGCATATTCTGACGACAATTTGTGAAGTACATGGTGACAAAATAGATGGAAATATCATAGCCAAAGTAGTCGACATCAGACTTCCTCTAATTTCCACTCCAGGGCATGTGATGAAGTGAGTTTTACCCACAAAAGCTTATGCCCAAATAAATCTCATTAGTCTTTAAGGTGCCACAGGACTCCTTGTTGTTTTTGCAGATACAGACCAACACAGCTACCCCTCTGAAACAAAGGCATAAATGGCATTTAAGCACCTAACCTCCATTAAAAACCAATGAAAGCTAGGTACTTGAATGCCAGGTGTGCCTTTGAAAAATCTCTCCCCCTCCCAAACTAGCAACCCTATGATTAGGCAGATCTAACTGCAGATTAGGTTAGAATGCTAAAGAAGCGCAAAATTCTAAATCTGCATAGGACATGATAGACAGCATACACACAACCTTCTGAGGTGGTCTAGGAAAGAGAGTTTAGCCAACAGAGAATATGCCTATTCCATAAATGCAGTAGTGTCATCAAGGCAGGATCTCACAATTATTTTCCTCTCTTGCCCAAACCTTCACAGATCTCGTTCACTGGATGTGGAACTAAAACATTTTAGAACTAAACTCACTTTGCTTTCTTCTTTCCTCCACTTCCTGCCACTGAAGGAGGGATACATTATTGAAAATACTCTGTTAATTGCAGGCTGAAGCTTGGAAAGAAAAAAAATTGAGCTCTTCCTACATTCAATGAAATGTAAAATTGAGTAACATATCTCTGATCCATCCCCTCTATTTACCCTGCTGCAAGTTCTGACTGTTCCCACCCACAGCAAATGTGCACAATGGAGCAGGCAAAAGAATCAGTTCAAATACATAACATAGATGAAATTAATGTTTTTGAGTAGACAAAAGAGAGCTAAGCGTCTCTACAGGGATGAAGCAGGGTGAGAAATCAAGAAAGAGATATGGCAAAGGTGAGAGAAGATAGAATTTACACAGGGGAAGAGAATAGACAGTTTGTGGGGTAAATAAGTATTACTGTACATCCTGGGAAAGCGGCGAGGAGTCCTGTGGCACCTTAGAGACTAACTGAAGTGTTGGAGCATAAGCTCATCTGAAGTGTCAGATGACGAAGCGAGTCTTTGCCCACAAAAGCTTATGCTCCAACACTTCAGTTAGTCTCTAAGGTGCCACAGGACTCCTCGCCGCTTTTGCAGATTCAGATTAACATGGCTACCCCTCTGATACTTGACACCATCCCGGGAAAGAGGATACAAATAATGCGCAGGTTTAGATTTAGGGTTAGATTCCCCCACACTCAAATTGAGCAGAACCTTTCTCTTTGAGCAATCTCCCTGAAATCCAAAACTGCACATGAAGCCGCAGCATCTTTGCACTAGCATTGCTACTTCTAAAAAAAGGTCATCTCAGTAACCAAACAGCTCACAAACTGCCAAAAGGAGCAGTGAGTGGAAGAATCACCACAACTGTACACTGATTACTGCTACAGAATGACAAGTTAGTAAAACAGACTGAGGCTCTGACAGGCTTTGAAGGCGTGGACTTTACAAAAAGCATAGCTGTGCTTCACCAACCTCTGCATGCTTGGGAAGAGGTTTCGCTACACTGGGGAGCTTTGCATCTTCCAAACTTCCCTAGAGAGTGAGAAAGACCTATTTGCAGTCCCCCTCTCCTGTGAGACAAGGAGGACCAAACTGACCCAAAAACTGCAAAATATTGTACATAAATTTAATAAAACCTCCTGGATGTTTTTTAAAGGAGTTAAAATTACTCCACAGAGAGATCCAACAAGATCTTTATGAATGGCAAAATAACCTCACAAACAGTGCCTCTCTCAGAGTTGGGAGGGACCTTGAGAGGTCATCGAGTCCAGTCCCCTGCCCTTGCAGCAGGACCAAGCACCATCCCTGACAGATTTGCCCCAGATCCCTAAATGGCGCCCTCAAGGATTGAACCCACAACCTTGGGTTTAGCAGGCCAGTGCTCAAAACACGGAGCTATTCCTCCCCCACAATGCTGATGCTCTAAGCAGCCCAGCACTGGTGTAACCACCCCCTGCTGGGGACAAGTGGGAGGATAAGCTGCAGGGGGTTGCTAGCTCTCCTGGAAGAGAATGACCAGACACCATTGCTGCACATGGCATCCAGTCAGGAGCGCTGGCAACCTTAGGCAGGAGCAGGGCAAGGACAGAGGCTCACCTGCATCCACAGGGGAGCAGGTAGGAGGTTCAGAGGCAGTGAGTGGTGCAAGCATGGGCCAGAGGACTGAGGCGGAGCATAGGGCAGCCACACAGCTGGCCTGAGAGAAGCAGTACTGTGAAGGAGGAACCACCACTTCTCTCTAGCCACTGGCTATGCAGCTGCTCCTGCTCCTCCTGAGCCCTCTGGCCTGTGTTCACCCCACTCTTCTCTACTGTGAGAAGTCCCTGTGAGCAGGGACTGGGCACAGCCTGTGGGATGGGGTTAGGGACTGCTAGTGCTGACAAAGCCCCCCTGGAGAGGGTGGCCGGCCAGCTGGGGGCTGGGAGCCACTGGTGCCCATACACAGCACTCAGCAGCATGGGCATGATGAAATTTTGGGTGGTGTGGTGCCCTATGCTGCTTCACGTTTTGCACGTGGGTAGGGATGGCCCTGCTCATGAAGATTAAAAAAGTTTCAAAAGGCATCTAAATCTAATGTGCAACAGTAACTAAGGAGGGTGTTAAACATCATCTTCTAAAGTTAGACATGTATAAATCAGCAGGTCCCCAGATACTTGCCTACAAGAGTTTTAAAAAAAAAAATGCTCTCTGCCACAGTAATGTTGATTGTCAGTAAGTTTTAGGACCCTGGGGAAGATCAAGGTCTGGGGAAAAGCTCATTTTGTTTCCTATTTTAAAAGGGTAAACAAGGTGACCTAGGTAATTATAGGCCTGTCAGTGTGACAAGTCCAGGACAAAAATAATTAAATTGTTAATAGGGGATTTGATTAATAAAGAATTAATGTAATAAATGCCAATCAAAATAGATCTTGTCAAACAAACTGAATTTTTTGTTTTTAAAGTGAGATAGTTTGGTTGAAGTTAATGATGAAACATACTTAGATCCCTGAAAGGTATTTGACTTGGTACCACATGGCATACTGATTAAGAAACTGGAACAATACACAATTAACACAGCACACGTTACATGGATTAAAAACTGGCTGACTGGTCTCAAAATGTAACTGTAAACAGAGATGATCACTGAACAGGTGTGTGTCTATGGAAGTCTTGCAGGAATCAGTGATTACTAGTAAAAATGCAGGCAAGAGAGATTGAGAGAACAGTGAGTAATGAAGAGAACAGGTCAGTGTTACAGAGCAAACTGGATCAACTGGTTTGCTTGAGGCCAGCTTACAATATATTTGGCTGCACTGAATTTCATAAAGTCATACATCTAGATAAAACAATACAGGCCATACTTACAGGCATAGGTGTGCGCCCGGGGTGTGCCAGATGTGCCCAGGCACACCCTAATGTCTCAGGCTGGCTAGCGGCTGCTGGAGGAGGAGGGGCATTTGAGACAGGGAGCCACAGCCCCTCACTTTCCCTATGGCCACCTACAGGGCACTTTGGGGCAGAGAGCGCACGTGTGCGGCGGAAGCAGTTGAGGCCTGACCACAGACACTGGCCCGAGCCATTTTTGCACCCCGGGCCCCGTCCGGCCCGGCAGCACCGCACGGCGCCCCTTACAGTGAGGCACCCTGGGCTAGGGTCCAGCCGGCCTGTAGCTTGGGTCGGCTCTGACTCCAGCCCTGCAAACTGGAAGGCAGAAGCCGGCTTAGCCGAAGGTAAGGTAAGGTAGAGGAAGGGGGAAAAATAGGGGGCGAGGGTGGGAGAGGAAAGGGCTTGTGCTGAGGGGAGGAGGGCAGGTCAGGAGAAGAAAGGGGAAGGCACCAAGGGACAGGGTAGAGGAGAGACCAATGCCAGGGGACCAAGTGCAGACAATGAGGAAAAGGACAGGAGGGGAGGGTTCAGTGGGAGAGGGGACAGGGTGATGCTGGGAGTGGAGAGGGTAAGGACATTGTGGGTTAGAGGGGGAGGGAGAGGTGCTGGGAGAAGGCTTGAAAGAAGGGGTGGGCATGAGGAAGGCAGGGATGGAGCAAGACATGTGAGGGCACAGAGAAGCGGGAGGGGGCATAAGGGGAATGGGGGCAGAGATTGGTGAGGGGGTGGGCATCAGGGGAAAAAAAGAGGGCAAAGGGGGCAGGGGTAAAGGGAAGGTGCAGGTGCTAGGGGATTCTGGGGGTGAAGCAGAAGGGCAGACACCTGCAGGGGAGGGACCAGCACCAGAGGAGAGAGGTAGGGCAGGTGTGGAGAGGGAGGTGTTAGACAAGGGGATGAGGAGGGGTAGCTCACATGATCAGAGTGGGGCTACTGGAGGAGTGGGCAAGGGGGAGAGAAAGGCTGGTGGAGGGGGGCAGGTCTCAGGAAGGCTGAGGGCAGTGAGAAGGGCAGGAATCAGGACAGCAGAGGAGGGTGAGAGGTTGAGGGGCACCAGGTGAGCTGATGGAGCAAGGGGAGATATGGCAGCCGAGAGAAAAGGGAGAGGTTTATAAGATATTTATTAATAACTTGTGTGCCACAGTGGCACATCCAAACAAGCCACAAGAACTCAGTACTGGTGCACAACACAAAATTTATTCTGCTCATGGAAGGAAACTCTTAGAGGGAACATTTCCCCCAGCCTCTCTGCCCCCGAGTTAATGTCACACACATTGTGTTAATGCAATTGCAGGATAGTTGCATAAGGGGGGGGTTGGTGGAGGCCAAACTAATCCCTATTGGTAGGAGGATGGTGGGAGAAGTCCTGGGGGGTCACATGACACCTTTTACTTCTGGTCATGTGTCCATCTTGCCCCGAGAGTGTCACCTCCAGAGGTGTGGCCCATGGGAGTCAGGGTGTGGCCAATGAGGGTCAGGGGCGTGGCTAATGGGGTTCCAAGTGCATTTTAAAAAAATTCTTTGAGTGCACACCCTAATGAAATGTGCTGTGCACCCCTATGCTTACAGGTCAGAGAAAACATTCCTGGAAAGCAATGACTCAGAAAAAGGACTTGGGGGGTTGTGATGATTAATTAGCTAACTCTGAGCTCCAAAGGTGTAACAAAGGGAATAATGATTGGAAGATGGAAGGTTATTTTACATTTGTAGTTGGCATTGGTGTGACTACAACTGGGATACTTTATCCACTTTTGGTATCCACAATTCAACATGGATATTTATAAATTGAAAAGGATCCAGAGAAGAGCCACAAGAACAATTAAGAACTGGAAAACATGAACAACACTAAGGCAAAAAGCTCAATCTATTTAGGTTAGCAAAGAGACGGCTAAGGGCAACTTTATCACAATCTTTAAATACCAATTTGCAAAGCAAAAAATTGATATAGGCAGTCCCCAGGTTACGTACAAGATAGGGACTGTAGGTTTGTTCTTAAGTTGAATTTGTATGTAAGTCGGAACTGGTGCATATTGTAGGGGAAACTCTAGCCAAACATTTCTCCAGAGCTCAGTTTTATTCTCCCACACCTCACTTCCCTCAGTCCTTTATTCTCAAGCTGAGGTGTCTGCTGAGAAAAGCCACTCCGCATCTCCCTGGTCTGCTGGGGGGGGGGGGTTGCTAGCTTCGCGTCTCCCTGGTCTGCTGGGTGGAAGCAGCTAGTGCAGGGTTGCCTCACCCCGTTTGTAAGTAGGGATCCGATGTAAGTCAGATCCATGTAACCCAGGGACTACCTGTAGATTTTTTTTCAGCCTAGAAGACAAAGTTATAGCAGAACTTCGGAATTACAAACAGACCAGATAAGCACACACCTCATTTGGAACGGAAAGTACAAAAAGACCAAAACAAAACAAAACAAAAAAACAGCCCTACACAACACAAACCAAATACAGTAAATGTAAACTACTAAAAAAAAATAAAGGGAAAGTAGCATTTCTCTCCTGCATAGTAAAGTTGCAAAGCAGTATGAAGTCAAGGTTGGACTGCAGACTTTTTAAATGATCATAATGTATTGTTCAGAGTTACAAATACCTGGAGGTTGTTTGTAACTCTTAAGGTTCTACTGTAGAACAAGATCCAGTGACTAGAAGTTGAAATTAGAAACGTTCAGATTAGAAATAATGCACAATTTTTTAATCAGTAAGGATAATTAACTGTGGGAACAGTATACCAACAGTTGTAGTGGATTTTCCATTACTGGATTTTTTTTTAAATCAGGCTTGGATGTTTATCCAAAAATGCTATGCTCTAGCTCAAATAGGAATTAATTCAAGAAAATTCTATAGCATGCATTAAATAGTGCAGAATAGATTATCACAGTAGTTCCATTTGACCCGGGAAACTATAAAAAAGCATGCAAGGACCATAAAGGTCCCTGTAACATCTCTTCTCCCTTACCATACTAATCTGTCAGTGAATAGCATGAAGATGGGATCCCACAGTTTACAAGATACTCCTAGCCACTCTAGTGCTACTGCTCCCTCCTTTACATCAAGGCGTATTTAATCTTTATTTATTACACTTTGCATTTTAGAATGAAGCTCCTCTTCAAGGCTCAGAGGCCTGATTTTTAAAGAAAGATATTTAAATTATACAGAATGATGCTGATAGGTACCTAGTGAGGTTTTCAAAAAACACTGGTTTCCATGGAAGTTGGGCATCCAAATACCTTGGAGGATCTGAGCCTTACTGCTTTGGGCCTCTGATAAACCCAGTCACCCCAGTCTTTCCTCACCCCAAACCGGAAAATAACAAACCAAATTATAAAAGACATGCCCAGCCATTGCTCTCTTCCACCCACAAGTACCAGCTCTTCCCAGACCCATTCATCCCCCAAGCCCCAGGAAAACGGATAATCTTTGACATACCCCCTAAACATCAGGTCCAGAGCACTTCAGAGGAAGGCAGCGAAAGGGACTCTCAAGCTAAGGACCTGCTCTCTGAGAACACCTTGCTAGCAACTACCTCATCTAAACTAAGGAAGCTCCACTTTGAGCACCTCTGCTGAGCGCACCTATAGTGGTCTGGCACAGGAAGAAGCAGTGTCTCAGGTCACCAGACTGAAAACCAGTTAGGGTTTTACATATCAAAAGTAACACTCTGAACTCTACCCTGATACCTACAGACAGCACACATATGGTACAGCCCCCTGTAGCACACAAGCATGAACAAGGAGATGACTCATTTTCAAAAGAAGGGCCCTATCCTTCCACACTATTCTAGAGGGCAGGGGGAGGGGAAGCAGCATACTCTACTGCTGCTCCTTAAAAGGCCTACACACTCAGGCTATGTCTACACTGCACCTCTTCTGCAAAAGCTTATGTAAATGAAGTGCAGATTAGCATAGTGCCACACTTCATTTGCATAATTAGAGGCTGTTTTTGCACAAGAGGATTTTGCACAAAAAGGAGCTATGTAGATGGTTCCTTTTTTGCACAAGCCCCCCCCCCCCTTGCACAAGAGCTGCTCTTCCTGAAAAAAATGAGGAAGAACGGCTCTTGTGCAAGAGGGGGCTTTTGTGCAAAAAGGAGCTGTCTACATAGCTCCTTTTTATGCAAAAGCCTGTTGTGCAAAAAAGGTCCCTAATTATGCAAATGAAGTGTGGTAATATGCTAATCCACGCTTCATTTGCAGAAGCTTTTGCATAAGAGAGGTGCAGTATAGAGGTTGCCTAAATGAGTAACAAACAACACACACACTCCTGCAATCCTGGGGGCTGATTTCATTTCCATCATTTCTTCTCATTCCTCTCCCCCAACCTGCAAGCTAGCACTGCAGCCAGTCAGCACTCCTCTCTGAGTAAAAAAAAAAAAAAAAAAAAAAAATCACATTGAGAGATGCTAGGTAAGATGCTCACGCACAGCAGCCAAGGCAGAAGATAAGGCAGGATATCCACAGCAAGCAAAATGCAATGCAGTCAATGCCTCTGCTTTAGGTCGCCTATATAAGGATATTAAGAGGCAGATAATTGACTAATCGTGTAATCGACACAATTTGTATCGATTGGTTGATAAGGGAAGGGCTCTGTCCCAGCTCATGCCAGTTCAAGACCTACCCACCCTATGGCTCTGCAGTTTAAATGTAGGAACTACGCCTGGCTCCTACTATATTTAAACTGCAGAGCCACAGTGGGGATAGCTCACGGACCCAGCACGGACAGGGGCTGATGCTGGAGCAGCCTCTGCCCACGGTCAGTCTCGGCACGTAGTAGGCAGAGACTGCTTTGTAGCAGCGTCCCCTACCCACCCACCCTCATCCCACTCCACTGCTGCCTCTGCAGGGAGGAGGGGCAGGTGGCACTGCAGAGATGGTGTTGAGGGGAACTGGCTTTTAAACCAGCTTCCCCCAACACCAGCTCCTGTTCCCCGCTCCCCCTTGCTTGCTGCCTCTCATACAGAGGTGGGGGTGAAGCACATAGTCAAGTACTCCACTACTCACTTACATTCTTTCTCCTATCATCCTCACCCAATAGGCACATTAAAGTCAAGCAATGACAACAAATCAAAGCTTGTGGTCAATCCATAGCCCAAGGTGCCTTTTGGGGCAGAAATATCTCCTGCTGTCCTCTGAGATCTGTCTATACCTAGAGGAGCTCCCCTGTACCAGCTCCAAAACATTTGTTAGTGTCAATTGGTTCCGTTTTTTAGACAGGAAACTGCTATGGTAACACGGTGGGCTTGCCATGATCACGCCCAACAGGCCTGCCTTTCCCGATTGGAGTCAAAAGTTTTTCTAACTGTGGGAGAATTGTGTGTAGACAAGCTTTTCTCCTCGTCCCATCTGCCAGAGTCCCTCTGCCTTCCTATCAGGACTCCTGCTCCCAGCATCTCCTATCCCCAGCAACGCAATCCTGGATCTAGGGCTACTGTCATCAGCAGATGCTAGAACAAGCCTGAAACAAATCAACAGATTTCCTTCTGATAAATGCTGCTTTTGCAGCTAGCATAACCCTGGACATTAACAACCAAATGAGGACACAAACAGGGACGACTGCGGTCTGTAGATAGGAGCTCTACCAGGTGAAGTAAAAGGGGGGGGGGGGGAAGTCACCTTCTGGCTGAGCAAGCAGATATATATGCTAAGCATCTCTCTAAAGCTGAACTCTGCATTTCCCTCCCTTCTAAACTGTGAAATCATTCAAACACCTTGCTGTAAAGCCAAGAGTTACTGTTTACTGGTTTGGGAGTCCCCCCTAGTGGTTCATATGACATACTACACAAACACTAAATTGAAGCAAAATAATTGAGAAGATTTTGTTTAACTGCACACTAAACTTACTGCAAATGTGTCACATTGTGTGGGTACAGAGGGCTTGGTAGACTCTAGAAGGCTTTTTACCCTGTTGAGGAGCTGAGCCAGGAAGAATTGACCAGTGGAGCTCATTTTAAAAGCAATACATGGAAACCAAATTCTTACTCTGTTGAAAAAAAGTCTTTCCCCAAAAATAAACTAAAGACAGATTAAATAAACCCTAAACGCATATGGCCTGACTTAAATTTGTGTGTAAGCCTGAGGCCAAAGTAACTTCCAAAGGGGATAGAGAGGGATTTGGTGAATTCTGTACACATTTATAATCAACAAGTCAGGAAGTGCACACAGAAAAGGGCCCGCAGGCACAAAAGGCAATGAGATAAGAAACCTTCCCTCACCCACAAGAAACAGATTGATTGAGGACAACTCCCTCTTGGAACAGAATGGAAATTGATTCTGAAGGAGCCAACATCCAGTAAGCTCTCTCCAGATAAAAGGCCTCAGTTCCTTTGAGCTACTTTCACAATAAGCCAAATCACTAACACAGTACATACCTTTAGAAGTCTTCACACTCAGGACAAAGAGTTGTTTCTTACTACAGGAGCTGGTTCCTTTCTGCTTGGTTTCCCTACTAGCACACTGCTAGCAAATTAATTGGGCCCAGCTGCCCTTGCCTCTTCCCCACCCCCCTCCTTAAGCACCTGAGGGAACCAAGCCTCTGGGTCTTAGAATCTCCCCTCACACATTTCGGCTGTGTCTAGACTGCATCCCTTTTCCGTAAAAGGGATGCAAATTAGAAACATCACAATTGCAAATGAAGCGGGGATTTAAATCCCCCCCACTTCATTCGCATAAACATGGCTGCCGCTTTTTTCCGGCTCGGAGCTTTGCCGGAAAAAAAAAGCTCCAGTCTAGACGGGGATCTTTCAGAAAATAAAGCCTTTTCCGAAAGATCCCTTATTCCTCTTAAAATAAGGTATAAGGGATCTTTTGGAAAAGGCTTTATTTTCCGAAAGATCTGCGTCTAGACTGTTGCTTTTTTCCGGCAAAGCTCCGAGCCAGAAAAAGCGGCAGCCATTTTTATGCGAATGAATGGGGGGGGTTAAATCCCCGCTTCATTTGCAATTGCGATATATCTAATTTGCATCCCTTTTACAGAAAAGGGATACAGTTTAGACACAGCCATATTGTATAGTTTCCCAAAGGAAACGGGAATGATGGGAGCTGTCACCGAAAAGACCCCTTTCTGAGTCCTCAAAAGATCTATGCTATGTGCCTCAAGCACCCATATCCTATCAGGTTTTACCCAAATGGATAACATAGCTATTAATTAGAACTCTGAGTGTAAAGCTCACTGGTGCCAGTTACAAAATGCAGACATTTCAGTCTAGAGATCAACTTTTATGAAAGCAAAGGAAGCAGCTGCCACACACACAGGATCACTGGCTCATAAACGGACATTCTGAACCATTCAGAACTTCAAAGGCCCAAGGTGAAGGTCAAGTGCAGTTCCATTTTACAAGTAGGCAGTGTTGGAAACTTTCTTTTGCGCTAACAACAATCTCTCTTCCCCAGCATGAGACCACTGGCACTGCTGACTTTTGGAGAGTTTGGTGAGCTTATCTCCTTAAACTGAAAATGGGATGCACCCACCTTCCACTGCTGCCTCCTCCCCCCACCCCTGAATTTTTCTCCATGCCCCCTATTGAAGAGGTAAAAAAGATGATGCAGAGGGTTGCCAGATGCTTTCAACAAAAATACCGGACACACTTGATAAAAATTTGTTGACCCCAAAAAAATATACATGATATGAGAAGTTTATTGCCCGAGGATTCAGATGGGGCAGAAGGGAGCTAAGGAGGATCACTCAGGGGAGGGCACATACCTGGTACCCTGCATGGCCAGGCTTGGTTCCCTGCTCAGGCCCCCCATTATAAGAGACATGCTCGTGCACTGTGTTTTACACTCAGCCTTAGGGAGCAACATCAGACGGTCCCTCCCCACCGTCTGTGCAGCGCCTGGACGGTGGGATCCTGAGGATGCTCTCTCCGACAGGAGGAGTAAGGTGACCTCATGTCCCTCGAGATCATTCCATGGCCCTATGGAGCGTGTTTTGGGGGTTCACTCATAGAAAGCCCCCGGCCCTCCCAACTGGCTGTTTTCTAAGCCTTTGGGGTCAGAGGGCTGAAGGCAGGAGCCTTTGGCAGGAGAATGGGGCAGGGCATGAGTGCCAAAGAGGAAGCTAAGGCAGGAAGCTAAGTCACCTGCACCCCGGGTGCAGCATCACCCCGGGCCTGCCCTCGGGGTCTGCTTCTCCCTTCAGAGGGACACGGAGGGGGCCTGGCTCTGGGAAACAGCTGGTCAGAGCCCCACTGAGCCCTGCACAGAGCGAGGCAGACACGTCTGCTCCTGCCTGGCCTCTACTGCCTGCGAGGTTTGTGTCTGAGCCCAGACCAGCTTCCTCTCTCTGTATCTCTGGTGCAGTAGCACACAGCGCTGTCCTCCGCTTTCAGGCTATTCATGCACAGGTAGAAATTGGCACTGTCCGTGGAGGCTGTGAATCGGCCCTGGATGGTGGGAGAATAATACTCTCTCTGCCCTGCTTTATTAATTAGAAAACACTGGATATTTACATGTCCAGTATTTTCTCAATTTGTTCCCCGACAGAAAGCTCAAATACCAAACTGTCCGTTTCAAAACTGGACACTAGGCAACCTTAGGTGCAGATGTGAGGGGAAAGGATCTGGGCAGCAAAGCAGGGTGAGAGTCCAGATCCAGAAGATGAAGCTATTGGACTGAGATCCAGCTAGCAGTGTGATCTTCCTTTGGGGACTAGAATAGCAGAGGAACAGGAAGGCGGTTTCAGGTATTGGGAGCAGCCCTTGAAAGATGGGGAAGGTCATGATGTGACAGAAGTAGGTAACTGGGGGCAGATAGGGGAGGGAAAGAGGCTGATTGGGTTGGTGGGGCTCCAGAGGGCTCCAGGGACTTACCCCAAAGAATGGAGGGGGGTTGGATAGGGCATGAGGCCAGAGCAGGAGAGCTCCAGGGAACACTCAGGCAAAAGTCCAAAGAGTTTAGCAACTTCTTTATTGCCCAATGATTCTCTCCTCTGCTTAGGTCAGAAGGAACTGTTATTGGAAATTATGAGATACAGGTCATTCAGAGAGATGTGCGCCTCAACGCACTTTGAAAATGTACATACAGAAATGAAAACTATTTCTTGCCACTATCAGTGGTTAAACTTTATCACTGTAGGCTCCCTAAATAATCCCATAATTACATGCTATAGGTTTCCAGGGTAATTTCTAAGAACTCTATGTAATTTCTGTAGAAGTGTATTGGTTTTATTCCCATAATAATGATTACTGTGTCTCATGCAAAAACTGCGCAAGCACACTCACAATATAGCACTTAACACTGCCACCAAGAAACCAACAATGTTAAGCCTAATAACAACACATAGTTCAATCTCTCCTATATTTGACAAATAGCCTAAGGGGCTGATTTGCAGTTACTCTATACCTTGCATCACCACTATAACTATGCAAAGAGGTGCAAATCTCTAATTTGCTAATGTTATACATCCGCCAAATGTGGACTGGTATAAATGACAACTTGAGAGGTAGGGCAATGGAGTGTCAAGGCCCTGGAGTTCTACAGAATGTCCCTAATAACTTCGATCTCATTCCAAGCAGGTACAATCATTCACACACTGACAGGATATGTAGTACATCATTTGTTAGGTTCCATGTATTCCGTGGCAAGATGCATCTAAGTTTTGGAGCAGGAACTCCAGTGTCAGTGGCATTCTGGTACAACAGGCCATACGTTATTTACATTTTTAGAGTGAGAGCATGTAACAGGTTCACAGCTCACCATCCCCAGCACCTCCTGCTGGATGTTCCAGGAATTAGCTCCATCCTCTTATGGGGTGCCCTTCCTCAATGGTCCCTCACTGTCATCGCTCCCAAGGTGTGTCTAGACTATGTGGCTCCATCAACAGAGCCATGTAAATTAGTTTATTCGGCATACTCAAAGAAGCGGGGATTTAAATATTCCCCGCTTCATTAAAATAAACATGGCCACCGCGCTGTGCCGACAATCAGCTGATCCGACACAGAGCGGCAGTCTAGATGCGGATCTGTCAGCTGGGGAAGCCTTTGCCGACAGATCCTGTAAACCTCGTTTTACGAGGCATAAGGGATCGGTCAGCAAAGGCTTCCCCAGCCGACAGATCCGTGTCTAGACTGCCACGCTGTGTCGGATCAGCTGATCTTTGGCACAGCATGGCGGCCATGTTTATTGTAATGAAGCCGGGATTATTTAAATGCCCGCTTCTTTGAGCATGCCAAATAAACTAATTTACATGGCTCTGTCAACGGAGCCATAAAGTCTAGACACACCCCCACTGTCTTCACTGCCTCCACTCTATGGGCCCATATCACCACAGGACCATGAAGTCTCTTCCAGGGCGTGACCCCTCTTGGCTGCATCCCAGCACACTACCTTCCTCCCTTCTGAGGGATAGGTAACTCCCAGCCCACCCACCCACCACTTGTCGCAGTGGCTAACTGCAGTCTTAGTTTAGCTCCTGCCTTCAGGGGCAAACTGAAGTCTGTTTTTAGGCCAATCTTCCCCCCCTCTCCTAACTACTCTCGGTCCCAGGCCAGGGATTCTACCCCTATTAGGTACCTATTTCCCCTCCTTCCATATCTGCTACCTGTTTTTCCTGGCCACGTCCCCTCCTTCAAGAGGGAAAGCTTATTTCTTTCTTCCCTGATGAGCAGCCATTTTATATCTTGCTGCTTCAGCAAGCCTTCCCTGATTGGCTCTCCCAATCAGCCTTTTGTCCTCTATGCAACCTTCCTAGGGTTCTGTTACCCCCAGCGCCCTACGTGCCACTAATCCCTACCACAGGGTACTTAATCAGCCACACTGGAATTTGAAAGCCAACATTCCCTAGGTAGAGACTTGCTGAGCTATGACTGGAGTTCTCAGTTCTGGGACATTCAAAAAAAGTAGGGCTATGTCTACACTCACGGCTCCTTGCGCAAGTAATATGCAAATGAGGCTAAGCGTGGAATATCGCCGAGCCTCATTTGCATGCCTAATGAGCCACCGTTTTTTTCAGAAGAGGCTCTTGTGCAAGAAGGAGCGTCTACACTGCCCCTTCTTGCAAAGTAATAGGTGTAACGGTGTTGCGCAAGAGGGTTTTTCTTGCGCAAGAAGGGCAGTGTAGATGCTCCTTCTTGCGCAAGAGCCTCTTCTGAAAAAAACGGTGGCTCATTAAGTATGCAAATGAGGCTCAGCGATATTCCACGCTTAGCCTCATTTGCATATTACTTGCGCAAGAAGCCGCGAGTGTAGACATAATCTAGGTGTTTTCATTAATGTTTTTATGAGAGAGACAGCTGATGCTAATAAATAATGTTCATCTCTGTTAACTGTCCTGGTCCTATTATCAATTAAACAGAAAGAGTCACACATACAAATTTTATTTTTTTTTTTGGTAGCAGATCTTCAGATACAGGCAGATGCAGAAGAAGAATTAAACATAAGAACACAGATGAGATATGAACAGCAATGAGACACAGGAAAAGCTTGAGAAACTTTTACACACATTCCAGTGAAAACCTCCCCTACCAAAGGAGAGGAGAGGGAAAGGGACTGATCTACCATAAGACAACGTGGCTGTGGGGGGAAAACATGTTAACAGCCTCTCATGTGAATGAAGGATAGTACAATGGGAAGTGACTGTCTAGGAAGGAGTACTGCACAAAGGCATCTAGAGGTCATAGTGGACCACCAGCTAAATATGAGTCAACAGTGTCACACTGTTTCACAAAAAGCAAACATGATTTTGGGATGATTATCTAGTCTGAATCCTGCATATAACAAGCTACAGAACTTCACCCATGCACTCCTGTAATGAACCCCTAACTTTTGATTAAGTTACTGAAGTCATCAAGTCACAGTTTAAAGACTTCATGTTACAAAGACTCTACCGTTTACATTAGTTTTATCCTAAAGTGACCAGAGTCCCATGCTGTGGGGGTAGGTGGAAAAAACCCCACAATCCATGCCAATTTGACCTGCCCATCAGGGTACAGCTACTGTACAAAGGTCCGGATTGTGTAAGCACAAATGGCAAAGGGACATCAAGGCATTTCCCTCCCATTGTACATTGATTAGAGGTGAGACAAGAGCATTTCTGTGGCTTGAGGCCTAGTAGGCATCAGGGGACGGAGGCTTTTCTCTGTGTCCAAGAGTGATCAGTGTCTAAGTTCCCAATGACTCATGTTGGCATCATAATGTAAAGCCTCAACTGGTTCAACAATGAAAATACAGAAAAAGTCTTGTTAGGAAATAATAGAGTATAGAGGAAAGGATCTTAGCCTCTGCAGATTGTGGCAGGAAAGAGGGAAACAAAATGGAGAGAAAAGTGACAAGTGTAAGGCCTAGTGAGCAATTGACACCGAGTGGTGCCTGGATGTTTGATGCATAGCAGAGTGAGAGGAGGAGGGCTGGCTCTCTATGAGCTGTGAATATGAGAGGCAGCTGAGGAGGAGAGGAGGTGGACTATGTGTGGGTAATTGTCATGATGTGGTATATGTGAGTGACTTATAGCCAGAAAAGGAATTCAGATAGCAATTTAAATGTTACAGTCAGGGACACATTGTGCTACCAGGAAATGCAGAACCAGGAGCTCCAGTCATTGGCAGATGACATGATATGATGATAATGTTCTCAGTGACTTTTGATAGTTGTTCCCTAGCCAGCTGCTTCCAAACAATGGTGTGAACCAGCATGCAGCTGCAGTGCTTCTGTGAAACATTCTGCATCCAGTCCAATGCCAATACCTACATCCTGTCACACAGCAGCAATTCTGGGTCAGCCTTAGTTCTGAATTCACTAACCTTCATACTGTTAAAATGTCAATCTTAACATTTCTTGAAGGTAGTTCTTGGCATAGTATGATTGGGTAAAGTATAGAATTCAGTGATTCCCACTTGTATCCATAATGATAAATTAACAACAGAATTAGCCGTGAGCAAACAAAATGCATTCTATTGCATTAACCTCTGTAAGGCTGATTTTCACCACAACAATGCCACCAGCTCAATCACTCCTCTTCCCAGTTGAGAATTTTAAACTTTTGGGAAACAGGGGTGAAATAGTGGACACAGTATTGTCAGTGACAGAACTCTCATCAACTGGATCAGGATTGCACTTCAGATTTCCAGCCAGAGCATTCACTTGGTGACACAGGCAGAAGGCTTTCTGTGTGGAATTTTGATAGCAAGCTAAGGTAGCAACAAACAGATTACTAATGAAGACTCAAAAACAAAGAGGAGATTATGGCATCACTACAGATTATTTCACAGAACTGCAAAGAACATATCTCAGAAAATCTAGACACAGCTATCGGAGGGCAAATTAAAACAACTCCACTTGTCGTTAAATCCATTTAAGAATAGTTGTGTGGCTCAGTTCCCTCTATGTAAGAGTTTTGGAGCATGTTGGAACCACAATTATCTGGATTCCTTATCAACCCTCCTGCAAACCTCAGCATTCTAGATGGCACTTTTATTTTAGTTAATTTTTTTTATTGTGCCCCCTCTATGCCATCTCTGGACACATGCATCAATTCAAACAACCAAGTCTAACAAATGGTAGCAAAGTTAAACCAGATTCTCCACATAGTAGATCAAAGTATAAATAAATGCCTTCACCTGCCTCGGGCAAATGTGGGAAAATAGGTGGGTTTAGCTGTGGGCCTTGATGATTAACAGTATCTGGGAGAAAAATGTGGGAAGCGAGTTCCAGAGCTGATTGTTCTCCATTGAGTGAATCTTGCCATCAACCTCCAGACAAATTCACATGAAAAGACTCAAAATATGAATCATCTTATCTCAGCTGCCACAAAAATATATATGTAGAGAGTCAGGATAGCAAGGTTTCAAAATATACAGGCGTTCACAGCTCTTTGTCAATCTACACTGCAGGTTAAATAGAAAGGCTCTTGTCTGAGTTGACGAGTGAAGAGTTAATTGAGTTACCAACTAAAAATTACAATCAGTTACTGAAAAAAGACTCACCTAGTAAGAGTTACATGGGCCTATTCCATGTTCCTGCCAGAGGCCATAGAATGCAAGTCACACTGTTAATGTGAGTGCTGTTAATCCTGTATATATTTAGAACAGTCACTATCCCATTGGCATGGGTCTCCAGCTGGGACCCAGGAGATCTGTACAGGCGCTTTGTCCCCAGAAATCCCACTGCTGCCAAGAGTCAGGGTCACCTTACAATAGACTGGATGAAAGGGTAAGAGAGGAAATAATCAAGTCAGTTTTCTGTCCCAGGAAAAGCACTATGTCAATGTCTTGTGTAAATCAATCACAGCAGGAAGGTGTGGGGGGTAATGAATGTGAGAGGAGTGGAGTCAGGCAAATGGGATGAAGGAATTATTCCAAAAAATGTTATATTCATATCATAGATGACTAGGGGCTTGTATGCAGGATGAGTAAAAACCTCAGCTGAGGAGTCCCCCATCTGGATGAGATATTACCTTAGCACATGGAGTCCATACACAGATGCCTGTTCCTCTTCTTCAGTAATATAAGAAGCCAAGAACAAAAAGAACAAATAAAACATTTTCTACATTATGTATGAACAGTTCCAATTTATGGATCCAATCCAAAATCGCCTCAAATACATAGGAGTCTCACAATTTATTTTGAAAGTCATTGGAAAAGGTCTAAAGTGAACAAATTCACAAATTGTATCCATAATCTCTAGTTTAGCTCTCACCACAAGACAAAGATATGCATAAAAAAAGAAACAATATCCATTAAATTTATCAAGAGGGAGATCAGTCTATAAATACTTCTGATAAATTCCTTACATTGATTAGAAATACTTCCTGAGAGATGTCTATCAGTGGCAAAAAAATCCCTACAAAATTACATTTAGTAAGCAGTAAAAATGAATAAATGAGCTGATCTACGATCATTTTTACTCCTACAAAAATATTATCAAAATATCATAACCATTTCTGTTACTCTTATTAAGTATCGTTTTTGTATTGTAAGGGTCTCTTTTGTCGACACTTCAGATAAACCAAAAAAGATTTAAAGACATAAGAGTTCACAGTTAAGATCAAACTAACTTTCGAGAATGGACTCTGACTGAACAGTAAGCCTTAGCATATTTTGAAAACTGGTGTAGGAGATAACTTGTGGATAATACATTTCTAAACCCTGAAACAAATAAATATGTCTAGAAAAAGGCATAAATAATGATTAACCTTCATGTGTTGAGACAGTTATAAAGGTGCAGTAGAACAGGGAACCTTGGAAAGAGCCTAAGAAAAAAAGAATGTGTCCCAAAAATAGGAAATAGAAAAGGATCAGAATGATACATGATAATGGTGACAAGGGTACAATTACCATACAAGGGCATGAAGAAGTAAAACCATGTGCAATCTGGATTCAGGATGTCAATGAACTACTGTATAGAGAAAGGTCTTCCACAGCTGTTGGTGACTGTATGCCTCCCTGTATATGTGAATTTTTTACTGTTAATCAATAAATCCAATCGCAGTTGATTTCTCCAAAATTGGTTATCATTAAATTAATCCATATTTGATAGAACCCCTCTCAAAGAATATAATCCCAGTTACATTTTAATCAGTTATCAATTATTAATCAATTGATAATTGATTGACACATTTGATTGGCAATCAATTATAAATACTGCATTGTTTGCTTACATCAGCTTTATTGAAATAAATGCCTCAATGTTGGTACAGATCATTATATATTATATGCACATAAATATAATCATTATTTTAGCATCGAGCTAAAATTGCCTTGAATGTAACATCTGAAACAATGCTGCTGCCATATTAATACTCTGTATGTTGCATGCTTCCAATTGGCATTGAAACCTGCATATGCTCCACTCCGTTGTCTGGCCCCAGGGTGGCAGCAGGCCATCCATGAGGAGCTAGAATACCACCCAGTTCAGTAGCCAGTATCTCACCGTGAGTGAGTGCCAAAACACTGACAACCAACTGAAACTTTATTTTCTAGTCCCAACCCATAATGTGGGTCAGAGATCCAAATGCAAATACCCCTTTCGCACTAGGGTTCATTATCAACCTACTGTAGTGACTACCACGACATCTGGTCTTGCTTTCGACAAAATAAAAATATACACAAAAAATACTAAAAATAACCACAAATGAATGACAAATACTGCCCCTGAATCTTGAGTTCTTCCTGGTCAGTGAGTTGGTTGCTCTCAAAAGCAGTTTTCTTAGCAGTGGCAAGGTAGCTGAGCCATGCACAGAAGCTGGGGCTCTCAGAGCTTTTAGGGCTCCACGTTACACAAAAGGAGACACCTCTGGGCTTCCCTCGGCTATCCCCTTCTGCAGGCAGGTGGCCATTTACTTTTTTTTTTTTTGAGAAACTGAAAAGAAACATTCTGTTTTTTCCAAGCTGAAAATATTTCAGTTTCCTATCCATGGGTCATTTTGGAATTTCTACATATCATTCCAAATCAGAATGGAACTGGATCCTGCAGAATGGAAATACTAAGTTTCCACCAGCTTTAGTTATGACAAAGTCTGTTCTTGAGAGATTTTCGTCCCAGTATTAAACAACATGTATGTCCACATACCAAGATGCACAAAAGGCTGCACAAGAATGTGAAGGAGCACGTTTCTCCCTTTCTGCCCCTGCACAGGCTGCCCACAACCTGGCCCTTTGTATTTTTTTATGTTGCTCAGTGTTGAAGTCTTAACACAAATATCTGTGCACTGCATGTCCATACATTTCTAAGTAGTCAAAGAGGTTTGGGTACAGATTCACAGTTTTTAGATGTTAACTTGAACTAAAAACTTTTCAACATTGCCCATCACTCAGTTCCATTTCCATACCAAGTTCAAGTGCATTTGTTTGGCATCTGTCATGACATATGCAAAGTCTATACAACTCAGAAAAAATTAAAAAGTCAGAGGATAGAAGTTAAATCAGCTGCTACCAGTCCCATGTTTTAATTCTGAATGTAAAGCATTATTTCTGTGTAGTAAAACATCTTTTAATTCTGTCAGCTAAAGAATTCTGCAATGTGTGGCTACCTCTCCCTAGGATTTTGGAGTGTATTAGTTTCAGTTTGACTGTCAAAATGCAAGTTCAATGTTTTCACAAGATCTCATTTTGCATGCCCAAAGCTCCAGTTCCCACATGAAATTTTTATGTAAGTTTCTGAAGCTTAGGCCTTCAAATTTCAGTCATTAAAAAGGTATTTACTATTTATGGATCTCCAGAGAGGGAGAAAATTTACATGTTGATTCCCACTGATCTTTCTACCTCCATTTTCCTGAGCGATATAGACAATAAGAACTCCTCCAATTATGAAAACCAGCCACATAAAAATAATTAAGCGCTGAGAGGAATCCGTGATAGGTGGAGCAAAGCCAAGTCTTCCAAGACAAACAGGCCTGAACTTTTGGAACTGGTATATTCGTGTGCTGCGGGACTTCTAGCTCTGCATAAGAACAGTCCCAGGATTTGTTAGATATTCTTGATAGAGTCAGTGGCTGAACTAAAGCTAGACTCTTTGCCTTTGTGTTTTTACAGAATTAACATTTGTATACATGCGTTGTACACTGTAATTTTGATAGATGCTTTCTGTGGCGTAAGAGTTAGATGTGTTAACTTCCTCAGGCCTGGATGCAAATTTCAGTTTATTCTCAGTCTGCAATACACAGGGGGGAGGGAAGTCAATACGTTAAGCAGATTTTTACACTACATTCCCAAAACAGACCCAAGTAAAAAGTGAAATGGCTGAAATCAGGACAGTGACATGTAAAGTCACACTACAGTTTACCCTGAATGATGAAATAAATGGGGGAAAAATGGTGGCACTTGAGGATGGAAAGAAATACAGCAGCACAGTGGGGGCCTGGTCCATGCCTCAGGTGCCTATACACATAGTTGCTGCGGTTTTACAGTTGGGTTCAATCATTCTTAATATCCCCCACTATACAAATAGTTCCAGCACCTACTCACTATGATATTACTAACAACCACTACATCATAAATTACCAACCAATTACAGGAAAGAACAAGACCAGTTCAGTTCAGGCCCTGTAATCTCTTGTTCCCTTTCCATATATCACCATTTATGGCAGCAACATTGTACTTGTCTGGGACTATATAAGGTACATCTACACAGTAGCACATACCTTGAAATAAGCTATGCAGCTTGAGCTACACAAATTGTGTAGTTTATTTTGAAATATCTTATTTCAAAATTTGGCACTTTTTACACAGCACTAATTTCAAAATAAATAGCTTATTCTGGCATCTTCCATAATCCTTGAGCAACGAAATTTACAGGAATCCAGAATAAACATAATTTTGAAACAATGGGCATGCTATTAATATGCGCAGAATGCTGTTTTCCTGACATAGCTCCGCTGTGTAGCTGTACCCTATATGATTCAGAAACTGTGGTGGGGTTATTGATAAGGGCTTAGGTCTAATTACCACCTCAGAAAAAAAAATCTCCCTAGATTTTCCTTTAATTCTATGGTAACCTTGTTGTTTTCACAAACATCCCGGAATCACTTCTTTGAATATGGAGATATCTCTTCATTTGTAATGAAAAGCAGTGTAGATAGACAAAGCCTTAGTGAAATGGCTGTGTCACTAAAAGTCAGGCAGTGTAAATGCTGTTTGTCAGCACTTTTGCTGACAAAATACTTCCACCCCCTACAAATGGAGATGGAGTTGTCCGCAGCAGTAGACATGTTAAATGTTGACTAATCAGCTAATCGAGTAATTGATGCAATTTCCATCGACTAGTCGATAACGGGGGTGCTTAATATCCCACTGCACCTCTCTCTTTGAAAATGTACAAGAGCCACCTGCAGCTTTTGTACATTTCAAAAGGAGAGAAGAAGCAGGAACCCATGCCAAAGGGGACTAACACAGTCTCCAATGGCGCAAGTTCTCCTCTGCACCTCTTCCTTTGAGAGGTACAAGAACCGCAGGCAACCTCTCAGGATTTAGCCAGTTTGTTACCATCCTCCATTCTTCACTGTCCACATCAGGTTATTATGTTAAAAATTATGAAGCCTATCTTGCCATCTTGCATAAATTTGTAAATAATTCTCTGGGGGTATGTCTACACTACCCCGCTAGTTTGAACTAGCGGGGTAATGTAGGCATACCTCACTTGCAAATGAAGCCCAGGATTTGAATTTCCCGGGCTTCATTTGCATAAGCCGGGCGCTGCCATTTTTAAATCCTGGCTAGTTCGAACCCCGTGCCGCGCGGCTACACGCGGCATGGAGTAGCTAGTTCGGATTAGGCTTCCTAATCCGAACTAGCTGTACTCCTCATTCCACAAGGAGTACAGCTAGTTCGGATTAGAAGCCTAATCCGAACTAGCTACTCCATGCCGCGTGTAGCCGCGCGGCACAGGGTTCGAACTAGCCGGGATTTAAAAATGGCGGCGCCCGGCTTATGCAAATGAAGCCCGGGAAATTCAAATCCCGGGCTTCATTTGCAAGTGCGGTATGCCTACATTACCCTCCTAGTTCGAATTAGGAGGGTAGTGTAGACATACCCAAGGTTATTAATATGTACAAGTTAAATGAAGCTGCTGTGTAGATAAGGTGACAGAGAGTTACTGTTACTAAACAACAATGGCTGAAACTAGACAGCATGGAGTGAAAAATAAGAACATCTCTTGATGCTGTAATTTTGTAGTGGTAGCGATATCAGTGAAAACCTAAGATTAGATCCTAATTTTACTGAAGCCCATGGGATTTCTTCCCCCCCCCCCCCCCGACCTCAGTAGGGTTATACGTTTAGTACGTGTTTGCATACTGTATCTATCTATTATGTGGATTGTATTAGAAAGCTTTAAACATTAAGGTCAATATTTAGATTTTAACTATAAAAATCAGAGCGTTCAGATGGCCAGCATCCACAAATACTTTACCTTTTTCTCCTGGAATGAGAAAGCTAAGGCCATGGGGCCTTTCATTATACAATCATGTCACATGGGCCACTGCTATATAATACAGGTTGACAAACAAAACAACATACGAGAAAACAAGTGCTCCTTTTCTATACTTATAGATAAAAACAAAATGCCATGGATGTGCGTCATCTGTTTACTCATGCAGAATCCTATGTGGAGTCAAGGACCCTAGTACATGAGGTCAGAGTTAAGGTTGCCATGGAAACTATAATTCTGATCTCGCTAAAGTGAGTATACTCAAAACCTCAAACTTAAAACTGTATTATCTTGCTAATAAATAATGTATTGATATTTTTATGGCAGATGTTGCATTACATTGCATTTTAAACATTCACAAAAACAGATACAAACATACAAGTCACATTTTCATTAGTATATTGCCATATGGTAACACAAAAAACAGATATTGGCATATGAGGGACAGTGTGAGATCAGATTCATTTTAATGTAACTGGATAGGCCAGTCAAAAATAAGAACAAATTCCACTTACTGTATTTGGCATTGTGGCAGTATTAGCCATTCCAGATAAGGAGGTGGCTGAACCTAAAATAACATCAGATCAAAATTGTTTGATGGGATAACACACACAAATTGATACTTATCATCTGTATTTCCTCTACTATTAATGTAAAAGCTTTTATCTCAACACAGCTGAACTATTTGGCTTAGTTGATAGTTGTACTGTCGCTGTTAGAATTCCTTTATTACCAGCAGGTTTGCAATTGTTTTACTTTCCATTTCTATAACATGTTCAAACACATTAGTAGAAGTAAAAATACGTGCAAGTTAAGCTCACAGATACTAAATTGAATATGATTAGCAAAGGCAGGGGGAACCAAGTTTTGAAATGATCCTTTACTTCTCACACATCAGCAAAGCACCGCAGTGGTATACCATTGATGTCACCCATCAAATTGCTGCAAACAAAATGTCATTGCTGCAATCCTCTGGTGGCAACTGCTTTTGGCAGCTGGCCCCTTCTTCCCCCCACTGTACCCTACCTTCTCTATTCCTGCCCACCTTGTCTCTATTCAGACTCACCTGTCACCAGCACCCACCCCTCCGTTGGCCCTGCCTCAACAAATACATCTACAATGTAATATGTCGGGGGGAAATCATTTGAATCGCCTTCAGTGGGGAAGTAAAACTAGATAAGCAGTAATTCTGGAAAAGAAGAGTAAATTAGGTCCCTCTATCTCTCAAATACTACTCCACGTACTTCCCATTTCACCCAGCCTTCCTGCTAGGGTACTTGTGCCCCTATGGTCCATCTGCTTTTACACTACTCAAGCTACCGCCTATTTTCCAGCTGCTACAGCTACCTCCCATTCCAACAAGCACCTCCCCACTCCTTTGGTGCCAATTGACCCCTTCCCCTCTGTCTCCTATTCCAGTCATACCCCTGCAACCAATCGACTTAATTCCCATCAATACCAAAGCATAGTCACAAATTAGATTCCGTCCTCCATACAAATATATTCAGTACGGATCTAATGTATGTTGAAATCTGCTAGACATGTCAGTGATGAGGTACATTACTGACTCTGCATGTTTACAAGGAAATGTGATACTGGAGACTTTTCACCCCCTGAGAAGCAGCAAGTGACTTAAGTTCCAAATGGCTTACCTCTGCATTTTAAAGTCCGGTATGAAATCAGAACAATAACTGCAACAGCAACACATGAAGAGGTGCTTATCAGGAAATAATAGAGAGTGGGCGAAAGCGTCACATCTGCAGAAAACTCTGCAAAGACACCGAGATGATGAAAGTTACAAAGCCTGTTGGCGAAATCCACAGATTATGTAACTAGTGGACTTTACCTAAGCTAGGAAATGGGGAGTTCCCCCTCTGCTCTTAGGATGTATAAAACAGACAGTTCACACACACCTGTAGCCAGTTTATTACAATCTCTCACATTAGGCTCTCATGAAGACTAGACAGACACCTGACACAATGTATTAGGCAGACATCTTCCTGGAGCCCCAGAGACAGTGGAGTGTCCTTTTGCTTCACCTGAAACCCTGAAGCAGCCAGAAGAGCTGAGGGCTGGCCTCTGTTTAACTGATACATAAGAGGCGCAATTGTGAGAGTTCCACTGCACTCCTCTCCCCCGAGGATGTTTTAGGATCCAGGTCCTGAAGGGGGTGCTCTGTCAAGCACAGGTTTGTGACCAAGGGTCTTCTGTTGTCCACTGTGTTGGGAGTTTGTCATGGGGACACCTGGCCATCTCATTCACAGAGACACAAACAGCAAGTGGTGACCTCTTTCTGAAGGCTGAATTTGCTGTGGGACTGCATCCTACATATTGCCACATTCAAGCATTGGACAAATACCCTTGTGACGATAGATAGCAGCTGTATCAGGTGAGCCCAAAGGAAATGTCTCATGGCTGAGCCAGTAATAAGGGTCTGTGCTAAGCTGATCTTTCTATTAGGCTTAGACAAAATTCATCACGTAGGGTTCAACTTCAAAACCCACTTGCAAAGATCAGTATGACAAATTGGTGGCTACCTAAGACATGGTGGCTGTCCCCAGTGATTACAACAGGAGGAGGAGAAAGAGCATTGTGGGGGAGCACCAAGGCCCATTACAACAACTTCCCTCTATATTACTCTAGACATTCTAAAGAAAGATGAGGATAGAAAATGCCACTTTTATCTATTGTTATAGAATGTTTCTTTAGAGCTTTATCCACAGAAAGGTTCAGGGAAGCACATTACTCAACAAAGTTTCCTAGCCCTCACCTTTTGCACTGGCAGTTGTCTGAATTGACAAAAGTACAGAAGCACAGGGAATTACCATAAAGCTGATCCCTGTTAAAAAGACGTGGTACTCACCTGGTGACAGTTCTATGGTCTGATTCAGGGCTGGATGGGTAACTAAGCAGGTCACATAGGCATTGGTGCTATTGATCAGAGATAATCTGCTGAGTATGGTCACTGTTCCATTGGTGTGATGAGTTTTGTTCTCAGTGCTGTGACCACTCCCTTGTGCCCATGAGATTTCTCCAGCTGGTTTCCCTGCAGATGCCTGGCACACAACAACCTCATTACTTTCATGAGTCAGAGTCACCATAGGAGGGACTGCGGAAGAGCAAGGAAACAGTTGGATTTGGTTTTACTGCAGCAGGCAAAAATGTCCCTACCAAGGCCTTCAAAATTAACTAGCAATTTTTGGGTGCCCAAACTGAGATACCGTGAAGGGGCTAGATTTTCAGAATGTGCTACACTCCCACCCTCTTCAAAATCCAAACATCTTAATAGGGGCATAAGTTGCACAAACAAAATCTCTAGTTACTTTTTGAAATTCTTGCCCCCTTTGTTTTGTACATGAAAGTCACAGCAAAAATTGGAGCTGATGATGATGATGATGGCAGGAGGGGAGGCAGCCAGAGGAAAGACAAAAGACTTTCCATGACCGGCAATTTTTAAATTAAGATTGGATGCTTTAAAAAAAAAAAAAAAAAAAAAAAAGGTCTTCTCCAGTTCAAATAGCAATTATGTCAGGGAGTTATAGAACCCATATTATACAGAAAGTCCAACTAGATGAGTGGGTCTTTCTGACTTCAGAATCTACAACTACTACAAGGGGAATGACTATCTGTTAGCAAAACACAGACTGGAGAGAACACAGCAAGGTGAAATCAGAGCTGGAATTTTTCTGAAGAAATACAGAGGAAGCATGAAGCATTTGACAGTATGAAAGGGAAGTGGGCGGAGTTCAAAAGCTTGTGTCTCTCATATCCTGGGAAGAACACAGCTACAACAAGACAACAAACATGAATTACGATGGTGATTATATATTAAAATCTCCTATGATCCCCTTCTAATATCACCAAATCTTGCCCAATTTGACTGGAATACAGAGGCCTTGACAAGGACAGAATGTTCTGGAAGTTCAAGAAAGACAAAATCTGTAGCTTCTGAAAAAGATCGGTAAGTTTCCTAATGCTATCCCCCCTCCATACACACACACAGACCTCTTGAAAATGGGTTGACTAATAAAAATTCTAGTGAACTAGCTTTCACTTTTGGGGGGGTGGAAGAGTGAGTAAACTAAACATTTTGGTCAAATCCCAAAGTTCTTACTTTGTATTCAGTCCTTACTTGTCAAGGGATGTTTTGACTTTCACTGAAAGTTTTGTCTGAGCAAGGCTCATTCCCTCAGCCAGTGAAAACTTGATCATGTTCCATTTTGCATATGCTAATGGTGCACTCTCATGCCTGTGTAAATTCTGGCATAGCATATGAGTGCTGTGTTGCTGCCTCCAAAAGCCTGTATTAGATTTGCCATACCAGATTCAATATAGACTGTTGCTTTAGCAAGCTGCCCTCAGTACCTCTCAAACCCTCCCCGGGTACCTACCTTTTTTACAGTCTGCAAAAAAGTATCACTTCTCCATAAAACTCCCTGCAACCATCACACAAACCCTCATCCCTGCACTCCCTCTATGAGCAGCCAGTCTGCTTGCCCTCAACACAGGAGGATTAACTTGCAAAATTAAAATTCTGAGTGCTCTCATTGAAGAGTTCTCTAATGCCTTATTTTCAGCATCACTGTGCATGGAGAAAAAGGAGGGAACGTTGTCCTTCAGAGCTGAATCAGGTAATTTTTTAAATAAAAAAAAAGAGAGACAAGTTGTTTCTTACCTAGCACAATGAGAGCAGACACTTGGTCCAAATTCCCATCACTAGTTGCAATTTCACAGATGTAATTACCCTCATCAGCAAGTCTCACAGGGTGAATCTGAAGGGTAGGGTCATGGGCAGGGTAAGATTCCCAAGTAATCCTCTTAGTGCAGTTTGTTCTGTCTGTCTTGGTATCAGCTCTATGTGCCAATAAGCAGTGACTTCCATTCTTTGGTCTTATGTGCCATACTACCAAAATCAGAGAAGACACTGAGATATTGGGGCATCTCAGCACAGCCTTGGTACCCACCACTGCAGACACTGTGTTGTCAACTACATGGGAAGAAGAGTGGAATTGAAAAAGTCATTTGAGCTGTCCTTATAGTTTATGGCATTTTTAGTTTCATTGAGATGGAACATCTCTGCACTTACCCTGCATTGAAACCTCTCCCTGCATTAGATCCTCAACCTTCTCTTTACTGTATGGGATATGGTTTAAAAATTAGCAGAAAACCTGAGATATGCCAAAGTGACATCAGTTCTCAGGACTGAGTTCACTAGTCCCATCTTCTATGGAAGCACCTTGCTACTGTAGATCCCAGGCCAACATTTAAAGACACTGTGAAATTGGAGCCTGACTCCACTTACTTACTTGTGCTCAAGAATTTCTCCAATGGGCTGGCAACTCTGTTACTAGTGCTCTGTGCTACCACATAAAAAAGGTGTGTTTATTTTCCATGCCCAGTCTCCTGCTTGCCTAGCCATCAGGAATTGGGTGTGTTGCAGACACTGTGCCTTGCAGTGATTTATACTGATTCACCGAGGTGAGCTAAAAGTCAATATGGAAGCCTCTACAGTCAAGGAATTTTGATCTTCTTGATAGATGGCTTTGAGAAAGGGTGTGTGGGGGAGGAGGTGAATCACTCAAGCATGGAAGGAAATTCCTCAGGGGGCCTGGTTACAAAACAGCTAAAAACTGTAATATAGATGGAACCTAATCACAGCTTGTAGCAATCTTAAACCCCCCACCCTCCCATCGCCCACAGCATTAGTGCAGCTACAAGGACACAGCTAAGTTTGTAACTGCAATTTTCAACCCTGAAATTGCATTAAAGTCATACTAAAGATGGGATCTTCATGTTATCGGTGCTGTATTCCTATCCAGGAGCACCTCCTTGTGGCAGTTCAAGAGGGCAGAAAGATTGTGTTTAAACCTAATTCATATCACTCTTCTGCTTTCACATTAAGTAGTAGTATTACTCCAGTCTTGGCCAAATCTGTGTCGTTCCTCCTTGTCAGTTTTAAAGTATTTATCAGACTATATTGAAAGAGCTCTGAAACTCAGGGGCTGTGTCTAGACTGGCCAGTTTTTCCGGAAAATCAGCCGCTTTTCTGGAAAAACTTGCCAGCTGTCTACACTGGCCGCTTGAATTTCCGCAAAAGCACTGACTTCCTACTGTAAGAAATCAGTGCTTTTTGCGGAAATACTATGCTGCTCCCGTTCGGGCAAAAGTCCCTTTTGCGCAAAACTTTTCTGCAAAAGGGCCAGTGTAGACAGCTGAGATTTGTTTTGCGCAAAAAAGCCCCGATCACGAAATTGGCGATCGGGGCTTTTTTGTGGAAAAGCGCGTCTAGATTGGCCATGGACGCTTTTCCGCAAAAAGTGCTTTTGCAGAAAAGCGTCCGTGCCAATCTAGACTCTCTGTTCCGAAAATGCTTTTAACGGAAAACTTTTCCATTAAAAGCATTTCCGGAAAATCATGCCAGTCTAGACGTAGCCAATGTGTTACATTCATTTAATGATCTTTCCCACTTACCTGGCCCTGGAACCACCTTCATTAGGAAAAGAAAAAGCTCAGCAAGAATTGGCCACATCTGGGCCATCTGCTAGGAGGGGCTTAGGGCAAATGGCACAAAATGAAAGGAATGGCAATAACTTGGAATCGCAGATCAATATGTAAATTCTCTCCAAAAATAACCCTGTTTTGAGAAAAAAGCAACATTTACAACATGAAACATCAACTTCCCTTAAATACAAATGTTCTAGAAAAGACTCTTTGAAAGGTCATTTCAGATATTTTTTCTGACTGCCCCTCAGCAAAGGTCAGGCCCACTGAGGGGAGGGGCAAAGGGAACAACTGCCCTGGAAGCCAGCGATTCAGAAAGGGTTTCAGGGCTCCTGGCTGACACTGCATCAGCACCAGTGTTGGCCAGAGCCTTTTAAATTGCTGCCGGACCCCCAAGCAGTGTACACTGGGTGGCACTGGAGGCTGCTTGTGGGAGGTGTAGCCACCTACTACACACCTTTCCCAGCAGCCTGACCAGCAAGCCCAACCGCCACTGTGGGCTTTGGGGCAAGGTATTGCTTGGGGGGCTGGCTCCGCACCTCTGGAAGGGTGGGACCAACAGCTGAAGGAGTGGGGCTGAGAGCAGCTAGCCCTTAACGCCATTCAGACCACAGTCTTTGCACAATCAAGGAGTTGGCCCGTTAGTTCATCATGACCGCAACTTTGGCTTAGGATGTTTTATGAAGCATTGATCAATATGGACTCACTATGGCTTCCAGGCACTACCGTAATACAAGTCAACTTGTTAGTGTGTTTGTTCTGAAAAGACCTTTTGTTTTGAAATACAAAGATAAATATTTAAGCACAGAGTGTTCAGTTTACCTTAATTCCAGAATCACACAGATCTGCTGCTTCAGCCACTTAGATGAGAGAATCTTAAAGTTGCAAGTGTTTTTCTTAGAATGAGGGGAAGTAAAAAAATACTTTAAAAGAACAATGGTTCATCTCCCCTGAACCATTGTAACCTTCTTCTCTTCATCTTTGCTCTGCAATCTTTGCTCTAATCACTTTACGGCAGCTAATATAATTTTCTTCAGCTCCCTAGCTTCCTCAGCTGTGACTTCCTGTCTCTTCTGCCCAACATGCAAAAATGTTCTCACACTTCTCATCAGGAATGAACTGGTTTGATTCAATGGCAGCTGAACACAAAAATGCTTGTTTGGAAACTTTTATGATATATTCTGATTTTGGGCAAATTACCATCTCTCATTTTTAAAGATTCTATATAGCTCCGCTCAGTCTGAAATTCATCTCCCTTCACTCTCACAATTCACCTCTGCCCTCTCTTCCTGCCTTGTCAGGATCGTAATTTCATGAAATTAAGACATTTTCCCAGGGAAACTTTACTGTAAAGTTTGAAAAACTTTACATTTTCTTAAAAAAAAAATCAGTTTTGTTGGAAAACTTTGACCCTCTCTAATCCTTGCTCTCATCCTTCATATGCCGCCCTATGCACACTTTTTTCCTTACTTTCCACTATTGAATACCAAATGCACAGGCCATTTTTGTCAATTTCAGTCATAAGATTTTTTGAAAATTGTAAATTTCATTATTTCAGCTATTTAAATCATGAAATATGGTCTTTTGTGTATTTTTACCCTATGCTATGCTGATTTCACAGGGGAGAGGAGTGTTTCTCAAATTGGGGGTCCTGACCTACAAAGGAATGGGGGGGGGGGTCCACAAGATTATTGTACAGGGGAGGGTTGTGATATTGCAATCCCTGCTTTTATACTACTACAAGTGGCAGTGCTGCCTTCAGATTGGCAGCTACAGGCCAAGAGCCTAGCTCTTAAGGCAGAGGCACCGTCAGCATCAACACAGATGTAATAAGAGTATGGTCTGATATTGCAGGCCTGTAGACAGGAATTCCCCTCACCCCTGGCCTCGCTCCTCTGGGGGAGGGGAAATCAGGCCCAGCCTTCCACTCAGCCAGTCGAAGCACGGGAGAGGGAGTCTGAGCCTCACACGTACTTGGAGGACCATGGGAGGGTGCATTCGCACCCTTCTCACTCCACTAGATACAGGCCTGTATTTCCATCTTTAATTCTGCGCTGGGGCTTGCAGCGCTTGGCTCTCCGTCAGCAATCACCATTAACACCCCCCCCCACACACACACACACACACACCAAGCTCTGAAGACAGCAGCACGGAAGTAAGGGTGGCATGTTATTGTATTGCCCATTACATCTATCCTGCTGCTAGCAGGACACCACCTTCAGAGGTGGACAACCAGCCAAGAGTCACCACTCTCCAGCTGCCCAGCTCTGAAGACAACACAGAACTAAAAGTGACAACATTACAACCTCCAAAAATGACCCATTGAACCCCCACATTTTTTGTTGTAACACTCATTTTCCATTCCCTATCACGCGTTCGTTTAACTTCACAGCCTACAATTGTCTAATTTAGGACTCAATACTGCAAACATTTGTATCCATGCGTATGATGTTAGTGGGACATGGAGCCAGGTCTGCCAGTGGGGAGGAGGGGTAATAGGGGCAATTTTCCCCAGGCCCAGTGAAAGCAACATTTACAACATGAAACTAAACAATTTTCTAAAGGCCCTGGACTCCTGGCTTCCATCACTACCACAGTGACCTCGGACACTTTAAATTTCCACAGGAGTGCTACATAGCACACTTGAGGCAGGTTTAAGGGCTAGGGGGGCATGGTGGAATCCTGGCTAACCCTGCTCCTGGCTTTCCCCAGGCCCACTCTTTCCACCTGAGGCCCTGCCCATTCTGGGAGCTTGGAGCTGGGACCTCCCCCCACCTTACCCTGGGGCCCAGGATAGGGATGTTAAAGACTAGTCAACTATCCAATAAGCAAATGCTTATCGGATAATCAGTGGACTAGTTGATTCCCCCTCCCCCTTTTGTGCCTCTATCAGACAGAGGCAGCAAAGTGGGGGGGAGGAAGAAGGGGTACTTCAAAGCGGCAGCCCTGCACAGTTGTGTGGCACTGCAACTTTGAAACCCCAATGCAGCATTTCAAAGGGACAGCCACCGCACAGGTAAGCCCCAGCTCAGCTGTGTGGCAACTGCCCCTTTAAAATGCCACCTCTGGCATTTCAAAGGGGCAGCTGCCAAGGAGCTTGGGGTTAGCTGGGAACTCCCCAGCTGACCCGAGATTCTGAGAGGCACTTCCCTAGAACCCGGGATCATCTAGAGGCATTTCAACCAAGGCAGCGTTTCAAAGGGGTAGCTGCCGCACAGCTGAGCCTGGGATCCAAAGGGGTAGTGCTGCGGACCCCGGGGTCAGCTGGGGACTCCTCAGCTGATCCCAGGCTTCCCGCAGCATTTCAGTGGAATCCGGGATCAACTGGGGAGTCCCCAGCTGACCCCGTGTTCCATTGCTTTGAAATGCACAAGAGCCCGTGCTGTGGACACTTGTACATTTCAAAGCAGGACTTCTGCATTCCTCCTTTGAAATGTACAGGGGCTCTTGTACATTTCAAAGAAGGAATGCAGAAGTACCTATCGACCAGTCGATGGATCACAATTAATTAACTAGTCAATTAATCGCAATTAACATCCCTAGCCCGGGGTGGCTGTCATCTCCCCTCCTGTGAGCATAACTATATACACTGGCATTATTTGAAAGATCAAGGCAAAACCTGTAAATTTTTTGCTTCAGGAACCATTTTGTGCTTCAGGAACCATTTTTTATCATCTGTGTAGGGCACCATGCTGTTATGATGCATATAAATATTTATTCAAAATATTAAAACATTTGTAAGTATATGTATTAGTATGAGAAAGTCATGAATTACTCATTATTCATGTCATGAAGCTTCTGTATTTACAAGTATTCACCATATTTACAAGAACAATGATATTGATGCAACACATACGTTACCACAGAAATTTTCTTCTGGGCAATCTGTGCATACTGGGAATGATCATCCTTACATTTAAACAAGTTTAGTTTTCATTTGGGGTATGAAGGAAAAAGAGAACAGCTTAGACGTCAGTCTCGTTGCACTAAACAATCAGCATACAGTGAGTCAAATCCTCGGGTGGTGTCAACTGGCAAAAAAGTCACCTGATCTGAATGGAGCTATAATGATTTAGGATCAGGCTCACGCGCTAGTTCATTGGAGTCAAGAAGGGACTTGCCATAAAGGCCACTCTCTTAAGCCTTACACGAATGAGCTCACCATTTTGAATGGAGGGTTGTTCAACATATGCAAAAAATCCATTTTTCTGACTAGCTTTATTGAGGATGTTTGGTGTACACCAATCAATCAAATAAACAAACAAACAAATAAATCCACAGGTCTGATCTCTGAGTATAGGAAATATCACCAATTCCCTTAATTTTTATTATATATAAAATATTATGTATGCTCAGACAACAGCTAAATGGATTTTCTTCACAATTTTCTCCTACAAAACCCCCCCACACACACACATCTGGGCTGCAAACCTGAGCTGAAGAGTCTCATGTGACAGGCTATTTTTAAATACAGTTTCAAAGAGCTACAAAGCAGGGTCTGAAATCAAGCATCAACTCAGCCTTATCAATTCACTCGTCATTTTGCTACAATGCAACTAATAATTTGCAAAAAGGTATTATTTATTTTAAATGTAGCCTTATTATTTGCTTGTGGAATTCTAGGAGATTATGATTTTCCTGAATTTATTTATATATTTATATACTAGAAGATTTACCTAGCGTTGGAGGATCCTTAATTCTAATTTTTGTTTTTTGGAAAATAAAATGAAATGTACATGCTTCATTTAAATCATTGCTCTGGGACAGGGCTGGGGATGAGGCGTTCAGTATGCAGGCTGCCGGGAAGAGGGGACTCTCATCACAGGAGTTCGGGGCCAGGTTGTGAGAAGCGCCTCTCCCTGCTGCTGCAGTACAGCCAGGGAAGGTGCATGTCTCCAAGCTGGGGGGCCATGGTCCAGATTCATCTGCCCTCTGTGCTCCCCAGCCAGTGAGGAATGCAGCAGACTGTGTACTTTCCCCTCACTCCTTGACAAAAGGGAACCGCCAGTAACGTTCCCATACAAACTGGTGGGGAAAGGGGAAGGGACTTCAGCCCCCCCCCCCCTCCCGGGCACATGGGGAGTGGGTGGCTCTGATCTTAGACAGTCCCAAACAGAAGCAGGCACCCTCTCTCCCAGCCCCCCCTCTCCTCCGGCCTCCTCCTTCTAGCCCCTTTCACCTGCCTGGTAATTCTGTCTTTTTTCTGCATGATTTTACTAAAAGACTTGCCTGGATCTGGCACAGAGTGGTGGAGAGGGCTTGGGGCCAGATGGTGGGGGGAGATGGTACCTAGATATAAGAGGAAGCTTCATACCAAATTTGATGGGGAAAAAAAAAAACTTTGTGAATATTATGGTTCACTTTACCTGAATAGCGTAGCCTGTTATGAAATGCAAAACACAAAAGGGAACTGACGATAGCAAACATGAATTTATTAAAAACAACAAACAACTATTTTGAGATTTGGGTTTGTATTGTTTACTCTGCTGTAACTAGTGTCTTGAGCCTATGGTTTATTATTTTAAATGTCGCAACTGTCACTTAGACTTAACCAGAACATCCAGATAAAGCCTTTGTAATATAGGCACTGTAGCATCTATGCAAATGGATAGAACAATAGAAGTACGCTACTGCTCATGTTGTGTTTAATTTTTAATGAATTTTAGTGCTAGTGAAATGTATCTCTCTCAGCTCTGGAGTAGAGTCACAGAAAAGGAGCAGCATGGGCAGTAGCAGTGCTAGTATGCTTCAGCCTTTTGAAAGCACTACCTCTGGGGATGGGAAAGTAGACATTACAGTGTCGATGCAATTTTTGACACTGCTGCCCTCTGCTAAAATCCTATCAAGGTAGAGTAGTCATGGGGATTTATTATGTGGATAACCTGTCCATTAGAAACTGACCTGAGACCTCCAAGTCATCTCCACAGGCCAAGCAGACAGTACAGAGGAACAAGCTTTTAAACACTGTCAAAACTATGAAATATTTGGAATCCTATTTTCAGTCAAGCCCCTTTTAAAAAAATAGGCACCCAACAGATCCAATTGTCCCAGTAATTCTAAAGAACCTCTTCAGAATATTCCAGGGTGCTCTTTTTCCACAAAACTCTGTGTAAAGTTCTCTTCGAATTCATTCTTAGTACTGAGCTAAAAGCAATTTCTGTTTTCTTTCAGTTCTCAATCCTCATTGCTCATTCTTTCCTCTTGTAATACCCATGACTGTCTTGGACAGTTTAAACAACATCCTTTATCTTGGCAGTAGATTAGCCTAAAAGACCCTTACGCTCCCTTCTAACCAAATGGTTCCATGATTCTGCGACTGTTCTCATCTGCCTGAACCCATTTCAGTCCCGTTCTGTTCATAGACAGGCATCACAATCTCCCTCTCTCAATGCTGTGCACCTACTTAGACAGAAAATCCTATTATCTGCATCTCTGTGATTTTAAAGGAGAAACAATTAAGATCACTGACCTCACAAAACCATAATGTCTTGCCGTGGTGTTTGGGAGACACTGTCCTGCAGCTACAACTCAGCTCAGTTCAGACCAGACTTGTGTGGGAGGATGTGGGCATACAGTTAAGTGAACAATTGCTTTTATTTCACTTTACTTTCCACTGTTTTGTATTGCACGGGCTTCTGCAGGTTGTTTATTAAATATGTAGAATAGCTTCTCTTAGTTTGTGTTGTCAATAGGCAGGCACCAACACCAATCCTATCAGAATTTAAAACATCTTAAGAGTCCCACAGTTTTGTGACAGATCCTTAGATAGGACTCAATACAGATCATGAGAACCATGGCCTCACTCACTGTTGCATTTTTCAAAGCCCCATTCATCTCATAAAGCACATGCCCATCTTCTAAGGCCAGGCCGTTTCTCTTTCACAGAACCACACGTTGTCAGGGCAGAAGGGAAGGGAACATTATAGTCATCTATTAATAAAGCACCTGCATATAATTATTATAACTTCTTAAAACTGGACAAGCAAAACTCTCCATTTTAGGACTGCTTTTCTGACTTTGGTGTGTGCAAACTTGTTTATAGTTGAAGAAAAAAAAATCTAATTTACATGCAACATCGTTAATGTTAAGCATTGAGAGCCCATTCAAATGCTCTTTCCCATTGTAGAATGATGACAGTTCTTTACATGTTTTAACACGTTGAATGTGCATTCACCTGATGCCACTGATGCAGGGAAACTGACAAAAATATGTAATGCAATTGCGATATTAGAAAATAGTGTTGATAAGCTGAGATTGACTATTTTTTGAAGCAGTTCGGTTTACAGTCCAACTTAAATTTGGTGGAATATATACATTTCAGGAAGATGATGCCGTCAGAGAGAGATCTCTAAAATTTCATTGTTTTACCTTTGTTGAAACTGTTCAGCTGCTGAATATAGATCTTCATCACACTCCTAAAGGAATCCAAAAAGGGTACAAATTTGTTGCGGTGACTCAAATCGATATGTAAGACCAGATTTGATGGAGTCATTAATAACTAAAAAAATTGACTCGGTAGTGCCTTTCTCCATCAGATTGAGATGTTAGGCTGTGATTTGTGGAAAATTCAGATGAAATGTCAATACCCTGTGCTACTGATTTGGGTTCAGAAAGGATTGCATCCCACTGATCGGATATCTTTTAAGAAGTCTTTCATTGTTATCCCTGCCACCATCTAATATAACATTACGTCCTTCAATTACAAGATTAGTTTTGTGAATCATTTTTAGCAGCTTCATCCACATGGACATTAAAATGCATTCAAATTTGGAAGTATACTTCTGAATTGACTTAAGCTCAGTGTGAGCCTGTGCTGGGAGAGTAAGAGATTCAAACTCACTTAAAGACTCTCTCACAAAGTCCAAATACTGTGCAACTGGTTTAATGCCATCAATTTGTGCTGACCATCTCATCCACATGCCATGAAGGGAAACAGGCAAATACTGCTTCAGAATTTCCCACTTTTAAGGGCTGTTACCAAAGAGGTTGTACAACTGCTGGATTGTTCCAAAGAATGTGATTGCTTCCTTGCATGATTCAGTTCAATCAACACTGACAAGATTTAGTGTGTGGTTGCCACAATGGGAGACAATACAGTTTGGATTTTGCTCAAGAAGAACTGTTTGTACTCACTTGTACTTCCCAGCCATATTGGATCCATTGTCATAGGATTGGCCAATGCAGAGTTGAAAATTTAATTTGAAGCCTTCCAGAATTTCTAATACATAAGCGGCAATTTCTTTTCCAACTTTTTTTTCATGAAATTGTCAAACAAAATTAATCATTCTCCTTTAAGTGGTGTCCCTGTGGGTGCTCCACTCAGGTCTCAGTGAGTCCTGAGTGGAGATTCCACACAAAAAATTACAAAAAAATGTAAGGTGCCCATAGCAATGTTAACTTTCCCTGCTTTTAAATGCAGAGCATAACTTGTAGTATATAACAGCAGAGGTATCCAGAAGAATAAGACAAGGCTGCATTGCCTAAACATCCCACACATTTTCTATGACATTGGTGTCCTCACACAACAGTGTGTGGATCTATCCTAGATCTGATGGCAGGCATTATGCCACCCACCACAAGAACACTTTGTATCAATCCCTTCCCACCCATCTTTTTCAAAGCTTAAACTTTTTCCAAAGTAGCTCATTATAATGTACTATTACAAAGCTTGATTTATCCCTGTGTAATGCTGGCTATCACCCAGGTACAGTTTCAATTATACACAGAGTTCTCTCTTCCAGAGGCCTGCTACCAGAGAACACTTTCCCAGAAAGGAGAGGTGTTGGCCAAGGAATATGCTAATTCCTAGAAGAATTTTGCTTGCAGTGGAAATAAGTGTCTCAAGTGTTCATTTTTATATATTCTTTTAGTTTTAGTATGACCCTGTGGATAAGAAGTTAGACATGTCGGGGGCCTGGGGCTGGGGAAAATTGTAATCCTCATCATACCCCAACCCTCTTCTCACACGCCTAAGGCAGTGGGCTATTTTTATGCAAACTCCCCAGAAAATTTCACTTTCTGAAAGACAGCTACTGATGAGCCCTGGGAAAAATTCAGCCTCAGAGCTGATAATTTTGGAAAGTTACAAGTGACCTGAAAATGGAATTATAATGGAAGAGTTGGAGGAACCTTTACTAGAACCATCAATGGCACTGTAGCTGTAGTGCTTATCTTTTCCTCCTCATTTTCATCTTCAGAATGCATGTACCACGGTAACACTCTGTAGCTATGTCTAGACTACATTCCTCTTTTGAAAGAGGAATTTAAATGAAGCAAATTGAAAGTGCAAATGAAGCATGGATTTAAATATCCCGTGCTTCATTTGCATATTCGCATCCGAGCACTTTTTCGAAAAAGGGTTTTTCAAAAGCGAAAGCGCAGTCTAGATGGGGTTCTTTTGAAAAAAAAAACCTTTTTTGAAAGAACCCATACGCCTCATTTTTTCAGGAGTTTGGGTTCTTTCAAAAAGAGTTTTTTTCAAAAGAACCCCGTCTAGACTGTTCTTTCGCTTTTGAAAAACCCTTTTTCGAAAAAGCACTCAGATGCGAATATGCAAATGAAGCACGGGACATTTAAATCCGCTCTTCATTTGCACTTTCAATTTGCTTCATTTACATTCCTCTTTCAAAAGAGGAATGTAGTCTAGACATAGCCTGTATGTTTTCTACATGATTGCCAATGTGAACAAAAAGGGGTTTAGTGCCAAGTCCTGATGTACTTCAAGACTATTCAGTTTCTCCCCCTAGCTTAACTATGGTAACAGAACCCTCATTCATGTCCTGGGCAAGTCTGATTTAGTCTTCAGCTAAGGATGCTAATTGGTTAATCACCAATAAATATGAGGGTTAACTAGGCTTACTGGTTTAACAGGTTAACTTCGCAGCGGCCATCCATGCCAGGCTGGAACAGCCCCACAGGGATCTAGGTTGAAATGGTTAACCTTTTAAGTACTACCATCTATCCAGTTAACCATTTTAACAATGCTGTCTTCATCTCTTTCATTCTCATACACCATCAGATGATTTCTCTCAGAATGTAATCTCATGAAACTTCTCATGATCAATGAATACTACATGCGGGGGAAAGGGGGAGTTCCCTTCTCTCTCTCTATTTTTCCCACAAGCAATCCTAGTGCAAAGATAGCATTACAGTTTCCAGGAGAACATCCAGTCAAAAAGGGACCCTGGTGGCAATGCCGACTGGGCCTTTAAAAGTCCAATTGGTGGCAGAGCAGGGGCCTGGTTCACTACCTGCCCCAGCTCCATCTGGCTTCCAGAAGTGCCACCAGATCCCTGTGGCTCCTAGGTGCAGAGAGGCTCTGTTCACTACCCCGCATTGAGTGTTGGCTCCACACCCCACACTGAGTGTTGCTGGGAACCACAACCAATGGGTGCTGCAGGCAAGGTGCCTGTTGACCTTCCTGGAACTTAGGGGCCACAGGGACCTGACAGCTACTTCCTGGGAGTAAGCGCTGCTGGGACCCCTATCCCCAAACTCCTCCCACACCTCAAACTCCTGCCCCCACCCAGAGTCCCCTTCCACAGTCAAACTCCATCCTAGAGCCTGCACTCTTCTATACACCTCCCCCAGCCTGAGCCTCTTCCTGAACCTCAAACCCCTCCTCCCCAGCCCTATCCCAAAGCCCACACCCCCAGCCGGAGCCCTTTCCCCTCAGCCTAACCTCTTGCCCCAGCCCAGTGAAAGTGAGGAAGGGTGAAGGAGGGAGATGGATCAAGCAGAGAGCGGGACTTCAGAGAAGGGGCATTTGGTTTTGTGGGATTAGAAAGTCGGCAATCCTAGATAGCATCCATTGTTGACATGTCCAGCATGAATCCAAATTGATCGTCACTGAGCTTCATTTCTCTTTATAGCCTTTTATCAATAACTTTTGCCCAAATCTTCTTGTGCATGTGGCTCATGAGTTTAGCGCCACAATAGTCACCACAGTCTTATATTGTGATGGAGGGAAGCAGGCCTTTGACTCTCCTACCACAAAGTTACACTGCTCTGCAGCACCCCATTCCATGAAACTATGTTAAGAAAGAGAGCAGCATTTGGAAAGCCATGAGACCGGGTCCTTCAGCAGCCAGAAGGGCTGGGGACTAGCAACAACTAATCAATGCCCAGCAGGTCTAAAGGTTTGCTGTCTGCATGTCAGTTCCTGTTAGGAGCCAGGATATTGAGGAAGGATGTTCCTGAGGTTAAAGCCAGAGGAACTAGGACAGAACAGGGCCTGTTACTGGCCACAGTCAGTGGCGGGGTCTAAGGAACCCTGCTGATTCAATCCCAGACAAGGAATTTGACCCACTGTGGTAAGAAATTATTTTGATTGTAACTGGCCCTGAAGGGCAAGGAACTCATTCTACTTGAGTTCATTTTATCTCAGAAGGGGATTTGGGCTGTGTGACCTGGCATCTTCTCAGCCCTCAGGATGAAATTATGCTCGTGTGTCAATATGTTCATGCCTACATGTCCCAGGCACTTCCATGCTTCTTATTCATATGTCACTGGGGCCAAGAGCTTTTTTATTTTTCGTGTTGCTTAATGCTTCTGTAACTTCTGCTCCTAGGATTGGTGCTATCAGACCCTAGTTTGGTTTTATCATATGGCAGGGTTCTTTTGGATTCTCTTCATTCATAATCCTTTTGAAGTCATTGCTTCACTGTTCCTTCATCTGGTTCTCACTAACATTTCCACTTTCATCTTCAATGACTTTGATCTCACCAATGACTTTAGTTCTTTTACTATGGCTGTTTGCCAGTCTATATTTGTTTCTCACCACCTTTGCTTTCAAGAAAGTCAAATAAGATTTCCAGGGTTTTAGCTGTAGTGGCTGCTACCTCTTTTTTCATATTTTTAAAACTTTTTTATACTCCTGAAAATCCTGCTGTGGGAGTGTCACTTTCTGAAGATTTTAAAACAATTTCTCTTCCTTCATAGCCTCTCAAACTCTCTCATTCTACCACCAGATTTCACTAGGGGTAAATGCTCAAGCACCAGCTGTACCGGGCTTCAGCTAACAAGAATTTAAAAGATCATACAAAATTCTCCATTGGCTGTTAAATGATGTTTGCCTGAGAAAAGAGTACTTTGCAAAAAATAAGTTTTCTGATAGGACTAGAAGTTCAAGTATGATGAACAAGTGTGTGCACACGGCCTGAGTCTCTTGTGCCTTGGCCAGCATGATTTCATTTGCTCCTGAGCACAGTAAGTGCAAAAATGCTACTGTTGGCGTGAGCAGAAAGTTTTCTCTGGGTAGCATTTTATTCCTGCTTTGTGCCACACCCTGAAAACTGCTACTTGCCACGGCCACTGTTTCCAGTAAGGCTTTAAGTAATGCAAATCCCATAATAAAAAGCACAAATGGTGGCAAGACTGGAGTAGGGGAAAATGGATAGCACAGCCTGGTCTCACCATACTGATTAAAAACTGTTCTTTACCAGGGCTGGTTGAAAATTTGTGAAAGGAAAATCGGACTTTTAACAAAACAAACCTTTTTTATGACAAGTGCTTACTTTCCTAAAAATAAATAAAAAATTTAATTATATAATATATATATAAAATCTTTGCCCCATTCCCTAACTCCCCCACCCACTAAAATACTAGTGATAGACTCATAATAAATAGAATATGAAAGAAATGTATAAATATACTAAAAGTAGCCACTCCCACCCTCCCTATATACACATCTTCAAAAGCATTCTTTTGAAAAACAAGTCAATGCCTGTGCAGGAACACTTGAAATACAAGATCTCTGATGGAAAACCTCACACCCCCTGTAAAAGTGAACCAGAAATGCCCAATGCTCAACGTCAGAGACAGCAAGGTCGTCCTCTATTTATACACATCAACACTTCTAAAGACATGTTAACCACAGCTGCTTTTTTCAAAATGGTGTAGCTTTCTTTGCAGCAATAGGCTTGCAATTTTAGGAACAATTTCAGTACCTGTGAAGTTGCAAGGCTTGGTGTTTTGTGAGCAATTCACACCTGAGATGTGATTATCTTATCTCCCCATCAATCGTCTCACTTGTCTGTACAGCAGTTAGTGGAACTTCTGGTAACTGGCTGTGCTAATGAGGGTTTTCGGATTGCACAACAGATTGTTACAAGCAGATATAGCACTGTCTTCATTCCAACCAGAGCTCACCAGCCTGGGAAGGCCCTTTCCTAGTCCAGAGGAAAAAGAACGTTGGGAGTGCAGAAAGTTCTATAGACTCAGTTCTGTCCTTCACCAATGTGCCCTTGTGAGAGAGAGTGGGTTATGCAGTGGGAAGTATTTCATGTCCCCCCTCCCACGGGCCCCAAAAGCAGGTGACCACAGGAGCAGCTCACATCAACAGGGCTGCAGAATCAGGCAACCTAAACTTCAACAATATGTGTCTAGACTCATGGAATCACTAATGGACACCTCTCTGCTTCCCCACCCCAGCGAGACTATGGTATTCTGAGTCTCTAAAATCAAGTGTAAGAGGCCCCCAAAAGTGCATTTATATATTCAATGTCCTTTCTGTGAAAACAGTAAACAAACATTTTATGTTTTTACAGGAAAACAAGAAAGGATATATTTTTTTTTGCACCACAAATAAGAAGAATTATCCTTCTTTCAATATGAATAAATGAAGATGTAAGATCAATTTTGTTAGGGAAATATGTTTATACAGATTGTATATGAAATATTTACAAATGATTAAATTTCCACTAGGAAACAATGAATGGTTGTGATTTTTCTGTTGCAAAACTATAAAAATACAGTGATGTTTCCCAAAAATGACAGAGGGAAGCCAACACGAATGTATTCTCCTCAACACAAGCCCATAAGATGATCACCTACAAACTCAGTTCTGTGAAGGAGAAAGTGATATGTGCATTAACTATAAAATTGTACAGATGTACAGAGCAAGAGAAGAACACACTCACACTTAAGAAAATGAAGAAAAACAGGAGCAAAAGCACTATATGGCTGAGCAAGCTGCCTTCCAGCTGTTACCAGCCAAGCGAGATGCGATACATACTCCTAAAACGAGTCCCATATGAATAAGCGCTTGGTACGATTGCTTCACAACACTGATGTCTCTGACCTCACATTTTTCCTAATTTTACCAGCAGCGAGATTATTTGTGTATTTAAATAAAGTTATGAAGGCATGATCAGAGTTTTACTCGTAACAGCTGCCCAACAAAAGGCTTCCTTAGGAGACTGATAGCTGGTTTACTTACAGATATACTAATTTTGCAAGTGCAGTTATTGGATTTGTTCCCCTCTCTGTCCCAGCATCCCGCCTGCTAATCGTGAACCTTAATGAAGGAAAAGGGTATTTGTGTATATTTATCATATATGAACAAAAATGTCTGTATTTAGAGAGAGTCTTCTCTCCCCCGCAACCCCCCATCTCTCCTTTATTTATCAACTAATTTTGATAAAAATAGAAATGGAAACCTGATTGGCTTGGGAGTGGGGGAGCAGCAGGATGGCTGCGGGCTGAATCCACTGACTTGGCAGGTCAGATCCAGCCTGCAGAGTGCCCTTTCCCCAGCCTGGGCTAGAGAGACATGTCGACTGTTTTAAAACTGCCGACGTGTCTCTCTACCCACTGCACACTCTTGTGGAATGAGGAAACTTCACGCACGCCCCAGTCCTTAGGCCTGATTGGCCTGGGAGCAGGGAGAGCATCTGAGGTCTCCTCCTACTAGGCATCTAGAGGGAACGCCAGCTGTTTTAAAATAGCTGGCATTTCTCTCTAGGGGGTGGGGCAGGAGAGGGAGTGAGAAGATTTCTCACGCTCCCTCACCCCAAGCCAATGGAGTGGGATGGGGAAGGGCACAAGAAGTCTCCTGGCCCCACCCATCTGCCCAAGGCCCCACTCCGGGGGGGCCCCAGGACCGCTTCAGAAATTTCTGAAGTGTCCCTTTTTAAAAATTATTGCCCACCCCGATCTAGGTGGTGCTTGGTCCTGCCTTGATGACCTCCCAAGGTTCCTTCCAGTTCTAGTATTCTGTGAGTCTAAGTAATTCTCCGACTACACTTGACATTGATAAGGCCTCTAATGGAGCATTGTATCTAGTGCTGGGTGCCACACATCAAGAAAGATGTGGACAAATTAAAGATAGTTCAGAGGGGAAAGAGAAAAAAATTGGGTTTGTTTAGTATGAAGTAGAGAAAACAGAGGGTGAGGGGCCACACAGGTACACAAAGAGCTAACTGGTTGTTATGAAAAGGATGATGATGAATTGTTCTCCTTGTCCTGTCCACAGTGGACAAGCAGCAATGGGCATAAATTGCAGCAAGGGAGGTTCAGGTTAGACATTGGGAAAAACTTCCTAGTGGTAAGGTCAGTTAAACACTCGAACAAATTATCTAAGGAGGCTATGGATCTCCATCACTGGAGATTTATAAGAACAGGCCAGATGGACAACTACCAGGGATAGTCTACATCAGTGATTCTCAGTCTGCAGCTCGTGAGCCACATACAGCTCTTTGAGATGTTGCCTGCAGCTCCTCAGGGCTCCCTCCCAGAGCGCTGCAAACAGCTGACTCGTGGCGCTCCTGGAGGGAGCGCAGGAGGATTAATGCAGGAGTTTTAGGGGCTGTAACCCAGGGCCGCCAGCTAAGGAGGCCCACCACAGGGAGATATCTCTGGGCTGCTAAGAGTCCAGATCTTTTTGTGGGGCTCCAGGCTGCAGCCACTACAGTACCTGAATTGATCTGGCTGTCAGGGAGGCAGCACCGTGTGCTGCTGTTCCCACCTACCCGCTTGGGCTGGAGCTGCACAGTGATCATGGAGGCACCAACCCTCAATCCATGCGCTGCCTTCACTCACAGGCAACGTCCCTGAAGCGCCCATCAGCTGGGAATCATGGACAATGGGAGGTGTGGGGATAGAGCCTGCAGGCAAGGGCAGCATGTGGAGCCACCTGCCTTCCCCTGTGCCAGACACTTCCAGGAGTGGCAGAGGGCCAGGGCAGTCAGGGAACCTGCCTCAGCCCTGCTGCATCACCAGATGGGAGCTGCCTGAGGTAAGTATCCCACCCCCAATCCTGAGAGCTCCCACATCCTAAATCTCACCCAGACCCCACGCATCCCCAACCTCCTGCCCTGAGCCCCATTCTGCATTCCAAACCCCTTCGTCCCAGCCTGGAGCCCCCTCCTACATCCCAAACCACTCATCCCCAGCCCAGGGGCTGCACCCCAATCAGCTCCCTCATACCCTTCCACACCTCAACACTCAGGTCTGCTCCAGCCTGGAGCTCCCTCCTATATTCTGTACCCTCATGCAATAAATATAAGTGAGCTACATTTAGTTTTTAATTGTACTGAACATTTGAAACATTTAGAGTATTTAGTTATATTTATAGTTGTGTATTTAATATTATTGTATGTGTGTGTTCGGTGGGGAGGCGTGCAGGGCATACACTAGTCATGTGCCTCTTTGGGTTCATGGCAGTTGCAAATGTGGCTCCCAAGTCACATAACTGCGAGTACCACTGCTATACATAACACTTTGTCTAGCACTAGTGCAGAGGACTGGATTATATGATCTACTGAGACTTCAGTTCTGCATTGCTAGGATTCTGTAGAAAGCAGAGACAGGGTTGGAGAAAAGAAGAGAAGCAGAAGGGAAGAGAACAAGAAAAGACAGGCAGAAAAGAACAGAGACCAAATGCACAGGGACGAATCTGAACTGGGGCATAGATAAGTTGAGGATATCCATCTGCCAAAGCATCCTAAGGGGACACTCCTTGAACAAAATGTTAGGAACCATCAATTTAGTCTGAAAGCTCTTCTGGGCAGGGACTTTATATGGACTTGTAATGCACTCTGGATGCTGTATAAGAAAATAAAAATAGATCACTGGTAACTAGACCCAAAATTGCAGGCACTCCTGCACCCAGACAGATATAGCTGTGTACAAGGAGTGGCAGGTAAGCATTAGTAAGCCTCACAGATGACTGCTGCTGCCCATCCCCTGCTGCTAGGAGACCAGAGTTTAGCACCAGGTGAGGAAAGGAGATGAGGCCTGGCCAGTATGACTCCTTTCCTGTACTGATTCAGGTCAGGTCTGGCCTCCTTATTCCATTGGGACATCTTTCGACCCACCCTTGCTGGCTAGTGGCCTTACATAGGTGACAGGGACAGAAGTAGTACCATGAATGCAGTTCCCCTCCCCCAGTCCTTCAAGTCCTACCAGTGCCCCATCATTCCATGGGAGTGACCTGAGGGAGAGGCGAGAGCACCGAGCAACCCTAGGGTGCAGTGACACGACTGGGGATGAAGCGGGGCTTGCTGAATGCAGCACTGGCTGCCTTGAGAAGAAGCGAGGATAGAGGGTGAGGATTCTGAGATGAGGGTAAATGTAAACACAGTCCCTGGGGCCAGAGATGACAGTGATGAGGCTCCATAAAACTGAATACAAAGTATATAGCCCAAGGGAGGGGCAGTTGGATGGGAGGGAGCGAGGCAGTCTGTATAGCCGAGTAGGAAAAGCTGTCAGGAAGCAGGAGGGCAACATGTGCAGCTGGGCTTGTGGCACAAGGGAGGGCACAGCAAGTTGGGGAATGTTCTGAATGGATCCTGAAATTCTGCTTGGCCAGAATCTGCCATTTCCCTCTGCTTCAATGACTACACCTGCTCTGAGGCAGAAAGCCTAGAGCAGTGGTCTCCACCCTTTTTACACCCAAGATCACTTTTTAAATCTCAGAACAAGCAAAGATCTACCACCTCATCCTTCCCCCAAAACCCCACCCCTTCCTTGAAGCCCCGCCCTCTCTATTCTCCTGCTCTCCATCACTTGCTATCCCCAGCCCTTATACACTCTACACTGCCACTTTTTCCCCCCAATTCTTCTGTAGGAAGAGGTTTTTCCAACACTTGGCCTGTCTAGACTGGACTAAATGTTAGAAACCCCCCTTCTTTTGGAATCCCCCTTATTCCTCGTGGAACGAGGAACATAGGGGTTACTGAAAGAGCATGTTTGCTCTTCCACTAAAAATAGCAGAAGAACAAATGCACCCTGGATGCGGAAGAGTTTTTCCGGGATATCTCTGGAATCCCAGAAAAACTCCTTCAGCCTAGCTGGACCCTCACTGGGTTGAGACAGGATGTGTGGGCTCTGGGGTGGGAATGAGGGATTTGGGTGTGGGACGGGGCGAGAGGGGCAAGCTCTGGGAGGGGACAGGGTGCCAGTGGGGGTAGAGAGTCCCCTGCACCAGCCTCCTCCCAGGACTTCCTCTCCCCCCAGAGGAGGGAAGCCCCCGTGTGCGCTTCCTCCAGGGCCAACTCCCCTTCCCGCAGAGGAGGGAAGCTCCAGCACGCACCTCCTCTGTGGACCCCCCCGCAAGTTCCGGCATACCACAGACCTGAGGTAGGGGAGCAGCCAGCACACTTCTGGAACCCCCGGAAGTGGCGTGCAGCTGCAGGACTTACATCCACCCCACAGGAAGCCGCCACTACCTCCGTTTTCGCTGCAGGTAGGTGGTGCGATTGACTGGTCAAGCCCTCACCATCGACTAGTCGATTGCGATTGACTGGTTGATGACCACAGGCCTAGAGAAAGAAACATTGTGGCTATAACAGGATTGCTGCTTCTAGGGTTACCAGGTGGCTTCAAAAAAGATACGGGACACACTTGATCTCAGATGAGGGGTAGGCAGACAACCAGCCGGGAGGGGAGCATAGTAGGCCAGGAGGAGGTGTGTGGGGGGGAGAAACGGGTCAGCAGGAAGCAGGGCTGGGGGGGGGGGGAAGAGGGTCATGGGCAGTGGGGCTGGCTGGGGGAGATCGGGGTGCGGGGCGGCTGGTGGGAAAGCAGGGCTGGCCGGGAGGGAGTTGAGGGGAGCAGAGCTGGCTGTGGGAGATCGGGAGGAAGAGGGGGAGAGAACCGGCTAGCGGGAAGCAGGGTTGGTAGGGGGGAGCAAGATGGGGGGCGGGGACAGGCCGGCAGGCAGCAGGGCTGGCCAGGAGGAGGAGCAGGGGGAGAGAATCGGCCAGCGGGGAGCGGGACTTACCCGGACGCATGCAGGTCTCGGGGTACTGCCCGTCCTGGGGACAGTCCCGGCAAATCACTAACAAATCCAGCCCCGGGGATTCCCTCCTGCCCTGGCCCCACGTAGTTGTGTACTGCCTGGCTAGTAGACATGCGCATGCAGCATGAGCGTGTCTACCAGCCAGGCAGTTCTCAAGTACGTACTGATACACCTAATAATAACCTTAATGAATTAGAAAATACCAGACATTTTATATGTCCGCTATTTTCTCAATTTGTTTCCTGGACAGAACCCTCAAATACCGGACTGTCTGGCTCAAATCTGGACACCTGGCAACTCTAGCTGCTTCCTGAGTCCCTATTCTTGCCAAAGGTGTCTCTAGAGCAGGGGTGAGGAAACTTTTTTGGGGTCAGAGGCCACTGACCCACAGAAAAATCAGTCGGGAGCCACACACCAGTGAGAAGTGAGAAGGAGAAAGACACTCCTCACATTCCCCTCACACATCAGCACCTGTGGGGGGCCAGGCTAGTAGATTTTGTGTGCTCCAGCCCTATGGGTGGGTAGCGAGGGGGGCTGGAACACCAGCATATGCTCCCCGAATCAAGGAGGGAATCCCTGAGCCTCGGGGCCAGATCTCAGCAAGCCAGAGGCCACATCCAGCCCATGGGCCTGAGGTTTCCCACCCCTGCGCCAGAGGCTCTACTTCTTTGTTTTGCCTCTGTTCTAGGCCCTTAAGGACCCACAGAGGCTCTCTCTAGTTAAACGAGTCCCCTTCAGGGATACTGTTAATACCAGAACCCGTTTACAACAACCTACAACCGCACACTTAACTCCAGTCTAGTAACACAAAGAAAAGTCCATACTTGCTCTAGCCTGTTCTCTCAGCTTCAGGACTCCTCTTCCATCTGGGTCTGATCTCTCAGCCAGTCCTTCCTTGCTAGGAGGCTGACCAGTGTTCCATGTAAGCTGTGCACCACTTGAAAGGCCATCTAGGAGAGATTCCAGTGCCACCCAACTGATTAGCAGAGCATATCCAGCATGTATTTCTACTGACCGTGCACATCTGCTCATAACTTGGTGTACATAACATTTATTCCACACACAAATGGAAAAAAGGTAGAAGGAACACTGGCATCCAATCCCCCAAAACAAGATTTTTCTGCCCCTCAGAAGGCTCCTGCTCACCTGGGCATTACCCTCCACACGCTCTACTATCATGAGCCTACCAGAATGCTTTTTTCCCCGAGCTTTCCCCTTTTGGTACAGCCACCTTCTGTTCTTCCTAGAAAACTGCCTGATTCCTCTCATGTGGGACTCATTATGCAATTAGATGGGACATAGCCCTAGGCTCTCCAGCTGCAGTACAAGCTGCCTAGCTACAACCCTGGAGAAACCAGTGTTAGGGCCCAACCTCTGAGGTGTGGGCCCTTGTGTATGACTAACTGAAATAGGCTCGTTAGAGCATTTGTCTCTATCAAGTACCTGAATTGTGTGTGATTGTTACACTGCATGTTGTTATGGCTCGCTTCTGAGACACTGCTGTATATGTCTGCAACAGCTGAACAGCCAAAAAGATATAAAAATGGATCATGGGGAGGTATTAGCTGAACTTTTGAACTATGCTAGTGTAACCCACACACCAACTGGGTGTGGATCACTGTCCCATGTTGTGGCACTTACAGAGAGAGAATGCGTGGGCTCAACAGCCTTTGCTGAAAACCAAATAGCTTTGTAGCTCAAGCTGTAGCGTAGAGGCTTATACACTAAGCTCCAGAGATCCTAGGGTTGGCTCTACCTGTGTTATGCTAGCTTTTAGCAAGCCATTTTTAATTACATTGTTACCTACCTTATAGCTCTATTTAAACTGTATTGTAACTTAAATTGATGGTGCCTTCTCTGATCTCCGCATGGAAGTCACTGAAATTTAACAAAAAATCTCTTGTATTGAAAATCTCATCCATAATCTGTGAACTCAACATTTTAACACTTAACAATTTTCTCAACAAAGAGACAGAGCGGGTCAACAACAAAAATGCTGTCCCTCAGTTGGGGTGAAAGTAACTTACGTTTCTTACAGGTATTGTCATGTTGCAACCCCCCTTGGGGACTCAGGGCAGGCGGTTGGGAAAGTGGGGAGTTCAGAGCAGGGGTGGGGACTGCAGGAGTCAAGGCAGGAGGGGCTCATGGCAGAGGATTGGGTGGGTCAGATCTCATGGCAGGAGGTTGGGGTGAATTTGGGGCTGAGAGTGTGTCCACCACATCCTTGGGGCTGGCTGGGGCACAGCTACTGCACTGCCTGGAAACCTGACCTCCGGGGCTGGAACCTGGGTGCACTGTAGCCATGTAACCCAAGAGCTGTGGATATTGGCTTGGGCCCACCAGGGGCTGTGGTTTGCTTTTCCCCACAGCTATCTGGCACTGGGGCCAGGGGCAGAGTGGGAGAAGCTCCTGTAGGGGGCAGAAAGGAGCACTGGCACAGGAACCTTACCCATGGATAGTAGGGTTTCCAGACGGTTTCAACAAAAATACCGGACACACTTGACATTACATCACAATCTACATCACAACTTATTTAGAAAATACCGGACATTTATATTTTCTCAATTTGTTTCCCCAAACAGAAAGCTCAAATACTGCACTGTCCAGTTCAAAATGGGACACTTGGCAACCCTAATGGACAGTAGCTGGCAGCATCCAGAACCCCATCCCCAGCTGGACAACCTCTTACTCACGCACTGCACTCGGGCACACGGGCTTACTTTCACCTTTGGTCCCAGCCAGTTGTGCTTTGAAATCCTCCAGCAGAAAAAGATACTAACAGCATGAAGCTGCTTGGCCTATGGCACAGCTGATCAGAAAAAAAAATTCCACTAAAAATGTCAAATTTTCAGCCAAAAGTCTGTGAGGGCGAGAGGGAGGGAGATAGTGTTTGTCTTGTTTTAGAATAAGTGAACATTTTCCAATGAAAACTTCATTAATTCAAAATTTCAGTTTTCTACAGGTTGAACATCTATGATCCAGGACACTCTGGTCCAGCAACATCCATGGTATGGCAGGACCACAAATGTTTCTGGCCCAGAGAGCCCCAGCCTCCGAGGTTGCAAGGGGCTGGCAGGCCTCAAGGCCAGCAGCCGAGAGCAGGGAGCCCTGCTAGCCAGAGGTCCGGAGTCCTGCTGTGGCCAGAGTGAGGCTGGCCCAGAGAGAAGCCCCACCCAGAGAAGAGCCTGACCAGGTGCAGGGAGGGAGCCCCTGGATACAGTGGTGCCAGCAGCCCTGTGAGGAGACCAACTAGGGGGCTAGGGGCAGCCGAGCCCAGCAGGTGGGATACAGGGAGCACACTGGCTGGGCTGCAGCCAGGAGGGGAGCGCTGGGAAAGCCCAAAGCTTGACCTCCCCTGGTCCAGCAAACTCCCTTGTTCAGGACTGCTCAGGTCCCCAGGGTGCCAGACCAGGGAGATCCAATCACTATATTGAAAAACGGTTTTGATGGAAAATATTTTTACCAGCTGTAACTAACATTCCAAACATGTGTGTCTCCCCATCCCATACCAGAAATAAAACAGTTCCTTAACCCCCTTATCCAAAACTGCCATTTTATCTGTGCCCAGATCCCCATGTCAGAGCTCCCACAGATACAGTCCTCTAGACCTTCATTATGGTTAATGAATCCCACTGATCTGAGTACCTGCTGGCTGGCAGAGGGAGGGGAATAATACTGTGCTCTCCTAGAGACTGTGTTGGTAAGACCTGTCACCTTAACTCTGCATTTCCCTGTTTTACCAATGGTTGAAATCGGGAAATCAAGCTCTCCCATGCTAGAAGGGCTCTAGGAACACAGGGCTACAGCCTGTCTACAGCCTTAGCTGCATGTTACAGGTTTTTTGCATGTGGATATTTACATCTAACAGGGACCCCGCTTTTGGTCAATATTGGACATATAATCTGTAGCTATTCCATCGAAACAGGAGTCATAGTGACTGTGGCTTAACTGAGGAATAGACTGTTTTATTCAAGCCATCCTATAAACACACACACAACTCTCTCTAAAGAAGTGCTTCACAGTCTCTTATTGATTGTGGCCCTGCTGTGGTGAAGGATTGTGCATTTTACTGAAAAGATTACAGATAACCTGGGGGTTGTAGGCTGCAGAAAATTGTTTTGGTGATGCTGTATATGAAAAGGCATCAACCTGGTATGTTGAATAGAATATAAAAATGCAAGAGCGTTCAAAGAGGTTTTAACTTCTTAAGTAAAGTATCTCTCTCTGTGGGTACAATCCTTACTTTTTCTTCCAATGTCTGGAAAAGTTCAAAATACAAGAATTTTCATTAGTCTCTTTATTTAATTGATACCCATATATTCACCACTAGATGGAAGTAGAGATATACCATGCTAACGAAATAGAATAATGCTCCAGTGTAGCTTTTGGGAGTACTGTCAGCTGACTAATAGTCCTAAAAACACCTCCAGTAGAGCCTGGTCCTCTCATAGAATCCTAGAATACTAGGACTGAGTGAAAACTGAATGGTAGCAACACAGTGTTCTTCCTGTCCAACATGGCTAGTGATGCACACATACCGTACACTGTCTCTGCAAGGTGAGGAGGCCCTTTAAGCACCAGGTTCTGTCAGGCATAAACAAACGCTTTATTATTTGAACAACTCAGATAGAGATTTATTATCAGGTTACTTATGATGAAAGGAACCACAAAGTATACATAAAAAGAAGCACAGCCCCTCACAGTTGATAAATAACTAGGTTAATTGACAGTGATAAACAGAGATAGACATCACATGACTTATGTATTTTATTCATTTATAGGATAATTCTCTGCCTTTACATTCCACATAGCCCGCACAACTATTACAACATGGCACAGGTTAGAAATGGTGATCAAACAGCAGCTTCAGGGCAGCTCCTCATGGACTTTGAAACAAAATGATACCAAGAGGCTTCATGCTCAAAACTGTGCCAACAGATATGAACACAGCACCATCGCACATAGATTTGATAGCAAGCTCTTTCTAAAAAGAGTTCCCTAACCCCTTACAAGCAGATATATACAATTATATTTGCAAACATATTTTTAAAAGCATACAGTCAAGATAAAATACTGTATTTAAAATCCTATAATTAATTAATTGGAAGAATTTAAAAAAATCATTTGCACATTTATAATCTCCATAGAAAAGTTACTTTAACTTTTAGTCTTTTAATCTTTGGTCATTTTCATTTTCCAGTTCTCATGCACTAGTCCAATGCTACTGTGCTTAGATTTACAGTTAGTACTTCGTTATTTCCGGTAGGTCCCATGGTGTGCTAATTTTGCAAATAGAGAAGGTGTTAATCCTGCTCTGAGGAGCCCACCACATACTCAGAGAGGATGTTCAAGTTCTCCCCAAAGAAGCTGTTGTAACTGATTTTTTTTTAAAGACTTCCATTGCTCTCTCTCCTCACACACATACAAGCTAACATCTAGGAGCTAAATCCCTAGAGGGTTTCTTTCCACTCCCCTTCCCCCCCAAACAGACCCATAGTATAAATCCAGTGGGAATCTATCCTAATGCTACAAAACCTGCAAAACCCTCTTTACAGAATTCTAACCCCAGTTTGCTTGGGATTAAAGAAGAGCTTCCAGCACCTTCAGAGCAACCCAGAAAGAGAAGGTGGTAGGACAGAACACGTCAAAAGACAATGCAGATCAGAAAATGGCGGCAGGCTAGAAGCACTGTAGAATCTCTCTTTAAAGAGAGAGAGAGTGGCACGTTGAGGCAACGAGGCTTAGAAGATCTCTTTGGGTTGGTCCAGAAAGAAGAGATGGAAAGAAATCTCTTCCTGCCCTTTAAATGTAAACACGGAGACATCCATTCTCTGAAAGAGTGAAAACAAAACACACAAGACTGGCATCACAGACTACAGAATTTCACTTGCGATGCTGATGACTATGTGAATCCCTCTGGCTGATGTGGAGTGTTGACAGGTTAACCACTAGTGCAGTAAATAATCCTGCAAAGCTAGTATCCAGGTGCTCAGACATTAAGCCCCTGAAAATCCTTCAGAAGCAGTGTTCCAAGAAATGATGAAATACAACTGGCTCTGTAGTTGATACACTGAATTTGCTATTACAACTTTATAGAAGTTTAGTCTATTAACTGTTACTTTGCTGTTTAGTGGACTCTTCCCAAGCATCAGAAACCACATCTTCATCACACATGTCCTAAGAAACAAACAAACAAAAAACCCTAGCAGCCCATTAATGAGTCGAGTGTTATGTCCACATTAACAGAGCATATGTTTGTCCAAACACAGACCAGCCTAAATCCCCAAAAGCCATCCCAGAGTTCATGCTGAAGGGCCATCACACTCCTAAGATGGCCATCTCATCTTTAAATCAACTACAAAGAGTCCATACGCAGTACTTGTTTGCACAATGGCTCAGATTACATTACTACAACTCAGGACTAAGAATCCCACCAGCCTCCTGGTCACACTTAATAAGCAACAAATGAAACCCATAAGCTAAATCTGCTCCAAAGCCACATGGCCTGCTTCATACACCAAGTCAGATAACCACAGATGTCACTCTTGCTGTCTGCAGGAGACCAAGGTTGGAGCAGTGTCACCTTGTCCCAAGCCTAGGAAAGAATAGGCATTAATACAAGCAGGGTTCACTCTGACTTCCTGGCTGGGGACTCCAGTCCATTAACTTCTATGATATGGCAGAAATGGGACCGGCAGTATTCTACAAAATAGTCGTTTCCTTATGAAAAAGGAAAGCAGGGTCATGTTGGAAATCCCATTGTGTGGCTCTATTATAATCTTAGAGGATGGCACATCACAGGATCTCTCTCCCAAGAGAATTTATGCATCTTTCTTTTCCTACCTTTTAAGGAAGAATCATCCAGAGTATCATGATGAGTGTCCGTATCTTTTCCAGCCAAGAATCCATCCTCAGAACTTTGTTGCCTTCAGACACAGCCTCTGGATTCCCTGTTGCGTTCAAAGAACTCACATGGTTTAATTCTTCTGCTACAAGCATGAACAAAATTAGGGTAAGCAAAAACAGTTGGTGGAACTACTCTATATCTCGCTGTAAACTCAAACCACAGTGGCTTTCTTAAGCCACAGAGAAGGTAACGAAAGAAAAAAAACTGAAAAGTGAGATGAAATGTTTTGGAGAAAGCTCCAGGCAGCATGAAAGACACTACAGTGAATGAGAATATAATTTTGATGCATTGTTAACAATTAAACTAGGTGAACTGCTTGGAAAGAAGATGAACCTGCTCCTTCTTGCCCTATTCAGTTCAGCCATGTCAAATCAGAGTACTGTAGCATGGATGTGACTGGCAGGCTTTGACCCACCACCACGCTGGGGTGGTGCCATGCTGCATTGCATTGTGAAGACGATCCATGAGAACTGGTAAGGTGACTCCAGTGTGGACACAGAGTTCAGGTTTGGTCATCGCTTACAGTAGCTGTGGTGCAGAGCTCACTCTGTGTGTACAGATGGGGGGAGAGCAAAAGCAAGGATAAAATAATATTATGACTGCAAGACAAATTCTTTCTTTGTGTAACTTAAAAGTGGAGCCAACTGATGGTTGCAGACTAGAGGAGTTGGACTCTGGAACACAGACAGAAGGAAAGGAGAGGGTGATGCTGAAGTAGGAAGAGAGACATTTAAAGATAGAATAGCATTTTGGTTCATGTTTGTGGACAAGGAGGTGGAACAGAGAATGTCTAGATTAGGGAACTGCTTGGATTCACAGGGGCAACAGCTTTGGCATTGCCTAAATGCATAGCAAATGGCCAAGCACTGTCATAATGTCAAACACACACGTGCTACATGTATCAGGCCCTCATCCCTCAAATTGCAGCATAGAAGTCCACAGTGTATTGCCTGTACTCAAGGGTGTATTCCAGTTGTGGCATTTAACATGCCTTGCAACCAGCTGGCTATACCCCATGGTATGAATGATTCCTCCTAGGCTGAGCTTCTACATGGTCTCCTTTCTCTTTGACTTCCCTGTTAGATTAGTTGCCCTGAACCTCTACCCTGAACTTCTGCAGTTTGTTTTTAAGCACTCTCCTCTGTCTGGCTCAGGAGCATTCTATATCCAGCGCAGGAAAGTACTGAACATCTACTTTGTGTCAGAAATGACTTTGCCTCAGAGATACCAGCAGGGACTTTGGAAGGTTCAAGGGAAGGGATGAGAGCTTTCTTTCGAGCATTGGGCAGGGGTTGCTTGAAATCTCAGATGAGAACTTTCTGCATGATCACCCATGAGGATTTAGAAGGGAAAGTGGCAGGGACCCTGGTATAATTTAGCCATTCCTGTCCTCTATGCAGCATTTTTTTTTCTTATTCATGTGGAACAGAAATGTAGTTCAACTCTGTGAGAAGTAGTTCAGCAATGCTGGCTCTGACCTCATGAGCTCCATGTATGAGAGCACCCACCCTCCCAAACCATACATTCAGCTCAACGAAGGGGTGGGTGATCCTTACCAACACCACCAAGGAGTGAATGCTCATATACTTTAAAGCATTTCTTTGCCGTGTGTTAATTTATCAGGTTTTGGGTTAAAAACAAGAGTGAATACCGGGCAAGCCAGTGTGGGAGTGAGCTTTGCCTCTGAGTTACGGACTGGCAACATAGCACTCTCACACTCCTCTCATCATGCCCTTGTTTCTTCCTCAACCCCCATAATTACAGGAACTGCTTTGGTACTGAAAATCCAAACCACACTGGAGGCTGCTCTCACCTCCTGTAGATGAAGTGGGGCTACCAGCCATATCCACAAAGCCAGTTACACCTCATCATAGAAGCTAATCAGATTGGTCAGGCATGATTTGCCCTTCATGAATCCATGTTGACTATTCCTGATCACTTTCCCCTCTTCCAAGTGCTTCAGAATGGATTCTTTGAGGATCCCCTCCATGATTTTTCCAGGGACTGAGGTAAAGCTGATGGGTCTGTAGTCCCCTGGATTGTCTTGCTTCCCCTTTTTAAAGATGGGCACTACATTTGCCTTTTTCCAGTCATCTGGGATCTCTCCCAATCTCCATGAGTTTTCAAAGATAGTGGCCAAAGATAGTGGTCATCTGTCCAAGTTTCCACTTCTTGTAAGCTTCCTTTTTGTGTTTAAGCTCACCAAGGATTTCCCCAGTAAGCCAATCTGGTCACCTACCATATTTGCTTTTCTTGCTGCAAATCAGGATGCTTTCTTCCCGTGCCTTTAATAAGGCTTCTTTAAAATACTGCCAGCTCTCCTGGGGTATGTCCAGACTACATGGCTCCATCGACGGAGCCATGTAAACTAGTTTACCCAGCATAGGCAAAGAAGAGGGGATTTAAACAATCCCTGCTTTATTAAAATAAACATGGCCGCTGCGCTGTGCCGACGATCAGCTGATCTGGCACAGCGCGGCAGTCTAGACGCGGATCTGTCGGCTGGGGAAGCCTTTGCTGACCGATCCTGTAAACCTTGTTTCACGAGGCATAAGGGATCGGTCGGCAAAGGCTTTCCCAGCCGACAGATCCGTGTCCAGACTGCCGCGCTGTGTTGGATCAGCTGATTGTCGGCACAGCGCGGCAGCCATGTTTATTTTAATTAAGCGGGGATTATTTAAATCCCCACTTCTTTGTCTATGCCGGATAAACTAGTTTACATGGCTCCGTCGATAGAGCCATGTAATCTAGACATACCCCTGGACTCCTTTCCCCTTCATGTAAGCATCCCAGAGAATCCTGCCCATCAGTTCTCTGAGGGAGTCAAAGTCCGCTTTTCTAAAGTCTAGGGTTCACTGACATTTTTTAATCAAAGGTAAATGTAGAGGACAAGAATGTATTGCTTTTGCCCCTCTAGCACTTCTTGGCCCAAGCAAACCGTAAAGCTACTGCTACTTACCAATTACTTTCACTCTGATATAGTGACCCACTGCAGACTTGTCTCTCCCACTTGCTCTGCACTGGTAACCACCGCTGTGTGACTGACTTACATTATGAAGCTGCAGAGACAAGATGACCCTTGCTTGGGGATTGGAGTGCTCTGTTGATGGGAAGTGTTCCAGCTCTCTGCCAACCTTAGCACAGTCGTTCCGATTGTCTACATGTTTACACCAATAGACATTCGGATCTGAAGACTGGTTCAATTGGTACCTCACTGTGCAATTCAAGGTCAGGGAATCACCTTCTTTAAGGGTAACGCTGTTTGATGGGTAAATGATTTCAAGTGTGTCACATCCTGGGGAGTAAGAGAGAAGACACAACACACATTAACTATTGTATGTGCATTACCTTGCCTAGTATTTTTCAAGTCACTTGCAAGCTCTTGGGGCAGAGTGTCTCTCACTCTGTGGGAACAGTGCCTGGCACAATAAGGCCCTGATCTTGGTTAGTGCTCTCAGGTGCTGTTCTAATACAAATAATTAATCATTTGGCTTTTCCCATAGCCTCAGTGTTACTTGGCGGCCCTGCCACAGAAAGGTGTGAGGAAGAGATATCCCTCAGTATTGTCCTACAAGGTCTAGACATGCAGGTTGGCCATATATTTTTTGCTAAGGCAAGCTTTGACAGAAGATTGGATTTGACAAATGTCAGTTTTCCTCCCCCCAAAAAGTGTATTTTTGTCAGAAAGCCTAAAAGCCCAAAATTTTTAATTTTCAGTTTGATTGAAAATGTCCAGTTTTTTAAAAGAATAATCTCATTGTTTTACAGGGAAAATAAACTTTTTTTTTCCAGTCAGCTCTAGATACTCCTTCCCCTCAGAGCAGAGTTCAGCTTCTCTCTCAGGCTTTATCCACAAACCAAGTGAAAGGTGCAATTATAACATGGGCTGTCAAACACCCTCCCCCCACTTAGCTGTAATCTAGCCAGCAGCGGTAACAAGAGCAGTGTAAAGATAGGGCACAGTTTCAGCACAGGCAAACAGAGTATGTATATACGGTACCTAGAAGGCATATTTGCAGGACTCTACTTACCTATATCTTTTATTCCCAATGCTGTCAGCAGGAGAGCCACAATAAGGCTGCCTCTTCCACACTCAATCAGCGAACCCCTGATTGTTCTCATTTTCTGGATGGCCATCAGATTGAAATCTTGGACAATTTTCGGCACCCCTTTCCTCTCACAGCAGAGAGAGTGCATTAGAAACCTGTATTGTCACCTATGAGCTGTCTGCAAAGTACAAGCTTCTCCCCTTACGAGTTCCGTGTTCACTATTTAAACCACACTGTCATTTAGCTTCATTTAACAGATATCATGGTGTAGAGATCTTCTTAAAGAGCCAGAAGACCGTTAAAGCTAGTCCACCACAACACACACACTCCCCCCCCACACACACCTACCTACCTACCTAACCAAAGGAGGCCTCACAAAGTTCTATTTCTTCCAAGGCTGGCCATCTGCAGCCAAGAGCATTGAGAATCACATATTCCTAGAATGGAGCTAAATAATCATCATCATTTCACTTTGCACCAACTTCAGTGACATTGTGGAAATTCTCAAGTATTTGACCATAGTCTTTATAGCTTCTCTCCTTTTTCAGCATGGCTTGATGATAGCAAACTGTATTTAAAAAATTTAAAAAATCCCAGTTTATTCTCTGTCTCATTCATTACCACGTACCAGAGAAGGCAGACTTTCTTTTTCCCACGGAATTCAAGTTTGCACTGAGGTTTCAGTGGAGAATTAGCCAAGCGGTTTTTTCTCTTTTCATTTGTAACCTACTTTGCTCTGCCTACTTTCACTTATTACTACTTAAATCCTACTGCTTCCACTTATGAATTCATTTGAATGCTCAGAGCAATTTAAACTGATAGCCCAGGTAACTTTTTACAAATATTTGATTTTAGTTGTTATGAAGCATGAAAAAATAGTGTGAATTCTGTTGCTTTTTCAATAGCTTTTTAAAGGGTGCTGGTTAACGTGTGTGTGTGTGGGGGGGGGGAGAAATTAGTGAAGCCACAGCAGTTTCAATAATTCATAAAGGCAATCAAGACCATAGACTGTGTTTGCAGAGGGGAGGTCAGCCTCCTACACTAGTTCAGAGTCTGAGAAATAAAATCCTCTACTTAGCAAATCAGCTTCCAGCAGCAAACTAAATGTGAACGACTTTAATGTTAGTGAAGGTGCCCGACGGACAACCCTTAAACAAGACATCTTCTGCCAGCAGAGCACAGAAGACTCAAGCAACAGTTGAAGATTCTCCCACATTGCCCTTCCTATCTTATCCACCCTTCATCATGCCTCAGTACTACCCTAGAGGGGCAAGTTCTGATGTTGAGAAAAGTATTTACCGTCTAGGGCCCATTAAATATCTGGCCTCCGCTGAGAGTGCTCACCCAGATAATATACTGTGACGGACCTTCCCCCACCACATTCTTTATGAAATGGACTCACGGACATGAATATACATAACTCAAAGGTGGTTTGAGTGAATTATTTCATGTAACTCATCGATCTTCATGTAATGATCTGCTGGTTCTGTTTATCTTACTCTATTGTATGTATCATTTGTGTGTGTAAAATTAGACACATGGAGTGGGGAATACTTGGTGAGTTTCAAATGTATGAATGGGAGACATGCAGGGTGTTACCTGCAACTTCTAGATGAGCCACTGTTAAACAATCTTTTATCTTTAAGTCTGAGCAGTGGTTGGTAGGGAGTGGCCTCAACTCCTTAACAAAAGGAATAGGAAAGGAGAGGCCTGGGTCTTTTGGCTGGGCTGCACCTGAAGGAAGGGGCCAGAGACCCCAGGGTGGGGAAGAGAGCCCTGGTTTAGACTGGTAGCTGGAAAAGAGGTTTTAGGGTGAGTTTAAGTTTGCACTGAGGTTTCAGTGGAGAATTAGCCAAGCGGTTTTGTTTCTTTTGATTTGTAACCTACTTTGCTCTGCCTTCTTTCACTTATTACTACTTAAATCCTACTGCTTCCACTTAATAAAACCATTTTTATTTTCTCTCAAACCCAGTGTAAACGAGTGTTACCTGGGGGGGGGGCAACCAGTGTGCACATTCCCCCTTTCATTGATAAAGGGGGCTTACCTGATTCTTTGGGGTTTGATCCCATCTGGGGAGTGATATCCCAGGAGGCTGGGCCCTAAACTGCACTCTCCTTGGACCTGAAGTGGTTCAGTGTCTGTACTGCTTCTCAGTGGGGGCAGGGACCTCAGCTCAGAGCCCCAGAGAGCATGAAGGTGAGTGGCAGTGGCCGGGTCAGCACCCCAACAGGCACCCTCAAGGGGCATCTGTGACTACATCATAGTCACTGTGATGGGATGCAATTATGTGGATACACATCGGCTACGTCTAGACTGGCATGATTTTCCGCAAATGCTTTTAAAGGAAAAGTTTTCCATTAAAGGCATTTGCGGAAAAGAGCGTCTAGATTGGCATGGACGCTTTTCCGCAAAAAGTGCTTTTGCGGAAAAATGCTCGTGCCAATCTAGACGCACTTTTGCGCAAAAAAGCCCCGATCACCATTTTCACGGTGACTTTTGCCCGAACGGGAGCAGCATAGTATTTCCGCAAGAAGCACTGATTGCTTACGTGAGATCGTCAGTGTTCTTGCGGAAATTCAAGTGGCCAGTGTAGACAGCTGGCAAGATTTTCCACAAAAACAGTTTTGCGGAAAAACTTGCCAGTCTAGACACAGCCATCCAGTAGAAACTGAACAGAAAAGCCTCCCTCTTTTCACACCAACCATTCTACAGACCTCAGAAGGTTAACTAAGAAACTTCAGGCTAATTGAAGCTGGCAACTTTGAAGCCTATTACCACTCCCCTGAGCCACCCACTTTCCCATGAGGCTGTTGGATTTTTGAATGAAGCAGCAAGGTGTCAGGAGCAGCATGTGAAACATAAACATGCCAGCTTACTTTATATAGAGCTACAAAAAAAAAAATATTCAATCAACCCGTTCTAATCCTCAACTAAAGAAATGAACAGCAAAATTCTATTCCCCCATTCACATGAAGAAATGAATGTTTGTTTTAAAGCAAATAAAATCTCTTTAGATTTACCAGTACCTGTAATTCCTCAGTCATACTAAAGTGTGGAGTGCAATTTTTGCCCAAAATGAATGTTTTCATGACAGTTTTGCAAGGGAAGGGCAAATTAGACAGGAAATGATCTACAATATAAGATGATCTAGTCTCTCCTTGCCATTGTGGAAGTGCTCCAGCGTGTTCATATATTCCATGATTTTTGTACTCTGCAGAATTTTTCCACACAGAAAAAATATTAAGAGTCCAGTACTTCTATATAATGCAGAGATATCAAATAGCACCTATATCACAAAACTAGGGTTAGTTTCAAAGCCTAACTTTAAGTATTTAAATGCAGTCACTTTTAAATTACTTTGCTAAAAAAAAAAAAGTCAAATTGTGTAATGATTAGAACTGATTGGAGTCTTTGGCAATGAAAATTTGGCAAAATGTTCTGTTTCATCTAAGCCAAACTGTTCCAGGAGGACACGTTGGTTTCCAAGAGACATTCACCAAAAAGACATTTTGAGAAGAATGCCAGGATAAATGAGGCTATCGCTGAATGAGAAGACTACAGGCCAGGGAGGTGTACTGGTCTCAGTGGAACAAATTTTGAAACTCAAAAGTTGCCATCAAACAGAATTATCATCATCTAGTCAGCTCTAGTGATTAATGGACAGTTAAAAGCTCCATAATTTGTCACAAACTGTTCTATGTGCACCCATATGAGATGGATGAGAGAGTTTGGAACGTCTCAATTTTTTATAAAATGGAGAGTATTTTCCTTGCATTTTTATGAAGATATTTTTGTCCCTGAAGAGGGGGAAAAGAGGAGAGTATATTTTCCCCAAGGCCAACTGTTGTGAGTGGAAAAAAGCATAATTACCTGGATATAAAAATTATTCCATTCAGATGATGCAGATTGCAACCACAGTGACAGGTATCTAGCTGGATTCTACAATTACACATCGATGTAATCACAGTAAATGCCCACTAAGATTCCACCAAATAGCTTAAAAAGGTAACTCAAGTATCTAGATGTGTAGGCTAACCAACCACATAACAAGTTCCAACCTCCATGAGAACTAAAAACTTGTATTGATATTATAAAACTGCTTCTCCCCACATTATCCCCTAGTTCGCTGGGATTTTTTTTTTTAAAAAAAGAACCCTATTGATTAAATGTCTCATTGGTTATTTTTACTTCTTGACATGCATCTTTCGGCCATGCATCTGCTCTGGGGAGAGTTAGCACCTGCATCTAGAGTCTGCAGCAGGCTATAATCAGCCTTTATCGTCTCCTCATCCTGTCCCCGGTCATAACTCTGAAGAACTGAGGGTTTGTTCCCATGACCACCATGCTGCCTGTAGTGTCAGACACAAGACTTTCAAAACCACAAGACGACAATAGCTCAGGGAGAGCAGGCACTCTCCTCCCCCACATTTCTTATTAGCAGTTCCACATAGTAGATACACTGCCATGCATTACCTCAGAAACAAAGCCAAATACAAATCATCTCAGAAGTTCAAAGATAACAGGAAACTAGCACTCAAAGGGCTGCAATTAGGTTGCCTCGTCATCTTCACAAACATGTTTAGACTTTCCAGTGCGCCCACAGCAGTGAGAAGAGGTGAACCCTACTGCAGGTCAAGCTACTTTTTGTGGCAGGACTGGGTGCACTCATTAGGAATTCTACCCCAAAATATGACACATGGTACATTTCATTCGCACAGTACTACCTAGCGTATTCTTCCAGCTCACAGCTATTTTAATATCAACTTTGCAGAAACTTCAATATGGAATTGGGAACAAGACCTCGGTTGTGCCTTTGGATGCATCAAGGTCTCTGAATCAGGGGCTTAGCTATAGGTGGGTTGGATGGGCCACAGCCCACCCACCTAACATCCAGGAGTTCGCCCTGCCTCTGCAGGGAACATTCCCTTCTCCGCCTGGGACTCCAGCTGGGCTTGGGGACAAGGGTCAGCAGCTTGCCCTGCTCTACTTACCTGGTGTTCCTGCCAGGGAGTGGAATCAGGGGCTTAAAGCCCCCATACTTTGATGCTTCTCCCTAGCAGGAGCACCAGGCAAGAGGAGCTGGGGAAGCCCCCACCCCTAACTCTGCTCACAGGCTGGAAAATCATGTGGGCAGGGGACTTTGTCTGTCTTTTTTCAATACCAAAACTTTTGCTCTTCTCCCACAATGGAATGGTAATTGAAAATGTTTCCGTATCATTTATAATTAAAATTTTGAAGTTAAACCCAATTTATGCTATCTGATTAAACAAAAAAGCAGGTGGAAACGACGTTTCTCAACACTATCTAATATAGTTTCCTTTGACTCAAACATGAATGCTTGTGACACTTTTCAGAGTAAAATGTTATTTTTACTCATAGCTATTCTCAGGCTAGTTATGTGCCACATCTCTGTGAGCTTTTACAAAGCTCGTTTACGCTCTCACATCCATACTCATTTTAACACACACCACTAAAAATGCACATTCATACCTTCAGGCAATATAATTGGTCCCGTGATATTACAAAGACAAGGTCAGTGAAGTAATATCTTGTATGGGACCAACGTCTGTTGGTGAGAGGGGCAAGTTTTCAATCCCTAAGGCTGTGTCTACACTACAGGGTTTTTGTGCAAAACCATCTGGTTTTGTGCAAAAACCCACAGAGCATCCACAAGCATCTGGTTTTTGCACAAGAAATGTACAGTAAAATGGCAGAACAGAGGGGTTTTTGCAGTGTAGTTATACCTCTTTCTATGAGGAATAACTCCTTTTTGCGCAAGAACTCTTGCGGAAAAAGACGTGTGTGGATGCTCAACAGGGATTTCTCGTGCAAAAAAGAGCCTATCAGAAAAAGCACAGGCGCTCTGATGGCCATTCTGTGCATGCCAATCAGAACTTTCTTGCTCAAGAGCATCCATATAGCGTGGACGCTCTCTTGCACAAGAGCACATCACTTTTGAGGTGTGGATGCACTTTTGTGAAAAGTTTTTGCAGGAGATCTCTTCTGTGAAAAGCTTCTTGCGCAAAAACCCTGCAGTGTATACAAAGCCTAAGTGTCTCAAAATCATGTGTGTCTCACCAACAGAAGTTGGTCCAATAAGAGATAATACCTCACTCAGCTTTCTCTGTTAATATCTGGTCAGCATTGGTGATGTGCGACTCCTAGATTGTGGTCCTGCCCCAAGGCCTAACACTACCCTGCTCCTCCTCCTCATGAAACTTGGTCAACACTTGGCCCCCTCCCTGATATCTCCCCCCACCACTCACATCTCCTTATCCCCCTCAGCTAGCCCCCTCACCATCCTGTTGCTCCTGCCGCTTTGCCCTTTCCCCCAGGCCACCCACCTGCCCATCAGCCAGCCAGCCAGCCAAACCAGCTGGCCAGGCTACCAGCCACTTGCACACGTGCAACTTCACCCCCCCCCCCTCCTCTGCAAGACTCCCATGCAGGTGGAGCAGGGTGGGAAGAGAATGAGCAGGACCGGAGATTTTTAAAAATCCACTAAATTCAAAACTAAACTAAACTAAAATTAAAACATGAGACTGAATTCTAAGTCTTAATTGCTGAAACACACATTCATGCATCTATTTCTGCATCTTCCTTCCTTCTGTCTCAAGACAAGCATATTATCAAAAGCCTTTTTTAATGCAATCATTTTTACTTGTTTTCCAGTGACCTGAGCAGAAACCAAAATAGCTGTTCATTTGACACTCATTGTAAAAGGAGAAAAAGACATTTATTTATTTATTTATTACAAACCTACATTTTTAAATCCACAGACAGCCCCAACAATTAAATAGTCATTTCAGTACACAGACCAGGAAAAAAAATCATGATTGTATATCTATGACAAATAACAAGAGAGATTTTTTTATGGAGTCATAGATTCCAAGGCCAGAAGGGACAATAAAACTTTCCCAAAATAAGTCTTGTTTGTACTAGAACATCTCTTAGAAAAAAACAGAGTCTTGATTTTAAAATTGCCAGCAATGGAGAGTCTACCATGATAATCTGGAACAATTATTCATTTAATTACTTACACAGTTAAAAGTTTACAACTAATTTTCGGTCTGAATTTGTCTAGTTCAACTTCCTGTACTATACTTTTTTCTGCTAGATTTAAAATAAAAAGCTTATCAAATATTTGTCCCCCATGTAGGTATGTATAATCTGTTGTCAATCACTTCTTAATCTTCTCTTGTTAATCCAAATAGATCGAACTTTTTGAGTCTATCATTATAAGACACGTTTTCTAATCTTTTAATTTACCTTGTGGCTCATCTATGAAGCCTCTCTCATTTATCAACATCCTTCTTGAACTGCGGACAACAGAACTAGACACAGCATTCCAGTAGCAGTCACTCCGTTGCCCAATACATCTCTGCACAACCTCTCCTACTGAGGACCACTGAGTTAGAGCACAGGGCAAGAATTCACAAAACTTGGGTTTTATTCACAGATTCTCCTATCTTTTTCAGTGATCTCAGGCAAGTCCTTTAAACCTTCTGAGCCTCAATTTCATTTGAAGACAGGGACATAACAGTTACTACATGTAATCTGGATGGAGGTGTTAAAGAAGCTCTAAATGTTATTTTACTTACTAGCTTTACACTTATTGAAACCTGGACTTACCCGTACACTCTACAATTAAACAAAGGTTTTTCTCTTAACACATCGTGCAAATACGATCCTGTAACTCAGTGATTCCCAACCTTTTTTATACCACGGGCCTACAAATCCATTCACAAACTTTCAGCAGGCTGGTAACATTTTATTTGTGTATTTGCATATTCATTATGCAAATCATGAAAATGCAAATATGCACATAAAATGTTTCTCATCTGCCAAAATATGTACCCCAACTCAGGCCCTCAGAGTCGATGCATAGCCGCCACCATGTGGCTAAGATTTAGTCCTGGATATTTTTGGCAAAAGTCAGGACAGGTCACTGCAATAAATAAAAATTCACAGTCAGTGACTTCTACCAAAAGAGTTCCTGGCTACATCTCTACTTCTAGTGCCCTGCCGGTCTGTGGGGCCCCTGCTCCAGAACTGTGGGTTGACACTCTCCCTGCCCCCACACCACTCCCAAGCTGGACCTCCAGATGCCCCTGTGGCTGCTGCTCCACGTGCCCTGAAATCGCTGTTGCTCAGGTGCTCCTTGGGGCTGCCCCAGAACCATTGTTTGGGCAGTCCACAGAACCAGCCACACTGGCTGCTGCTTGGGTGGTCCTGGAGCCAGCTGTCTGGAGCGTCCTGAGCAGCAGTGGGTGAAGCTGACCCCAGGTACAATAGAGTAGCTGGTGCAGCTGGCTGTAGTAGACTCAAGCAGTTTGCCCTGGGGCAGTTGTCCCTAGAGACAGCCACTGCAGAAGTCATGGAAAGTCTCGGACTCTGTGAACGAATCACAGCTTTATTTATAACCCCACCCTAAATTTTCAGAAAATGACTTTGGGGGCCCAACCCCAGGTTCCTTTTTAAAGGGGCTTGATTTTTTTCCAGAGGCAAAGTATGTGGGTAGGAGTACCATATGTATAGGTTTTCTTGGACATTTCCTCTTTGTTTGATACTCAGTCCGGGTGGATTTTTCATATGAGGAGAGGTCTAGGATTTTTGCAAGCAAACATTGCAAAATGTTCACAAACAGCCCCAATTTGGTTCCTCCCCTGCATCTGCAGCTGCTGGATCCCCCCACCCAGGTCCTGGCTCCTGGCACTGGGGAGAAGGAGAGGCAGGAAGGCTCTGACAGACAGCTATCACTGCATCCTGGGCCTGCATCAGCTGCTCTGTCGCTGACTGGAGTGACACTCTCCCCACCTCGACAGGGAGGCTGCAGATATCTTGACCATCACTATGTCCTCTTTTGGGGAATGTGAAATATGCTAACCCTATGCTCGGGACTTTCTGAAAAATCGGGTCCCTATTTAAAGCGACTCAAATTGGGCTCCCACCCACAACTCTGAAAATGTAGACTGTGCAGTTGAATTTAGATTTCAGATGAACTCCACCACAGTGCCAAAGCTTGCAGAAACAACATGCAGAAGTCCAGATTAATTCTGAAATTATCTGTTATTCTGATTTACTGCAAGGCTTGTGAGAGTGGATGTGTTTTGTAAGCTCCCAGATCCTGGAGTCATGGGGTATGAGATCCTTGATTTCTCTCCCCTCTGCTCCCCCTTAAAAGAAAAAGAAAAAAACCCCAAAAATTCTAGTCTACATGGTTGCAGAGCAAAGCTTGAAACATAACATGGTAGGAGGGGGCACCAGCCATGTGCCCCCTCAGCCTGGGGAAAGGCTGGGACAACTCCCCTCCATCTCAGGTCCTGCCTCTCACCACCCTTGCTCCACCTTTTTCCACTCCCCTGAGCTATGCGGCCTCGGGGACTAGCAGAGCTGGCAGCAGGGGCTGTCCTCTTCCCTCCTCCCCATACTCACCAGCAGCAGTGAGGCAAGTGGAGCAAGGTGGCCCTAGCTTGCTCTGCTTCCCCAGCCCCAATGCTCTGCTTTCCGGCAGTGAGTGTGGAGCCGTCCCGTCTGTCCCGTAAGAGATGTGACCAAAGGAGCACTGCAAGCTGGGGCCGCTGCTCCACTTGGCCTGCTGCTGGTGGTGAGTGTGGCAGGGGGCAGAGCCCAGCTGTAGGTACTAGACCCACCTCCCACTAGTTTCCCCGTTGGCTACTGGCTGGTCCCTTTCCCCTCCCACCCAAAGTGCTTGGGAAATTCATGCCACGTGCAGGCAGATGCTGGAGCTAAAGCTGGCTGCTGTGCGGTGGCTCAGGGGGCCAGGGCTGGGGTACATAAATATTAGCAGATGGGAGAACCTGAAAAGGCAAATAGCTAAGATGGGAAGGAACAAGAGCGAGCAAGTGCACTAACCAGGCCCTGAGCTACCACAGCCAGGATTTAGGTAAAGATGAATTAATCAAGGAGAGAATGACAAGGTTGTCATTGTTATAAATGGAACTCACTGCTTGTCTTGGAATATTAGAATCACAGTATTAAACTGTCCTGCCTCTGTATTGACAAGTCGTGCCATACTTGATGTTTCCTTAGCGCTCCTGCTCCTGGAATCAGGTGATTCTATGTGAATATCAACTTTCTATTTTTGAACTAACCATCTGGACCCCACAATGGCAGAGATATGTAGAGCCCTGTGGTGAGACAAAATTGGGATCCACAGCTGCAAAAATGATCCACAGATGCCCATGGACAGGGCTTGACAAATCATGTAATATACTCGCCTGTGGCGAGTAGATTACAAGCCGGCACAGCCAGCGTCACACGATCTGCGCATGCGCAGCGCGATCTACACATGCGCGGCTTGCAGAACTGTGCGGCTGGCGAGTGGGGCTCGCCGCCACTTGGCGAACCCTGCCCATGGACATAAGGCAAGTATCTGCAAATTATGCCTGGTTCTAGATCCAAAATGATATCTGTAGCTGCACCCGTATCTGCAAAAATGAGTCATGGATATCCGCATCTGTGGATATCAAGTGCATATCTGTGGATTTGCAGGGCTCTAGAGATATGCTTGTAAACCAGCCTTCCCATAGGGTGTGCAGGTGGGGAGGTTGATAGATATAGATAAGCAAGATACTGTATTAATCAGCAACACTTCAGGTTTCAAATATGTGCCTCTCCTTGCCAGCTGAATGTGGCACTGCAACCACTCCCTGCCTCCATTTTTTAAAATTTTATTCTTTTATAACACAAATCTTCAGAAGCATTTTACAGCTTAATGATAATCTTAGTAGATAAAAAGTACTCCAGTATTAATTGACCTGTGGAACCAGGCTTTTTCTGTTGCCCTTGGGATTCACGTGGCTTAGCCCTCTAGCTGGGTCACGCTCAGAGTTCAATTCTCTTCTGGGATCAGAGAAGTCCAAACAAAACAAAACATTCTTTCACACCCGGCTTGGGCCCCCCTCAGCCCACCCTCTGGGCTCAGGCTATCTTTTAATCTTTCTGGGATGCAGGGGCCTCTCCCAAGCTCTTTCCTTGAAATCCTCTTACAGTCTTGGCCCCTTTGGGATATCTTTGAGTCTTCCCTGCTCTGGAAGACCCTGCTTCAGGGCCCCTTTATAGGAGTATAACTTGCTCACTGTAGTTCCTCCCCCAAAATCAGTTCCTCCAGCCCCTCTTATGGGGGCATCTATACAACAAAGTGGCAGAAAGTCTCAGAGCCTGGGGCAACAGCTTCATGTTTGTGTGATGGTGCTAAAAACAGCAGTATAGACATTGTGGCATGACCCATGAAGCACACACTCCTCCCTAAGCTACAAAGTCCATGTTTTTTATTTTTAGCACTGTAACATGAGCTCAAGTCTCTAGTCTCGGGCATTGAGAATCCCTGCCACTTGCTGTGTAGGTATATAGGGTTGCCAGGCCTCCAGGATTGTCCTGGAGTCTCCAGGAATTAAAGATTAATCTTTCATTAAAGACTGTCATGTGATGAAACCTCCAGGAAATCACCCAACCAAAATCAGCAACCTTAGACATATTCTATGAGGTCCAGGTGTTTCAGGCAATTACATGATGCCTATTAATTCAGCCCATTCCCCCATCCGGAGCCTGGATGGCAGTCAAGCTCCAGTGGATGTCTGGTGCAGAAACTAGCTGCACTGCAGTGCCAAAAAGCATTAGCACTGGCCACCTCACTACCCACTCAGGTTTGGCCCCTCTGCCATGAAGGAGGGACAGTATGTTAAAATTTGAGTGATTGGCATTGCAACCTGATGCAGAGTGCAATGGAATTCTGGTTGACTCCCTTTGCCTCCCCCAAATTGGCCCTAGGCACATGCCTAGCTTGTCTATGCTTTAATGTGGCCCATATGCTTGCTTACTCACTCAATACTGCACCCTCATCCTTCCACAAAGCCCCATGCCCTGACCTCATTGCTCTACTGTTCGTGCACCCACATGCATTCTCCTACCCAGCTGCTGGGTCAAACCCACCACACTCATTCCCAAAGAACATTGCCAGCCCCATTCCCATTTACCAATTTTCCTATAACTCACTCACCATAGGAAGAGAATCCCAATCCCTCACCCTCAGCTGGTAGACACTCCCCAACACTACCTCCCTCAAACCCCTGCTTGCCCTCTGGAACCTACCCACACAGCCTACCCCCCTTCTTCTGCCCCTCTGGCCATCTCTGCCTCTACTTCAGTTGGAAGATGTTATAGGCTATGTCTACACTGCATGCTTATTTCAAAACAACAGAGTGTGTGTCTACACAGCAAGCCCATTATTTCAAAACTATTTTGAAATAACAGGCTTCTTAGTCCGAGCTCCGTAACCCTCGTTTCACAAGGAGCAAGGGAAGTTGAAGAGAGTTCCTCCTTCGACTTCCTGATGCGTAGACAGCGCCAAGAGCCAAGTTAAGCTACTTCAACTTCAGTTACGCAATTAATGTAGCTGAAATTGCATATCTTGACTTTAGCCTGCAGTGTAGACATACCCATACAGGCACAAATTACTGTTCTCAAAACAACATGTGGGCTGTTAGAGCCTCATCTGTATCCACCAAGCTCATTGAGTCAACTGGCCCTTAGTGAATATCAATGAAGCTACTTTGCATCAACAAAACCTCCCGACACATTACCCAAATAGCATGCTGCTCCTAGAGACTTAGGTTCTAGTCCCACCTCCACAACTTCTGGGTGACCTCAGACATGTTGCTTTCCACCTCTCTGCCTCTGTTTCCTTATCTAGCCTTTGTCACTCACCTGTTTACATTGCAAGCTGTTTGAAGCAGGGATTTGGTCTTACCATGTGTTTGTCTAGCACCTACCAGAATGGGGCTTCAATCTTTATTGAGGCCTCTGGACACTATTGTAATACAAATAATTCCTACCCTCAGAATGCATATGGAGTCCCATGTCCAACATCCAGAAGGAAGATTTTCATGCATTTCCACATTCATCCTGCCTATATGCAAAGATCATATTAATGCAATATTCAGACAGATTTCGATGCCTTTTACTTCCACCCCTCTAGCCTGTTGGGACTGTCTGTTCCTATTCTTTAGCTCATAACAGACATGGATATAATGCATCACAGATTCCCAGGCCCGCCCATGGAGAGGACGGGGCCAAAGGAGCAACTGTTGTCGGGCCCAGCAATACAAAAGAGTATTGGGGTCTTATCCACCACTACCGCAGTAGCTGGAACTCTGGGCCCTTTAAATCACTGCCAGAGGGCTGGGAGGAGGGGTAGGGACGCTGTGGTCCAGGCAGTGCTGAAAGGTGGCTATTCACAGCCATGCCTCCTTCCACCTGAGGCCCCGCCCCTTTCAGGGGCACAGAGTAGGGGGCTCTGCCTTGCTCAGGGCCCAGCAAGGCTGTTGGCCCCACTGCTGATTCCACAGAAAATTTGCTCACGGTTACACAGGCAAATATCTTAAGTTTACTTTTCCTTGTCAACGGAGCTGATTTGCTAAGGAAACAATCAGATATTAACCATGGAACCTCACAATGCCATTTTGCAACAGTGTAACTAAGGCAGTTATTAATTTGGAGACTATAACCAGTAGAGGTACAACAGACGCGTTCTTTCCAATAGCTGAGTCCCTGTCACCAGAGCCTGCCTGCCAATGCTCATTTCTAGTGGTTGAAACTTGTCTTGGAACTGCTCTATGTGAGCCCTTGTCTGTTTTAGGGGAAAGCTCTCACCAAGAGCAAAGATCAGGCTTATCTTGGATCTGCTCCCTGTGAAAGTCTGAGTTTGAGAGTATAATGATCAATAAAACCCCAGAGCAGAATTCAAAGTTGCTGAGAAAGGAGAAGTGATTTGCACCACTGCAGGCAGGTTATCAAGGAGGTGAATACATGAAGTAAGACTCAGTTAAATAGATAATCTTTTAACTCAACCTTTGCACAGTCCAAATTCAGCTGTACCTACAGGCAAAGCCACAGGAGAGACTGCTGAGAATTCCCTAGGGGACAGCACCCTGCAGACACAGGTAAGAACTTCCCTTCTTTCTTTACTAACCCTTGCCCCCAAACCTCCCAGGAGTTACTACCCTGGTTACCTTTTTAGGTTGTTTACCCCTATTCCTCAAAGCTTTTGTGCAGCAAAAGGAGTATTAGCATTAAGCCCCGTGCTAGCTTCCCCACTTCCCCCCCTGAAGTGCATGAGTTCAATATCTGCCTTTTCCGGCACCTGCAGATTTCTTCGGCTTGGTTTTCGCTGGGATTTATCTCTATTTCAGGGACTGGTGAAAACTCCTAGGATATTTCTACACTGCCCCCGTTTTGCGCAAAAAATATGCAAATGAGGCAAAGCATGGAATATCACAGCACTTCATTTACATAATTAATGAGGCTCTGTTTTCGTGCAAGAGGCTTGTGCGCAAAAAAGAGCCATCTACACAGCTCCTTTTTGCGCAAAAACCCTCTCTTGTCAAGAGCCATTCTTCCTGAAAAAAAATGCGGAAGAACAGCTCTTACAAAGAGGTTTTTGCGCAAAAGCCTCTTCCGCAAAAACGAAGCCTAATTTATTATGCAAATGAGATGCAGCGATATTCCACGCTTCGCCTCATTTGCATATTTTTTGTGCAAAACGGGGGCAGTGTAAACATAGCCCTAGAGCAGGGTTTCCCAACCTATGGGTTGGGACCCAAATATGGGTCGCCATTACATTTCAAAAGTGTCTCCACAGGTGGCTCTGCCTCCCCACCTCCCCCCATTTTTGAATTGCCTTGGGTCACCAAGTCTTCCTGCATTGTCAAAATGGGTCCCCATCTGGAAAAGGTTGGGAACCGCTGCCCTAGAGTATTTAGAACAAGCCACTATGCGCTGCAATTTTCACAAATGCAGCCTGCTCCAGTTTAAAGCAGGTCAGTTCCACAAGGGCAAGTGGTTGCTTTGCCTGTCTACATGGAGGATTTGTCATAATACCAGTGCATGGGGGATAGAATCAGGGCAAATCGTGACTTTTCAAAGGAAAGGCAGGTAAATCGTGTGCTGTGGTCTCCTCTTTACCTATAGGAGAGCTGTGTTTGGGATTAGAATCTCTACCAGGAGAAATTTTCAAAATTGGGTTTAGGAAAGGATGCACCTGCTACAACTGAATTTACTTCAGTCTTAATTTCTCTTTTGTGGATATGTTCAGTGCTAAGTATTGCAGTATATTCAATCTTTCCAGCTATGGGCAGGGTCCTAAGCTGACAAAACTGTATCTTCCTTCAGCTTCCATAACACATCTGTGCCCATCTGACTTTCAATATGCTAGCTGACCTAACTCACCCATATCCTTTCACCTATAGGGGCAATCATCTTTTAATAAACGGGGAGGAGGAGATTGTTTTTGAGCTTGTTTATACATGAAAATTAACTTATTATGAAATCTGGTGTGAATTTAAAGCATCTTTTCCTTGCAAACCTTTGCGGGCACTCTTATTCAAGAAAAAGAGTATCTTAAATTCTGACTTTGTTAAATAGCACCAGAATGAGAGGGTTCACACAGAGAGTTAATCTGGAATAATTATTCCAGATTATAATCTGATTGTTAAGAGTGATATGTGCATGTGGGCCTGTCTATCCATCTTTAGGGGGATAGCAACAATACAGAGAACAATTTGGAGGGACAAGTCAGCAGCTAGAGCTTCGCTGGCATTAATGGGATCTTGGACAAATTTTGTCAATGCTTCTTAGAAATAGTCTTGTTAATTATCTCCACACCCACGAAGTCCTAGGCCAGACCATCCCTGCAACATGGGCCTATTTCTTTATAAACGAGCCCAATTTATTTTGAATAGCTCTCTCTCTAGTCACAAAGCTTCTCATGGACTCTGCTGACCTAGGCTAGCATCCTGTGGGTGGTCAGAGAGAGTAGTTCAGAGTCACAAAACTGAATTGATTAGAATACCAGACAGCTGAAACGAGACAGAGTTTCTACATATATCATCCACAAGGTCTGGCGCATAAGGAGAGAAACACAGAGTACCTAGGAAATCTTTACAGCAGGACAGGTGATCACATGGACTGTATTTATCTGGGCTGCGATTAATGTGTAATTTGTACATCACAGCTTGCCTTGGTCACATGACAGCTTTTTCTCTTAGTAATAAGCAGACAAAAGTCCATCCAAAGGGTTATCAGTCATTAACTACATAATTACCGTATTTTCCGGCGTATAGGGCGACTGGGCGTATAAGACGACCCCCTATCTTTTTAATTAAAAGATAGGGTTTCATCTTATACCCCAGCGCCCTTCCGCCTCCTTTGCTCCCGGTGTCCCTGGTCTGCTGGAGATGGTCCCCAGCAGACCAGAGGCACCGGGAGCAAAGCCGCCAGGAGCGCCTGGGCTCCCCCCGCCGGAGCCCCTCCGCGGCTTTGAAAGCCTCGGGGGAAGCCGGCGGCGGGGCATCCCAGGCGCGCATGGGCTGCCCGCCCGCCGGAGCCCCTCCGCGGCTTTGAAAGCCTCGGGGGAAGCCGGCGGGGGGGCATCCCAGGCGCGCATGGGATGCCCCCCCTCCGGAGCCCCTCCACGCCGCGGAGGGGCTCCGGAGGGGGGGCAGCCCATGCGCGCCTGGGATGCCCCCCCGCCGGCTTCCCCCGAGGCTTTCAAAGCCGCCGAGGGGCTCCGGCGGGCGGGCAGCCCATGCGCGCCTGGGATGCCCTGCCGCCGGCTTCCCCCGAGGCTTTCAAAGCCGCGGAGGGGCTCCGGCGGGCGGGCAGCCCATGCGCGCCTGGGATGCCCCGCCGCCGGCTTCCCCCGAGGCTTTCAAAGCCGCCGAGGGGCTCCGGCGGCGGGGCATCCGGCGTACAAGACGACCCCCGATTTTTGGGGGATGTTTTTTAACTTCAGAGGTCGTCTTGTACGCCGGAATATACGGTACACAGATTTTTTTGAAGAGCCAGTCAGAGAAAGATGTGTTAGTAAACCACAACACTCACTAGGATAGCTCTTTGGCAGGAGCTGTTGAACAGTGAAATTGCCACCCCCTGGACCTACTCCCCAGAGTGAACCTTATTTACCATGTATTACATTTTCCCTTGTTGTGAATTTTATAATGGTCAGGCACAGAAAAGAAAAAAAAAATTCCATCCCACCGACTAGTAATATCCCAAAGACCCATCTGGCTACACAGTCAGCTGGCCCTGAATTCTGCCAGAAAGTGCTCTGGTTTGCATGGCAGGCTGGGGCAACAGATTGGAAATTCAGCATCAATTAATACTTAAAAACTTGAGTTTTTCAATGAATTAAATGGAAAGTAATGAACCCAGTCCATACAGCAACCTACTGTTTCTGTAATTCCTTCAAGATATGCAATTTCCTCCAAAGTGTGAAAATATTTTTGTACATCATTGCACTGTAGAGGTCATCAGGGCAGAAAGCTGGAAGATCTGGCAATTAGATAGGTAGTGGGCAGAGATCTTTGGTACCTGAGAATACAGGTTAAGATTGTGGTATAAGCACATTATCTAGACATTTGTGCTCTAATGACCAGCAGCAAAAGATTTAAAACCCCTTCCCAAACCCACAAAGCCTTCTCTGTGCTAGCACAGCCCAGTTTTGTAGGTGTGCATCCAAAGGAGTTTTTCCACAGGTGTAATATTACTACCTGAGGGTATGTCTACACTACCACCCTAGTTCGAACTAGGGTGGTAGTGTAGACATACCCTTAGGGACATTAGCCCACTTCTGTTAATATACCTGCATCTACACTGAAGGCTTTGGCAGCATAGCTATGTCAGCGGGGGGGGGGGTGGATTTTCACACCTCTGACCAACATAGCTAAGCTAGTATAAGTTTTAAGTATAGCTCAGGATAGAAGGGACTCAAAATATTTAGTACACCCACATTTTTTCCTTAGCATCTTTTTCTTCTCTCCTCCATTACAGCAGAAACATCTGCAATAGCAACGCCTACCTTTAGTTCTCTGCTCCTGAAGTCTGAGTATGAAGAACACTATCAGAGCCAAAGGACTTTCGGCCCCTTCTGTCTCAGATATTTGAATTTCATATGTGGGACTGTCAGCACTTAAAGGGGACCAATGAAGTCCTTGGTTTCACTTCAGATTAATTCTGTTTAGCCAAAAACACTAAAAGGGTCACTTTGCTCAAAACAAGCAAGCAAGCTATCTAGCTTGCTTTCTCTTGACCTCCTCTAAGAATCCAATTTTAGCCACACCTCAATTTTCTTTACTCAGCAATGGAATAGGCTCTGATTACAGTTTTCCTATTTTATTTTCTTTATCATTTTGCCTTCAGTCTCGTCCTTAACAACATCAGAGTTGGAGGACAAAAGCATTTTCTTCTTTAACTTTGTTAAAAGCACTTTGGCTCAAATGACATGCCTCCTTTCACCTAGTCCTGTTTTGACATACCCCTTTTCCATTCTACTTGGCAGAAATGACCTTTGCTCCCCAGCCTCGAGAATGCAAAGTAACCAAACAAGAAGGGGAGAGTTATGGATTCTACCTGCGCATTGAAAAAAACAAATTGGGTCATCTCATCCGGAATGTGGAGGACAGCGGTCCAGCTGACAGGGCTGGGATGAAGGATGGAGACAGACTTCTGAGGGTCAATGGGTTGTTTGTGGACAAAGAAGAACATGCACAAGTAAGTCTAATTATATTAGTCCTCAGACAGTCCTCAAAACTTCAGCCCCGCTTTGGATATCTGGTTCAGCAAACCTTTATCCGCCACTTCTCACATAATTCCTGCTACAAAAGCTAAGAGCTGAATAACTGAGCATACAGGATTATTTTTCTCTCTCAGGCATCAACAGACCTCAAGTTGCTCCAAAGGAGCTTGAAAAGATCTTTGATGAAATGCCCCAGTAGGCAGGGAAAGATGCAGAACTCCCATGTGCTGTGCTTCAGTGATAGGGGAGATTTTATATAGGCCATCTGGGTGCTTTTCTGCATTTACCACCTCCAGGCTCATTCTATCCATTGCAGGTAGTGGAGATGATCAAAAAGAGTGGGAATTCTGTAACCGTCCTCATTCTGGATGAGACAGCCTATGAAAAGGCAGCGAAAGAAGGGGTGAACTTTGAAGAGCTGGGTCAGAAGACAACTCAGCAGCAAAAGAAAGAGCCTCCAGTCATGAATGGAGTAACAGTTCCAGTTCCACAGCCTCGGCTCTGCTACCTGGTGAAGGAGGGAAACAGTTATAACTTCTCCTTGAAAACCACAGTTGGTGAGAACAATGGGCGTAGGCGGTAGGCAAGTGCCAAAACATACAACTTATAATTTCCTGACTGCATATTTTCTCTGGTTAGGTGGGGGGATAGGAATTGATTCATCATCCTGTCCTATTTTCTGCCAGCTGTTGAAGCAGACTTGCTAAAACCATTTGCACCAGGCTCTCAGCTGCCAAAAGCACCCAACAAATGATGGCTTCAAGTCCAATGCACCTTCTTTGAATTACCTCAGGGTTCTGGAGCTTATTTAAAGGCAACCATCTGAGAGGGGCTGAACCATAGTATCACAGTGTACAAAAGGAAAAAAGCTTCTTCCAATCTATGTGTATTCACATGAGAAGCAAGACATTTAGGATTTTTTTTTCTTTTGAACCCTCTTTCCACAATGCAAGTCAAAAGAATGGGCAGGATTCTGTAGACCTGTACTGAATTTCTCCCATGAAGCTAATACAATGTAAATAACACCGTGCCTAGAATAACTCAGGGACCACATGTGGAAGTCTTTCAAACACAAGAAACTCTGAAATATGGATAAGTCACATTGAATGACAAAAGTGGGCCTTAATCAATTCTAGCTTTAGAAAATAATTCAATTCTCCATAATACTAAGGGTCAAGCAATAATCAGAAGAGAGGTGCACAATAGTTTGGGTCACAGATGAAGTTCCCTCTCCTCTCTAGAGGTTATCCCTCCAGGGCCAGAATGAGGCAACACAGGTGTGGCTGGGTAGAGAAAACTTGTCATTGTAACTGTTCTGTGGATAAACAGAGCCCCTTGGTCTCCAAGGCAGTCATTGCAGAACCTTACATCAGCATGAAATTTGCTTGGCAATCTGTGCAGGCATGTTCCAGTGACTTGCTCTGTGCAGTAAGTTCTCTTGCCTCTTCTAGGTCAGAAAGGCATCTTCATAATAGGTATGTCTCCACAAGGAGTGGCTGCGAAAGCAGGAGTCCAACATAATGACCGCCTGATCGAAGTGAACGGGAAGAATGTGGAAAATGACACACATGAGGAAGTGGTTGAAAAGGTATGTTAGAAGAACTCCTCTTCTTCCTTCATTTAAGCCATTTCCTCAGCCTGAGGCTACTAATGTCATTCAGAGAGCAAGTGAAGTCAATACAGTACGTTATCTGCAGTATTGCAGTCTTAATGTAGGCGACTACTTTGGCTGTGTTTCTTGGGTGGGTCAGGGACAGAGTACAAGGCTGCGGAAAAAGTTGGTTGTTCTTGACAAGTCTGGCATCAGACATTATAAGCTTGCTTTGGAAGAACACTGCCCTTGAGGCAGGCCTGAGTGACATAAGCACCATAACTGTACTGTTGCCATAAATCTGAAAAAAAAAGTGGTGGCACAGGCCTAGGAATTCTGAAAATCTTTCCGGTGCTTAGGAAGATGAGTTAGTCAGCATGTCTGGGGTGGAGCCCAGTAAAAGAGGAATCTTTCTGATATTCAGATGGTAAGACTGGAAAGCAAAGCAGATTGTACTCCATGAGTTAGATGAAGGGGGAGGAGGGTTCATGTGAAGATCTGGATAATTGGGGGGAAAAGGAGGATGGGATTCTCTCCTACTAAGAAATGCAAAACTAATTTCAACAGTGCCATTTACAGACTCAGTCAGAGCCAAACAACGTAACCTAGCGATCAGTAAAAACAAAGTGTATAGCAAACCTTGCATGAAATGTCCTGTTGTCACAATATACAACTGGTATATTCTTATTTGTGGTGAAGGTGGTTTAAAGATCTATTCTGTATTAGGAAAAATAATGAACATAATTTGAAAAATCAAACTCGACATTGATCCACTGAGAGAAGTGTCAGAGGTAAGGATAGAAAGAAAAGAACATGTGATTTTTCCATTAGTCTCTTTTGGAAAAAAAAAAATCACATATGCGGATGCTTTAAGCATTCAAACACCAGTATGCCTATGAAGCAACTTGAGCTAAAAAGGCTTTTAGAATATCTAAACTAAAAATCCTACAGCATTTCATTGTAATAGTGCTTCTCAAATTATGGGGCAGGCCTGAGGATGTGTCAGGGGAGATGTGAGCTGTGTGTTTTGTTTTGTTTTGTTTTGTTTACAAGTGCTCTGGCTATCAGCCCCGGATGTATGGGGCTCATGTAGAAGCCAATGAACTAGCAGAAACAGGGACAACCAGAGCCTCATCTCCCAGGCTTGACTATCCTCTCCCTGCCCCCTCAACCCTCCATATCCCACAAGGCTCAGAGTCTCCTCCTCATCCTCCCAATCCCACACCGGGAGGTGGCAGGGCTCCTGTTGTCAGTGCAAAAATAAGGATGGCAAATAGGGCACTAAGTCTGCTATGAAAAGTGATATTGCTGAATATTTCTTTTCACATCACCGCCCTTACTTTTGTGCTGCTTCTGGCACAGTGCTGTCTTCAGAGCGGGGCACTCAGTCACCAGCCGCTGCTATCCATGTTGCTATCAGAGCTAGGTGGCAGTATATGTACTTGAGGGGCAGGACAAACTACTAGACGAGAAGCCCAATTAAATAAGTTTTAGAACCACTGCGCCATACTGATCCAAATCACTATACTAACTACAAAAAACTGTAGTGCTTGTGTTGTGTGCTGTTATTGCAACACTTTTTAGAAGGAGAGGAAACATAGAATCATAGAATACTAGGTCTGGAAGGGACCTTGAGAGGTCATCGAGTCCAGTCCCCTGACCTCATGGCAGGACCAAACATACAAATTTTGAAGATGGAGGTAGAGAAGCAGAGGTACAATGGGGATAGACAAAAAACACATGCAATGGTGATGGCAGTGTAGGGTGATGGAAATAGTTCCAGAGCAGTTAGAGATGAATGTTATAGCAACATGTGGTAGGTTTAGTGGAGTCAACAGTCATATAGGCATGTATTAGAACACCACCCTGCTGTCTAGTCTTTGTAGACCCTACAGCCCATTTATCTACAGCCCAGCATTGTACATTAAAGAACATGCCAACATAAAGCTCTCCACAGCCCCCACACTCCATTCAAAGGCCTTTGTGTGTGTGCACCATTAACAGGTGAAGAAGTCTGGAAGCCACATTGTGTTTCTGCTGTCAGATAATGAAACTGATGAGTATTACAGCAACCACCAGATGATGATGAAGAGAGAGACAGCCAGCCTGAAACTGCTTCCCCACAAACCTCGAATAGTGGAGCTCAAAAAAGGAGATGACGGTTATGGGTTTTATCTGAGGATGGAACAAAATGGTAACGGTGAGAGCTCAGCCATCAGCCATCCTCCTGTATGCTCTGTAGTACTCTTTTATGGGGCCCTGAAGGACTCCTACACTCCAGTGCCCAGTGTCCATCTTGGACAGATCATTTTCTACCCTGCTACCAACCCAATTCCCTTACCCCACAACACACTTCATCACACCATCCCTCAAAGCACACCTTGTCACAGCCAAACAACCCCAATCTATAGCCTATGTTATTCAGGAGACCTAACTAGATATTCACAAATGGCCCCTCCTGGCATTGGAATATATGAATCTCCATCAAACTTTCCAATCTGAGGTGGAACTTGTGATGTTTGTGGCCCTCCCCACCTGCTACAATCTAGCTCCCGTAATTATCACTACGAGGCAGTCTCCAACCCCTTCATTTTTGAGGGTCAGCAACATGTCCAGAGTAACGTCTGGTGGTTTTTTACAAAAGAACTCTACTTTATCTGAATAACTTGAAAAGGATCCTCAGATGCTCTCTCATAACTGGGTTCACCAAAACCACAAAGTTCTCAAGTTTAAGTAGACCACATTTTTGCCTCCAAGTAAATCACAACTTTAATTTGGGGAAACATTTTCAAGTCACTTAGAAGGAGATCTAGATTCTACACTAGAGTTAATATAGAATGAGCTAAAAATCAGGAATCTTATTTCAACCTGAAGTCAGAGAGTGAGTTTCTACTGTCCTACATGTTTTTCATTATCTTAACCAAACTTCACCCATGAAATATCTGCTTTTCTCTATTAAAACTAGATCTGTTTTTTTTCTGTTTGTTTTTTTGAGGTCAGGTCATTTAATTAAGGACATTGATTCTGGCAGCCCAGCAGCCAAGGCAGGTCTAAAGGACAATGATATCCTGGTGGCTGTAAATGGGGAGTCAGTGGAGGCACTGGATCACGACACTGCAGTGGAGAGGATTAAGAGGTGTGGGGAAAAGACCACATTGCTGGTAGTGGATAAGCAGACAGACACCATGTATAAATTGGTAAGGAAATGCAGACTGGGGTCAAGCTTGTATAGCTCCTCACTAGGTTAAGGAATGAACAAGCAAGGAAAAGATGGGTCTATTTTGAAAGAAGCACCATTACAGAGACTTTCTAATAGCTCTTATTCAAGTACTCTCTACAATGAACATTTGAGATGGGCTCATTTCTGTCTTACTCAGGGGAGACTTCTACAATAGGTCACTAAACTTCCCAATTTACTCTTGCCCTAGACCAGAGGTGGGCAAAACCCTCTCCGCAGGCCAGATCCGGCCTAACCAGGGCTTTGATATGGCCCCGCGAGGCAGTTCCAGGCCCTGCCCCATAGTGCAGGGGTCGGCAATCTAGGGCATGCATGCTGAGGGAGCTCAGCCCCGCCCCTCCTCCCCGGCACAGCCATTGGAGAGCACTCCCTCCTCCTTGAAGCAGATTAGGCTGCAGTGGGACGAGGCAGCACTGGGGCTGAGACTCCTCAGCAGGGACCGGAGGCACTGCAGCCATGCAGTCCAGAGCTCGCCATGGAGGCGCCACTGCTCCAGCCACGTAGTACCTCTAGCCTCAAGGGCCAGTTCTGGATTACATGGCAGCAGTGCCGGCCCCGGACTGCAGGGTTGCAACAGCGGTACCTCCAGGGTTGGCTCTGGACTGTGTGAGTATGCTGCAGCGGCGCCTCCAGCCTCCGAGACCAGCCCCAGACCGCATGGTTGTGGCAGTGGTGCCTCCGGGGCTGGCCCCGGACTGTGGGGCCAGCTCCCTTCACCTGGCCAGACACCCTATTCCCAATCAGCTTCTGCACCCAACCTCCCTCCCAGATCCTGTATCCTATTCCTATCCTACTTGTGGCAGCCCTGTCCCACATACTCTACCCCTCACATTTTTGTTCCTACCCCAGAGCCTAAGGAAGTCCATAAAATCCACTAATTCTGGAACACCAGAAAAGTAAATCTGGTCTATGGGAAGCCCTGAACCTCAGTCCCTACCTTCCCTTCCCCTCAACCTGGGGAGGAGTGAGGTGTCTCAACTGGGACTACAGTGAGCCCTCGCTACTTCGCGGTTCGACCATCGCGGATTCACGACTTCGCGGACTTTTTTCAAAGCCTCGGGGGAAGCCGGCGGGGGGGGCATCCCAGGCGCGCCTGGGCTGCTCCCCCGCCGGAGCCCCTCCGCGGCTTTCAAAGCCTCGGGGGAAGCCGGCGGGGGGGGGCATCCCAGGCGCGCCTGGGCTGCTCCCCCGCCGGAGCCCCTCCGCGGCTTTCAAAGCCTCAGGGGAAGCCGGCGGGGGGGGGCATCCCAGGCGCGCCTGGGCTGCTCCCCCGCCGGAGCCCCTCCGCAGCTTTCAAAGCCTACTTCGCGGATTTTCAGCTATCGCGGTCGGGTTTGGAACCTATCTACCGCGATAAACGAGGGTTCACTGTATATCAGTGAGTGTTGGGGGGTTTTGAAGGAGGTTTTTTTGCTTTTCAGTTTATACATGGTACCCAACTGATTTTTCTGTGGGCCAGTGACCCCCCCCCCCAAAAAAAGGGTTCCCCACCCCAGACATAAATAAAGAAAAAGTTGAAACTTTGTGTTGGACATAATATTTTACTTTATTTGATAAACTAACATGAGAAAGTTAAAACGCTTAATCAGTTTCATAAGTTAAATTAAACCATTTTCACTAGCTGCAGCTGGTTCAGAAAATAAAGTCACTGTACCCAGCCTGCCCTTGCCTTCCCTCCCCTGGCACACAGATCCATGAATACGTTAAATCTCATTAGGCCACTTCTGAAAGGCTGCCGACCTCTGCACTGAAAGGTAAGATCTGCATCTTTATTTATTTATTAATGAAGCTGCTGTAAGTAGGACTATTATTGACTTTTAAAAGTATTACAGGCACTCAGACCCGTACATAGAGGCGAATAAGTCAAATCTCAGCACTCCACCTCTGAAAGGTTGCTGACCCCTGCCCTAGTGCATTGCCTAGGAGCCGGAGATATGCGAGCCCTTTCAACCGCTTCTATTTAAAGGGCTCGCACTGCTTGCTGGGTGGCTGCGTTGCCTGGCAGGTGCAAGCCTTTTGAACAGAAGCAATTGCAAGGGCTCGCAGCTCTCAGTCCCACTGTCCCGTTGCCTGGGAGGCATGAGCCCTTTCAACTGCTTCTATTCAAAGGGTTTGTGCCTGCTGGGCGGCTGCCAGGTAACAGGTTAGCAGCATGGCCAGGAGCTGCCAGCCATGTTATGTGAATTCTAAGCCTCCGCCCCAGACAACTCTGGGAGGAGGCTAGCCCCCAGTACCTCTCTCCAGGTCCCTTCCATTGGCCAGAAGTGAAGGGGCAGGGACCCCAGGTCAATCAAAGCTCCCAGCAGGGTAGTTCTCCTGTGGCCACTTCCAAAATTTGTGAAGTGCCCTTCCTTCCAAAATTATTGCCCACTCCTGCCCTACACCATCCTATATACTGCTGAAACACCCGATTTGAGGAGGTCGAGAGCAACAAGTTAATCAAATGCAACTATGAGGCAGTTTCTGTATTAGACAAGAGATCCCTGCTCACGTTTGTGCCCATATTGCAGCTTTGTATCTCGTTTACTGGATAGGTTTTAATAAGCAAGTAGAATCCATAGGGTCGGATCTATACTATTGTAAAGATTTCAAACATAAAATGTTTAGACAGATATCTGTGAGAGTTATTACATTAATATGGACTTTCCTTTGCTTTGGTCTTTCAGGCTCAAGTTTCCCCATGTTTGTACCTCCGGGAAATACAAAAATCCTCTCCAGTTGAAACAGAGGAAGAGCCGATATCACATGTTGATCATGAGGTCAACCACAAGCCCAAAATCTTCAGGCTGGTGAAGGGTTCTAGTGGATTCGGCTTCCGTTTAAATAGAAACGAGAATATGCCCACACAGTTCAAAGAGGTACTAACCTAGGGCTTCTAGATTGGGAGAAGCGGGAGACACTAGAAGGGAGAGTATGGGCTACAATTAGACATCCATTTCCTTCATTCTGTGCTGTGACTGAACTTGGAACAAGTCATTCTAAACTATATGTAACAAAAAGGCAAGGTTTGTCCTATGTGCTCTTGGAGGATAAAGAGTTTTAGTCCATGAACTCAGGATAAAGTCATATCCCTAGAGATGAAAGGGTGATCTTGTGATCAAGGTACAGGAGCAAGAGTGAGACGACCTGGGGTATACTCCTAGCTCTGCAAGATTTCTGGGGTAAAATGCATAACTTTTGTCTCTCTTTCTCTTCTTCGTTAATACTTATCTAACCCACAGGGGTGCAATATTAAATTAATGGTTGTAAAGGACCTGAGTCTGACAAGATACTATAAAAATGTAAAATACAGCAAGCCATTCTCTCATTCCCTAAGCACCACAGTTAGCACGAGTCCTAAGCCTCTTCCTCACAAAGTCAAAACCCCTTATAGGACTATTAATAAAATATATATTGGAACGTGTTACGGAACAGACATTTCTCCAGATAAGTTTTGCTCAAATTATTTTTTTCTAGTCTGTACTCTACCCCCTGTATTAGGGAAAAAAACCACATAACATTCATTTTCTATTTATTATACTTGAGCATTAATGCACCTTTAATGGTACTGTGCTGGTATCACAGCTTGAGAGCCTGTTATTTACAGATACAGAAAGGTGGGCCAGCTGACACAGCAGGACTGAAAGAAGAGGACATTCTGGTAGAAGTGAACGGCGTGAACATGTTGAATGAACCCTATGACAAGGTTGTAGCAAAAATCAAAGACAGCAGTGACAGCCTGACTCTACTGGTGTGCAGCAAAGCAACTTATGAATACTTTAAGTCTCAGAATATTCCAATTACTGCCCCTCTGGCAGATCAGCTCTGTGACACTACTGATCCTCCTGCTTATACAGAGGACCCACCAACAGAGCCAGAGAACACCTCCTCAGAACCAAGAGACAGGGTAGGTAATCTTGAGGTAACCAAATCTTGGGGAGCAGGGGGTGGGGAAAAGAACCTGAATAAGACATTACATTTGCTTGAGGTAGGAACTATGAATTCTATTTGTATTCTGGATTTACAAAATCCTGATCTACAATAAATAGTATGCAATGGCACAAGCCTGGTTACAGAGGATAGAACTGCCTCCTTTTCTTAAGCCACACCAGACTATCTACTGGATCCAGGGAGGAGAAGAGAAAGAATGTGTGTTTGTGTGCACGTGCCAATGTTAGAGAGAACATAAAAGGCAAGTGGAGATACTATGCTGTTGCAAGTAGGTCTACCAATATAGCATTCGTTAATGTAAATGAGAATAGTGATAGAAATGTAGCCGTGTTAGTCTGGGGTAGCTGAAGCAAAATGCAGGACAATGTAGCACTTTAAAGACTAACAAGATGGTTTATTAGATGATGAGCTTTCGTGGGCCAAACCCACTTCCTCAGATCTGAGGAAGTGGGTCTGGCCCACGAAAGCTCATCATCTAATAAACCATCTTGTTAGTCTTTAAAGTGCTACATTGTCCTGTAAATGAGAATGACATAATCAGGAATCTTTTGTTCAACCACAGGCAGCACAGGCCACAAACAGGATTTAAATACAACTATGACCATGGGGAAACCATGGGAAACATTCTAAAATGATGCAGACTCTGGTGGGCATGAGATGGGTACACTGTGACACACTGTGACCAACGAAGGTCCCAAAAAAAATATTGGTGCCAGTAACAAGTTTGACATTTGCTATTGTAAAAAAAAATGAAACCTCTATTCAACTGCTCTGACTCCTGTGTGGATTCAGAGTTTTATCTACTTTGCTGTGAAAAATAAACAAGTTTTTACTCATGTTCATTCAGAAGAGACACCACAGCTAGGGAGGAACAAACTGGATTCTATTCCTCCACATGTATTATCCCCACAATTGTTAACTAAGGCTTTGTCTACAGTAAATAGAAGATTGCCACTACTGTGACCGATCTTCCGGAGTTCGATTTAGCAAGTCTAGTTAAGACTCACTAAATCAAACTCAGAGCACACCCCCACTGGCATCCAGTACTCCTGATTTTGCGACAAGTAAGGGAAGCCAACAGGAGCGTATTCTACATACCTGGAGTTGCATACCTTAAGCCAAGCTGCCTGGTCTAGTGTAGACATGTCTTAAGTTCCAACTGCAGATTCTTTCAATGATGTCTTACACCCCAGGCTGGATTTGCAGAGCTATAGTTAAACCCTTCTTTTTATCTGTGACCTTGGTTGATTTGATAGGGAAGTTGAACAAGCACATGGAACTCCCACTAGACAATTTAGTTGCTTTGTAAAGTGCACTTAGAAGAATAATTCACTAACTCCCCATGCAAAGGCAAATACCTAATGGGCATAGATTTGGAAGAGACTGATAGAGATTCCTCATGCCACTGTAAACTATCAGACATGTTAGCTGCAACCTTAAAATAATAAATTTCTACTTATTGCTTTTCCACAGGCTAGCTCCTCTTCCTCCTCCTCTTCCTCCTCCCTCTCAGTAGCTTCAGCAGAAGAGGATGAAAACACCCAGTTATGAGACAGACTACAACAGAAGCTAATCAAAGAGACATCTTCCAAAGCTTAAAAAAAGAAGTTCTCTTCCTCTGAGCGGTCTTTGTTCTTTCACTTCTCAGAACCACACTATGTTATGGAACTTCACACTTGTGAGGGCTGGAACAGCAAGTTCCTTCTACTTAATTTTTCCTGAAAAGGAACACCCCACCACCACTCCCACTTACCTAATGGGAGTTTATTGGCCTTCTGCCTGGAGAAGCGGACAGTTCTTTACTACTTATATTGCTCTGTAAAAGCTTAAATGACTAATAAGGAATTTCTGCCACCTTATGGGGGGAGGAAATGTGATTCACAAATCAATAAGTATTGTGGCCTTTTAAAAACAAGGAAGATCCTAAATATAAAAACTGATTTATCATATTCCCCACAAGAGACTTTTTTCCTCTAATCAAACCCCATCAGCTAAATCATTGTGAACAACACTCCTTCCACTTGTTAAAAAGCTGTAGATATTGTCTCTTCCAAACAACCAGTTAACTGTTCGCTAGCCAGAAGGTACAAGCATCATTCCCTCCACGCCTCTCTTGTAGCTCAGATTGTACAGTATCTGTAATTTATATGTAGTCTGTTTGACTACACGCCAACATCTTGTCTCTAATCAATGAAATATGAACCAGCTCTGTAGTACCAACAGTATATGCTGTACCTCCTTGCTGTAAACTTGAGACAAAGCATAAATAAATCAGAGTGGCTATTTCTCTTTCCTGGGTCTTACACTCCTGCTCTGATGTACACTCCACAAACAACTTTGAAATGAGCAAAATCTAGGAGTGGTTTTCAGGAAGCTATATGTTTATTTGCATAGGTGAAATTTTCCATAGTGACTTGCATTAAGGAGCATGAACTGATGTAGCCTATATAGGTTGGTGGGGAACCCAAAATTTCGAGTGTATAATGTAAACTTGTTATAGCTGCCATCTTTGACTTCACATTAAACTCTAAGTGATAGTAACACAAGGCTGGACTCTAATTCATTATGCATTAAATGGTAACAAAGGACTGACTTATACTAATCACACAGACCTCGCCTGAATCCCAAAGCTTTTCCCCTTTTGCCAACAGTGACACATTCACACACTTGCTCATCCACATTAAAGTCTCTGGGACTGATACAAACAATTGTGATGCTTGTGTGAGGTATTACAGAAGCTGATTTAATTAAACAGATTCAGACATTCAGATCCAGGATCAACATCCTCCAATGCTGGATTAAGACTGATTTGTTTTTAAACTAAAATCATGTTTCCTTGGTGCCTTCTATGCAGAATTCTTCTACCCGTGATTTTAAGAGGCCTCTCCTCGGACCATCCTTTGCAGTTTTTTCAATATCAGAAGATACCACTGTCCCATGGAATGTCCTATTCCATGGCCCTCAGTTGTCTTCCACTATTCTCCCACTTCTGCTGTTTCTTCAGCTCATGGCCTCCTCCTCTCAGGATGAACCATATAGCTTCTAAGAGCAACTGTGAAAGTCAGAACAGACTGATATATTATCAGAACACAGCTGCCCTTCCACTCTCAAAATCCTGTCACCCCTGATGAGTTGCAGTAGTCTGCCAGAAGTGATTACAGAGCAGTAGGCAGAACTGGAATAGATTCAGAGTGCCATGTGCTTCTCTGGGGCCTGTTTGTGCGCCAAGTAGAGGAAAAGGATGCTGGAGAGAGCGCTAACCAGGAATATCACATCAAACCAACGATGATAGAAGTTGAACTGCAGCTCCCCCAAGACTTCTGTAATGATAGTGCGATACTCTGGGGGCATACTCATCCGGATTAGGAGCACTGAAGAGACGAAGTACATCCCCTGGAGATAAGATACAGGAAGTACATCAGTTTTCCAATCCATGGGTGGCTATACTGTTGAGATGGGACAATATGACAAAAGCTCACTACCTGCTCTGGATACTCACCATGATCTGTGCCAGCAACAGAACAATAACATTGGAGGACTTGCTGCTGGAGATGGCATAAAAGAACTGTAACAGAGGAGGAAAAAGTACTGAAAATTGAATTGATCACCAGACAACTTTGTGCTCCCATCTATAGGAGCATATAACTAAAACATGCTCTAATCATTCCCCTTTAGTCCTAGAAACCAGCACTGAAGAAGAAAAAAAGACATGCTTCCTAGATGTGTATGTACATCACACTTTTCAAACGGTACACACCTGGACCTTGACCCGAGTAGAGCTACAAGTTAAGCATCTTTACATGGGTCCCACTAACCCAGCTATTAATACTGCATGGCCAGCCAGTGTGGAGAATCAAGTTTAAAAAAAATTCTAACCAACATACCACTAAGCATACCACTAAATTTACAGGTCAGCATCAGGGTCACCCCGTTATGTGTTGTAACAATTAGCCCCATGGTTATATAAAAGAATTAATCCTCTACCTGGCTCCCCAGAAAAAGGCAGCTGTTTAAATGAGGCAATGCAAGAACTCTTAATCACCATTTAATACCCAATACTAAGAAACCAAGGCTGCCATATCATTGTTAAGCACTGTTACACTTCCTCTCTTAAAATTTCCTAATCTTTCTACTACTAATGGTAAAAAAAAAATGGAATGGTTCATATAAACTGCCCACAGGCAGCAACCAGGGATTTAATCACTAGATATGTTCTGAACAGTTACAAAGCCTGCAAATTAAAATGTATAGGTAGCCACTTTGGGGGAGGGGCAGGGAAGAGGAATCTAGTGCAGAGTCAGTCTCACAGATTATACTAAGAGTTTTAAAATATTTATAATACTATTTAGAACCCCAACATCCACACTATCCCTACTCAACTTTGACTGGAGGCACTTACAGACTATGCATTGCATATAGTAACTGAAATTGATGAAAGAATTCTCAAGAGGACCAGAAAAAGTAAACCAGAAAAAGTTATCCTCCTCTAATTCTGCCACAGGTAACTTTTTTCTCCATCCCACTCCTTGCAAGAATTTCTATTCCAGTTCTCAATGCCCTATTTGTCCACTAACTGAATATAAATCAAAGATCCTACATTTTGTACTGAAGTTTTATACCACTGGTTTTCAACCTGGGGTCCAAAAACTGTGTTTCAGGTTTCCAAAGTGGGCCGAACTTCCATTCAAGATTTTTAGGGATCCACAAATGAAAAAAGGTTGAAAATTTCTTGTTTATATAATGCGCTCTTGACTGTGTTAGAAATAGATACAAGCTCTCCTGGACTACTGTTGCATAAAGAGGTCCCTAGCCAGCCATACCTTTGTGAGTGTAATCAATAAGCCCCTGATGGAGGTTACGATGATTATTCCAACGAGGATAAAGGAAATGTGCTGAGACCAGAATTTTACCTGCACCAATAGAAAAAGGAAACTGTTAAATCCCTGGAGCCATGCAGATGAAGAATGTGTGGGGATATGCACTTAACAGGATCTCTGAATTCACATACCATGCAGGTATTCACCACAGGGAAACTTACAAACCAGTATATATTCTCCAGGAAGGAGACATACATGGGTACTTTCATGTGCAAGTACTTACTCTACACACATGAGAGATGAATAGATCTAGCTTTTATGGACTTTAGGGAAGGAAAAGACAGTTACCTGTTCTCGTGACTGGTGTTCTTTGAGATGTGTTGTTCACATCCATTCCAATTCAGGTGTACACATGCCGTGTGCACAAACATCGGAAACTTTTTCCCTAGCAGCTCCTGTAGGGTCGGTTGTGGAGACCCCTAGAGTGGCGCCACTATATCAGCATATACATAATACTGCCGACCATACCCTCCCTCAGTTCCTTCTTGCTGGCTACTCCGACAGAGGGGAAGAAGGATGGGTATTTGAATGGACATGAACAACACATCTCAAAGAACACCAGTTGTGAAAACAAGTAACTGTCTTTTCTTCAAGTGCTTGTTCACACTGATTCCAATTCAGGTGACTCCCAAGTTAATTACCCTATGGAGGTGGGGTCAGAGTTCAGAGACACTGACTGAAGGACTGCCCTGCCAACTGCTGCATCCTCCCTGGAGGATTTACCAATTTTGTAATGGACCATGAATGTGTGAATCGAAGACCAGGTAGCTACTCTGCAGATTTCCTGCAAGGGGACATGTGCTACAAAAGCCGCAGTTGACGCTTGGGTCCTGGTTGAATGGCCTGTGACTAGAGGGGGAGGAACCCCAGCTAGGTCATAGCAAGTGCGTATGCAATGCACCATCCAGGACGAGATGCACTGAGTGAAGCCTGGATCTCCCCTCATCCGTTCTGCTATAGCCATGAACAGCTATGTGGATTTCCTACATGGCCAAGTACGGTCAATGTAGAAGGCTAAAGCCCTCCTTACATCCAGTGTATGCAATACCCTCTGCCTATTACTACTGTGAGGCTTAGGGCAAAAGACTGGGAGGAAGACCTCTTGCAACAGATGGAAATGGGAGATCACTTTCAGCAGAAAAGCTGGGTGCAGCCTAAGCTGCACTTTGTCTTTGTGGAAGACCGTGTATGATGGGTTTGAGGATAGGGCCCTAAACTCAGACACTTGTCTTGCTGATGTGACTGCTACCAGGAAAGCTACCTTCATAGACAGTTGCAGCAAAGAACATTGAGCCATCAACTCAAAGGGTGGACACAAAAGTTTGAGCGCTAGATTCAAGTCCCAAACAGGTACAGGTGGATGACAATATGGATACAACCTGTCCAACACCTTTCTGAATCAGGTCACTGTGGGATGGCCAAACAGGGAGTATTGGGAACGACCAGAGTGGAAAATGGACAACACCGCCAAGTGCACCTTGACTGAAGAGGGTGCCAACCCCTAATATCACATGTACAGCAAGTACTCCAAACACCTCTGGGATGGGCGCCTGCCCTGGGGACACATCCCACTCCCCACAACATTTAGAAAACCTTTTCCATTTGGCTAAATACACCACTGGTAGAGAGCTTTCTGCTGCCCAATAAGACCTCCTGTACCTGGGCTGAGCACTGAAGCTCCAATGGATTGAACTATCCAGCTTCCACAGTTAGATGGAGGGAGCACAGATCTGGGTGCCTGAGGGACCCCCGATGCTGCATCAGGTCAGGGTACAGGGGAAGGGTTATTGGGATTTCCACCGACAGGATGAGCAAGGTGGAAAACCAATGCTGACATGGCCATGCAAGTGCCAACATGTTTAGACGGGCCCCATCGCTTTGAGCTTCCCAATCTATCAGGGAGACTGGGGGAAAAGCATACAGGAAAGGTGCCTCCCCTAGTGGAGCGCAAACACATCTTCTGTGGAACCCTGATAGTGATTCTGGAATGAACAAAAGGCTAGGCATTTCTTGTTTTCTGGGGTGGCAAACAGGTCTAAACGGGGAGTCCACCACCTTCAGAAGATTGATCTGATCACGTCTTTCCTGACCAACCACTCGTGGATCATAAAGGTCCTGCTGAGGGCATCTGCCAACATGTTCTGTAGACTTGAGAGGTACCGGGCTTCGAGATGGATACTGTGTTTGATACAATAGCGCCATAGCCTCTGTGCCTCTTTGCACAGGCAAGATGACCTCGCCCCCCCCCCCCCCCCCCCCTTGTTTGTTTATATAAAACATCGCAGTTGTATTGTCCGTACACATCGATATGCACTGGCCCTGCATCTGGATTCAGAACACCCAGCATGCCAATCCGACCACTCAGTTCCTTCACATTAATGTGAAGACTCGTATCCATGGGGGACCATAGTCCTTGCGTCCTTAGGATGCCCAGGTAGGCTTCCCACCCCATGTCTAATGCATCTGTCACTCGAGTCAAAGTGGGGTTTAGAGGAGCAAATTGTATGCCCTCCCACCACCTGAGGGACTCCAACACTTTCTGGGGAATGGATACGACCATGTCCAGGTTGTGATATACAGACACGTAGATCGAAGCAAGCCACTCTTGAAGGGGCCATAGGCGTAAATGAGTGTATCTCTGTGATGGCGCAGTCGGGGTTCCCCCGATCCTGCACCCCTGTAGCAGCCAGAACAGTTTCCACCAGCCAGAAGAATAGAAAGGGGTTTACTGATTTTCCAGAATACAGCACAGCATAGACGTGATGTGGCAATAGGAGGGGGGCTAGGATGCCCCAGACCCCTTAAGACGGGATGCCTGAGCCCCTAGTCTCCAAGCCTACTCCCTAGGCTATCTCCATCATGTTTCCAGCCCAGACTAACTCTTCCTCCGAACACTCACTTCCCTAGTTCCCTTGCTGCCCCAACTCATCTGACCGGTTGGGTCTCTGTCCACATGACTTGGGCAGCCCACCTGCTGGGCAGTGCTCACAGGCAGAGTCCAGTCGGGGTCACTCACAGCCCACAACCCAAGCACAGCAACCAGCAAGGTACTGACACTACATCACAACATCTGGGAGAGTCAATGGGTATCACACATCACATCGTAGGGGGACACCGGGATACAGAGCAGTCAGCACCGCCACTACGCCACAATCTCACCATTTAATAACATGACGTCGTGCGGCCTATAAGCCTGAGACACATCCTTGCAGTCGTGATAAGATACCACATGAGGGAGTCCATAAGGTCCCTAAGGCTCTGGGCCATGGACTCCGGCAGCAGAGCCTTCCCTTGCAACATGTCCAAGGTTGCCCCTATAAACTCTATCCTCTGCACAGGGGTCGACACTGACTTCTCCTTGTTGAGGATATCCAGTGCTTCAAAGAGCTCTAGGGTGAGGTCTATGTAAGTCATGAGTTGAGGTCTGGAGCAGGCCTTTATCAGCCAGTTGTTTAGGTAAAAGAAGGGAGGCTTCCTTTTGAAGGAAGGCTGCTACAACTGCCATACGTTTGGTGAACACTCGTGGTGCTGAGGAAAGGCCAAAAGATAGTACCGCAAAATTGGTAGTGTTCCCCCACTAATGTGAACTTGAGGTAATGCCCGTGACAAAGAAGGACTGAAATATGCCTCCTTCATGTCAAGGGCAGTGAACCAGTCTCCCGGATCCAGACAGGGAATTATAATGGCTAGGGTGACCATCCTGAACTTCATTTTTCAGATATATCGGTTGAGTTCCTTAGATCTAGGATAGGCCTTAGGCTGCCCTTTGCTTTTGAGATGAAGAAGCAACCTGAATAAAACCCCAGAGACTTCATGGTTAACCTGGAGTCCTTGAGGGAGTGTAGTTTATTGTCAGTCTGAGAACAGGCTACTATCCTCAAATGGTAGGTCCTGCAATGTAGACTGGACCCCGGAGAGGGGAGGGGCGGAGGCCTGATGTCTGGAGCTATGCAGACAGGCACATGGCTGCTCCCGTTGAGAGGGTTCATGCCACTGAGTCCGCAGTGTTTAGGGCTGCCTTGAGAGGTTCTAACCACTGCGCAGCTCTCCTCTAACAAGGCACTGAACTCCTGCCTATCGTTGTGGGACAGCCTCTCTCTAAACTTTGCTAGGGCGTCCCATGACTTGAAGCTATACCTGCTAAGGATCGCTTGTTGATTAGTGATCGTCAGCTGTAGCTCCCCTTCCTTCCGAACAGGTCGGTTCTTTTGGCCTCCTTTGACTTGGGGGCCAAGGCCTGCTGCGCCTGTCTGTCCCTCTTGTTGACTGCTGAAACCCCTATCGATAAGAAGTGAGGGTGGGAGTATGACAACTCATAACCTTTGAGTGGGATAAAGTACCTCCTCTCAACACCCTTAGCAGCCGGAGGAATAGAGGATGGGGTCTGTTACAGGATCATGTAATTCAGCTGTATTGTCTTTATGATTGGCAGAGCCACCCTGGATGGCCCCTCATGCGAGAGGATGTCTAACACTGGATCCTCGAGTTCCTGTATCTCCTCCAACAGGAGGTTCATGTTCTGTGCTACCCTCAGCAGTAACTCTTGATATGCTCTGTGGCCCACAGGCGGGGATCCTGACATGGAGATGCCTGCCACTGCTTCATCTGGGGAGGACGATGAATAGAGCTGGGCCAGGGCACTGTCTTCCACCGGTGCCTGGGCTCTGTCTTCGGGATCCACTCAATGTCCTTTCCCTGGTGGCTGTTCTCTAGCCTCAGGAGGTGGGCTGTCCCCTCGAGGTGGGCAGGACTCCACAGATGGTGTCCTGAGGGGAATGGGATCTGCAACTCATGAACACCAATAAGCAAGGAGCGCCCTGGTACTGATGGTATGCCCGGGGGTCCAGAAGAACCATTGCGCTGGTGGCGGCCAATGCTGTTGCCATTGTACTGGCTGGTCCCTTGCACTGCACCAAGAGCAGCTGCGCCAAGACCTGCACGACACTTCATCCGACTCCAATCCCAACTGGGACGACCGTGGTGGTGCCGATGCCGAGTTACAGGACCGTGTCTGGGATCCCGACTGATTCGGAGGAAGCTTGGAAGGGGAGCAGCATCTCAAGCTCCTAGATTGTGACCTTAACCTGGAGACCGAGCTCTGCGCCGAATGACAGTCTAGTATTCAGTACCAGACTCTCTCGTCGTGCCGGCGGCAGGGAACATTGCGCCAGCAATGGAGGACCCTCGGAGGAAGAAAAGCCCTCCCAGGACCTCTCAGTGGACTCTGGTTGATGGAGCATAGCAGGCTTTCCCCTTGAATGGTGCAGTCCCTGAAGTACTAGGAGTTTTGTCTCACACCGTGGACACCTTGGCCTCTTGAGATTTATATCAGGTCTCTGGCCACTTCGAAAGTGTCCGGCACTGAAGAGGAGTTTAAGACCTGCACCGGGCTCATGTCTCTCAGGGTATGTCTACACTACAGCACTAATTTGAACTAACTTAGTTCGAATTAGTTAATTCGAACTAAGCTAATTCAAACTAACGCATCCAGACTAAAAAACTAGTTCGAATTAGCGTTTTGCTAATTCGAACTAGCATGTCCACATTAAGTGGACCCTTAGCCGGGGTTAAAGATGGCCGGAAGCAGTGCCGGCAGGGCATCAGATGAGGACTTAGAGCGTGGTGATGCTTTCTCAGGCTAGCCGAGGGCGGTGCTTAAAGGGACTCGACCCCCACCCCGGACAGACAGTTCTCAGGGGTGCCCCGCTTGCAAAGCAGTCCTGGCTTGGATTGCCTGGAGTACCCACACTGGGCACATCACAGCACTCGGCCATCAGACCAGCTGCACTTGCCGCAGGCTGCCATCTGGGGAGAGGGGGCAATTAGGGGGCTGCAGGAGAGCTTCCACCCCCAGAAGCCCGCAGAGCCAGCCCAGTCCTCCCCATCAGGGGCTCGTTCCCCATTCCTCCCTCACCTCCTTCCACTTACCCCTCCCTAGCCCCCCTTCCTGATGTACAAAATAAAGGACACTTGTGTTCAAAAACAGAATCTCTCTTTATTGAACAAAACTGGGGGGGACTGGGAAAAGGAGGTGGGAGAGGGGAAGAGAGAGGGTGGGAGAGGGGAGGGCAACTACAATGATGAGGGGTTTGGAACAGGTCCCATATGAAGAGAGGCTAAAGAGACTGGGACTTTTCAGCTTAGAAAAGAGGAGACGGAGGGGGGATATGATAGAGGTCTATAAAAGCATGAGTGGTGTGGAGAGGGTGCATACAGAAAAGTTCTTCATTAGTTCCCATAATAGAAGGACTAGAGGACACCAAAGGAAAGGAATGGGTAGCAGGCTTCAAACTAGTAACAGAAAGTTGTTCTTCACAAAGCAAAGAGTCAACCTGTGGAACTCCTTGCTGCAGGAGGCTGTGAAGGCTACAACTAGAACAGAGTTTAAAGAGAAGTGAGATAAAGTCATGGAGGTTGGGTCCATGGAGTGGTCTTAGCCAGGGGTAGGAGTGGTGTCCCTGCCAAAAGTATGTGGAAGGCTGGAGAGGGATGGCACGAGACAAATGGCTTGGTCACTGTCTTCGGTCCATCCCCTCCAGGGTCCCTAGGGTTGGCCGCTGTCGGCAGACAGGCTACTGGACTAGCTGGACCTTTGGTCTGACCCAGTACGGCCATTGTAAGCTCAGGGCTCAGGATCGGGGGTCTCAGTGGACCACCTTGATTTTCATGCACACCTGCTCCTGCGTGGCCAGGCTGGCAGCTCTCCTGCCCTAGACGGCCACTTTCCTGTGCCTAGTGCGGAGGTCGTGGACAAGGTCCACGATGTCCGCACTAGACCAGGTGGGTGCCCGCCTCTTGCGGTCCCGGGCAAGCTCCCGGGAACCGCCAGCCTGGTCCCAGGAAGAGGGGGAGGGCTGGGGGGCATCGGGTGGGTGGTTCGAGCCGTGCCAGGTGCAGGGTCTGCTGGCTGGGTGCTGGCAGGCTTGCACCTGGCACGGGCACCGTAGCCAGCCCGTGCCCCTTTAAAGGGTCCGGGGCCGGGAGAGGGGCAATAGTTTCCCCCTGGTGTTGGCCAGAGTGGCCACCAGGGAAAGCTGGGGAGGGCTAGCCTCCCACTAGTTCGAATTAAGGGGCTACACACCCCTTAATTCGAACTAGCTAGTTCGAACTAGGCTTAATCCTCGTAGAATGAGGTTTTCCTAGTGCGAACTAAGCGCTCCGTTAGTTCGAATTAAGTTCGAACTAGCGGAGCGCTTGTGTAGTGCCTATCAAAGTTAATTCGAACTAACGTCCATTAGTTCAAATTAATTTTGTAGTGTAGACATACCCTCAGTGGGTGGCCATGTGCTGGACTCGACAACCCTGGAGTCAGAGCCAATGGCAAGTCCTGGACCTCCTGCACCAGGGATGTCCTCTAGACATGGTCCTGTCTTTGCCGGAGCCTGTGGGGGGACCTGCCTCTGTCCTCTCTCCTGCCCTGTAGTGCTGGCAAGGTGGATTTATGACTTGGCACTGTTGTTTTTGGTGCTGGGGATCCCCGGCACCAAGAATCTTCAGCCATGCCCGGCTTCTGTGCCACGTCTCTCATGAAGGCTGGGATGTTGCACACCAAGCTGGCTCCCAGGACTGATTTTTCAGTCTGAGGGGGTTTTAGCACTGCTTCCATCAGGAGCTGTTGGAGCAAATGCTTCCTGTCCTTTCTGGTGCAGGGCTTGAAACTTCTGCAGATTCTGCACTTCTCAGTATGGTGTTCTTCACCCAAACAGCAAAGGCACACATCCTGTGGATTGCTGTTGGGCATATGGCACTTACAATCTGCGCATGCTTTAAAGCCTAGGGTGTTAGGCATGCCCCGGCACCTCAGGGGGCTAACACTTAGGAACTTGCTCACTGTTCTTTTATTTGCTTGAAGATCCTTATCATAAAACCAAGCTGAAGACTAGGAAAACGAGAGCTACTACTAGGGACTAGGCATTTGCTAAGCAAAAGTCAACTACAGTTCCAACATCGCCACGGATGGTAAGAAGGAACTAAGGGAGCATAGGGTTGGCAGTGTTATATATGTGCCGATATAGTCACGCCACTCTAGGGGTCTCCAAAAGTGACCTTATAGGAACTGCTAAGGGAAAAGTTTCCGACATTTGTGCACACGGTGCACATACACCTAAATTGGAATCGACATGAACAAGCATTCAAAGAAGAACTGGGTGTTCAGATATGAATATTTATCAAGTAAATACAGAAGAACACATATTATATGGTATAGAAAGTTAACTGCCAGCGTTTCCATTTGCTCACAATAAAGAGGTGAACCACTGCCCTCTTCTGGGTAGATGGTATAAGACTGCAGCAAACAGAGGGAATTATTATTTTAGGAGGGGATGGTAGCCCCATTTATTAAAGTTGACCAACATATTTCATTATAAGAAATTTGTTATAACTTTGTCAAATTGTAATTATTTGGGCTAAAGTTTCCATGGAAGGTGTCTACCTCAAAAATCCAAAAACTTTCAGTCCAAACAATTCAACCAAGAAAAAGGATGGGGGAAAATACATTGTTTTAAAAAAAATTAAAAATTCTTGGGACCTTTATTTGAAAAGCAGTAGAGCCCCAATACGCAGAAGTAATTTAGGAAGGAGTGACCGTTGTGGTCCAGAACGTGCCTTTTGACATCCTTGTGAAAATCCGCCCAAATGTGTCCAAGTTACATAAACATGTGGAAAACTGCAGGTTACAAAGATTGGTGGAAACTTGCTAGAATGCCATTATGTTCCCTGCCTAGTAAATTCTTATTGAAAATGCTCCAGCCATAGTTCAGCAGGACTTTGCCTGCAACTGAAGCTCTTGAGCTGCTGAGGTTGTGCCGGGTGGGTAGATGAAAATCCATTATTTTTATTTAAAACAGATTTTTTTTAATTGTTTAAAGTCTAATAAGTTTTTCTTTTTAAAATAAACCTGATTCAAATAAAATCTGAATTTAATACACACTGCATTAAGGCCTAGCCTTCTAAAATTTATTTGTTGTAAATGGGAAGTATTTTGGTAAGAGACATTTATATATACAAAATATTTAAGATTGTTTTGTTAATATACATATCATATGCTGTTTTGTGTATTTAAATAAATTCCAGTTGCCATCCTAATACAGCTTGATACAAATGATTGAGCAAAAAGTTAAATATATAGTAAACAAGTAATATATCGTTCACCATTTTAGCATACTAAAATATAGAATTAATAAGAATCTAAAAATATTAAGCTATGTAATTGCTTAAATAACTATATATGTAGTATTGTAACCTTCCTAGGTAGCAAAAAGGTACATCAAAACTAGTGTTATATATAGGGATATATTTAGTTGTAAATCTACATTTAATGATTACATCACCCAATGAGAATTACCTTCCTTTAGAAAATAGCTGAAGCACAAATGGAAAAGTTGATTAAAATTAATTATTAAAATAGAGACTTTCCACTTGGTGATTTAAATTGCCTTGCAGTTCAGGCTCCTAAACTGAGATCAGGGAGCCTGTCTCTATTGGGCTCTTAATTATTCCTCTTTTCTCCTCCCCAAGCTGGTCCAGCAAGCCTGAGGGAGGAATGGGGAGAGAGTGTACCAGGAAAGGGAAAAAAAGAGAGGAGAAAATAGAATATGATCATATAATTACAGACTGTACCAGAATGCACATGCACAAGGAAGCTGAATTAAGTCAGCAGAGACAACCTTAATGCTGGCATTTCCTAACTTTTGTGTGCTTTCGCACCCTAAAACATGACCTTTTAGTGTAGTTTTGCATGTGTAATTATTTTTATGGCACAAGAGAATTTACAAGAAAAAAAACTAGTATAGAAACTGCAAGTACACACATTACTATTCATACAGAATGCTCGTTGTAAATATTGTCTATCCAATGAATACACTAACATGGACAGTAAATTCCGCAGCTCAGAGACTATTTCTCTCATTCACAGCTGAGTATATTTGTCCATCCTTATTAGCAAATGCTAATTTAAGTCCTCAGACAACTATTCACATGAGCTGTAAATTCAAACACACACATTGCTCACTGTGCCCCTTCACATTTTGACATGTCAAGGACAGTAACTTCTACAGTGCCTTCCATTGAAGTGCTCTGTAAACAGTTAATGAGGTCTCTACATTCCATAAAACAGGTGGTATTATAAATTTACGGATGGGAAAACTGAGGCTTATAAGGGTTAAGCAATTTCTCCAAGGACACAAGTCAATGGCAAAGTCACAAACAAAAATCCAACTCTCCTGACTTCCAGTTCTCTGCTCAAACCATGAATTTCTGCTTCAGTGTTATAAACCCACATATGGTAATAACTCCATTAAGATGGGGCAAATGGAATGCTCACACCTTATGAAGCTGTGACATTAAAGCTCAAAAGACCCTCTCCTTCCTCTAGGACAGGGAATGCAGCAGAGAGCGCTACTAGCATGTGCTAGCTCTGTTCTGTGGACAGTAGATTTCCTCCAGCATTAACTTAAACTAGAAACATGGTTAAAATGATGCGCTTTCTTGAGGTGATACCCAGAGGATAATGCTGCATTATATCCATCTCTAGAAAGGGGATAGGTGTAGACTTGGGATATCATAAAAGATACTTGCACAGACAAGTCATAACTTTACAGCGAATGGAGTGTCCATTATATTTGCTAATGTGCTAACAACGTTAATCATAGAATCACAGGACTGGAAGGGACCTTGAGAGGATATCTAATCCAGTCCTCTTCTACACCCATGACAAGACTAAATATTATCTAGACTAACAGGTGTTGTCTAACCTACTCCTAAAAATCTCCAATGATGGAGATTCCAAAATCTCCCTTAGCAATTTACTCCAGTGCTTAACTACCCTGAGATGAACAACTTAAACCACCCTTGCTGCAAATTAAGCCTATTGCTTCTTGTTCTATCCTCAGAGGTAAAGAACAAATGTTTCTCCATCTTCCTTGTTATAACCTTTAAATACTTGAAAAGAGTTAACATGTCCCCTCTCGGTTTTCTCTTTTCCAGACTAAACAACAATTTTTTTTCAATCTTCCCTCACACATCAAGTTTCTAGACCTTTAATCATCTTTGTTGCTCTTCTCTGTACTTTTGCCAATTTGTCCACATATTCCTGTAATGTGGCACTCAGAATTGAACACAATAGCCCAGCTGTGGCCTTATCAGCATGGAATGTAATGGAAGAATTTCTTTCCATGTTTTGCTTACACTTCTGCAAATACATCCCAGAATGGTGTTCACTTTTTTGCAAGTGTTACACGGCTGACTCATATTAGCTTGTGATTCACTAGGACTCCCAGATTCCTTTCTGCAATACTACTTCATAGGCAGTCATTTCCCATTTTGTATTTGTTCCTTCCTAGAGTACTTTGCATTTGTTCTTACTGAATTTCATTCAAATTATTTCCAACTTTCTCTCCAGTTTCTCCAGATAATTCTGAATTTTAACCCTATCCTCCCACTTACAACCCCTCCCAGCTTGATGTCATCCACAAACTTCAAGTGTACTCTCTCATCTAAATCAGTGATATTGTTCACTCTATTTTGTCCACACTGTATTTCCCACATTAGAAACTGATGGAGAAATCTAAGAACCTTCTCACAGCACTGATAATCCCACCAGCTGCTCCCACAATATCAGTTCAGTTAGTAATAGATAAAAATAGAAATTACTGATGGAAGTGGGGTTTTAAATGGTTCTCACATCAAACTGGATTCCCAGATAATTTACAGTGATCTCAATTCCTCTTGTGACTGGATCAGTCTTCCCAACTCGATCAAATACGATATTAATGGTTGCCTACAGGAGAGAGAGCAGTGCATCAGCACTAAGGAATGTGATACACAGCACAACTGTATCTATGACACACATACATGGCCTTTGTTCTGTATTTCATCATAGAACAGTCCCATAGAGTTAATTGACAGTTTACAAATTATATGAAAGCACACAATGCAGTAAAAAACAGAGTTATCCCAAAGAGATGTCAATTTCGTTCAAAGACTTAATTTCCAGGAGCAGGACATTTGAAAGCAATCTGGAAGAATACTCTTCAGGAGCAGGCAAGAATCTGTGTATAAAGTCTCCCTATCCATGTGTGTCAAACACAATCTAAACAAGGTGGAAGCCTCCAAGCAAAATGTTTATAGACAACAATATACAATATTTACTTACCATGAAGATTTTCCAGACACAATAGATGGAGAAAAAGTAACCCAGGAAATTAAAGTATTTCCCCTGGAAAGTTTTGGAGTATTCTATTCTCTCCTGAAAAGGAATTGAAAAAAAACCCAAAAACAATCCACACATTTAATATTTTCAGGTTTAAATAAAATTCAAATGTATACGTTTTAGCAATTACCAGTAAAAACAGCAATGACTATGTCCTTCTACAGCTCTTGCCACTCAAGTATTTACAAACACTTTACATTTATGAATTTACCTCAAGTCCCATGTGTGAGACTGTAACAGTAGCTCCTCTTATTATAATGGGGAAATTGAAGCAGTGACTAATTAAGTGCCATGGTGTCATAGCTAATAAAGATCTGAAAAGAAAATACCTTGTCTCTATAAAGCCATGCCACATTAGAGATGTTAAAAAAATGGTTAAAAAGGTAACCACATAACCATTAAAAATCCTTGTGGTTACACATGCTACAGGCTCTGCAATATAAAGTTTATACTGCATAGCCTGCAGCGTGGGGTGCCAGCCAGCTCCCCAGGAGCAGGGCCGGGAGCCAGCATAATGGAAACTAATCCATTTGAACAGTTACACTCTTACATCCGAATGCCACATCCTTACATTTTAGCATTGATGTGTATTAAAATATATGAACTTTTATAGAACATAAGAACTCATCACCTCAGTACATTGTGAGGCCAATCCACAGAAGAAAAGACTAGCTTAGGGCCTTATTAACAAGGGAACTGAGCAGAGGCCCTTAGGTTACTCACTCTCCTCTCCCAAAACAGTTAGGGATTTCTGGCCCGAGACAAGGTACATGTACCACTGCACATCTGAACTGGGGAAAAGTGTTTGCTATCTGACCTTAAATATCTAAGAAACAAACTCTCCCAATACAGGCAGTCCCCGAGTTACGCGGATCCGACTTATGTCGGATCCGCAGATACGAACGGGGATTTTCTCGCCCCAGAGGACTGGAGCGGCAGGACGCCTGGTCCCGCCGACCGCCTCCTCCGGGGCGAGAAAAGCTGCTCCCAGTCTCCCTGGTCTGCTGCGGGAGCCAGCAGACCAGGGAGATGGGGAGCAAAGCGGCGCAGGACCTGGGTCCGGACCCGCAGCCGCTTCCAGATCAGCTGGAAGCGCCGTGGGTCCGGCCCTGGGTCCTGCGCCGCTTTGCTCAGCGTCTCTCTGGTCTGCAGACCAGGGAGATGGGGAGCAAAGCGGCGCAGGACCCGGGGCCGGACCCCCGGCGCTTCCAGCTGATCTGGAAGCGCAGCGGGTCCGGCCCGGGTCCTCCGCCACTTTGCTCCGCGTCTCTCTGGTCTGCTGGAGGGGACGCAGCCAGTGCCCCCCTCAGCAGACCAGGGAGATGTGGAGGAAAGCCCGGGGCCTGTGGTAGAGCAGGTGGGGCGCTGCCGGTTGGTCCCACAGCACTGCTCCTTGGCGCTACTGGACCAACCCGGCAGCACCCCAGCTACTCTGCTCCAGGAGTCCTGATTCAGCCGCTGCTGATCAGTTTCAGCAGTGGCTGAATCAGGACGCCTGGGGCAGAGCAGCTGGGGTGCTGCTGGGTTGGTCCAAAAGCGCCGAGGAGCGGCCACGCTACTGGACCAACCCAGCAGCACCCGAGCTGCTCTGCCCCAGGCGTCCCCAAGTTAGCCGCTGCTGAAACTGACCAGCGGCTGACTACAGGAAGCCCGAGGCAGAGTTGCTCTGCCCCGGGCTTCCTGGAATCAGCTGCTGATCAGTTTCAGCAGCAGCTGGCTTGGGGAGCCTGGGGTTCTTAAGTTGAAGCTGTATGTAAGTCAGAACTGGTGTCCAGATTCAGCGGCTGAATCTGGATGCCAGTTCCGACTTACATACAGATTCAACTTAAGAACAAACCTACAGTCCCTATCTTGTACGTAACCCGGGGATTGCCTGTATTGTGTTAAATCTGAGAAACCAGCTGCTGTTTTTGTTGACAACAGCTGAATGGCTTTAAAATTACTTCTCTGAAAACTTCCACTCAATGTGCAGCAGAGGTCAAAAAAAGCAAACAGAATGCTAGGAATCATTAAAAAAGGGATAGACAATAAGATATTGTCTCTATATAAAACCATGGTACACCCACATCTTGAATATTGTGTACAGATGTGGTTGCCTCATCTCAAAAAAAGATATATTAGCATTTTAAAAGGTTCAGAAAAGGGCAACAAAAAAGATTAGGGGTTTGGAACAGGTACCATATAAAGAAACATTAAAAGGACTGGGACTTCTCAGCTTAGAAAAGAGAAGATTAAGGGGGAGACATGATAGAGGTCTCTAAAATCATGACATATATGGAGAAAGTAAATAAGGAAAAGTTATTTACTTGTTCCCATAACATAAGAACGAGGGGTCACCAAATGACATTAATAGGTAGCAGGTTTAAAACAAACAAAAGGAAGTTTTTCTTCACACAGCGTAAAGTCAACCTGCAGAACTCCTTGCCAGAGGAGGTTGTGAAGACCAGGACTTTAGCAGGGTTCAAAAAAGAACTAGATAAATTCATGGAGGTAGGTCCATCGGTATTTATTAGCCAGCATGGGTAGGAATGGTGTCCCTAGCCTCTGTTTGTCAGGGGCTAGAAATGGATAACAGAAGAGAGATAACTTGATGACTTCCTGTTCTGCTCACTCCCTTTGGGGTGTCTGGGCATTGGCCACTGTGGGAAGACATAATACTGGGCTAGATGGACGTTTGGTCTGACCCAGTATGGTCGTTTTTATGTTTGGCCTACTCTGATTCATCCTCTCCCAGACTATCAATCTGTCCATCAGACATCTGTACTGGCGCTTTGAGCTGTACCTTGGTTGCATGCAGGTCAGCAGTTTCCAGGAAAAGCTGCCGACTCAACTCTTCCAATGCATCCACTTCTTGCTGGATAAGGGATAGATCTGGGAAACCAAAAGAGTCAAGGGTAGAATCCTGCAAAACAAACATCCTGAGGTTCCTCCATTCTGGGGCTCCCTACACAGACACAACTTCAGTTTAAATTGAACCAAACCCCCTCCTGTGATACATTTCAAAGCACTCCATTATAACCACACTGGGTAGCATACTCCGTTCAGCAGGGAAAGATAACTGTTCTCTGTATAACAATCAAATGAACACACACTACCAAGTCTCTCAAAAACTGCTTTGTTTTATAACATCTCCATTCTTTAATCTCCACTAAATCTTCCTTGTGCAACTGGCCCTCCATCATCATCTACAGGACTTCTGCTGAGAGTTACAGACTGGTTACCAATTCATTTGAATATACTTCCACACCATCCAATACCCTTATACACCTTTCTGATGGCCCAGGACCTTACCCATATGGCTCTAAGCAACATTCCCTGCCCCCCTGAAGCAGTTTGGGAGATTTGAATCTGAAAGCTCAGCACAGATAGGTTAGCAATAGGTTTCTGTAATTCCCACTGTTTGCCAAATCCACCCAAAACTCAAGAGGATTTCTTTCTACCCTGTTCTCATCAACCCTCTCTCTACACCAACCCTTACCTGAGCAGATGTTCAATATTTTTGTTGTACTCTACTGTGAGCACTTTGGGGCAGAAAATGTTCCTTTGCTTAGTGATGAGCTATGTGATATATTCATGCTTAACAACTGGCCTCCCCATCCTTTTTCCTAATTAAATACCATTTCTTCTCAGCAGGAAATAGCCTGGAGCCACATGGACATGAGAAAGGATACTTTCACTGCCAGGGGCCGATGATGTAACACTTTTTATCATTCCCCAGAAGCCAGTGGGTTTGTTGTGCACTTCCCCTCTTTGAAACATGATCCTGTGGGCCATTGCCATCCTGAAAAGAGAAAAGATTCAGTTCTCAGCAGAGGTGAAAGCAATTGAAATTTCTTACAGGTACTGTTGTATTGCGTGCACACACCCCAGTGGGGGGGGGGATGCTCAGAACATGAGATGGGGGGGGGGGGAGGTTGCGATACAACAGCACCTGTAAGAAATATTAAAGGTGGAATGGAGTGTGGGAGCCTCAGGTCAAGGGTTGGGAGATGCAGGAGTCAGGGCAGGAGCTTGGGGGTAGGGCTCAGGTCAAGAAACTGGGTGTGGGGTGCAGGAGTCAGGGTTGGCATGTGTGAGGAGCGGCTCAGGGCAGCAGGATGGATTATATGTGGATTGGGAGAGTGTAGAGGGGCAAGGGTGTTATTTAGGGGGGCTGAAGATTCATACCAGGATGCTGCTTGTTGTCCTCTTTCACTCTTGGGGAGCGAGAGGGAATCTCACAGCATGGGTCATTCACTCCTCTGCCCCCTTCACTCCCCAGCCAGGAGTGAGAGGAATGCAGGCATGCTGTGTGCTTTCCTCTTGCTCCCAGATGGGAAGAGGAACAGCAAGCAACATTCCTGTATGACTCTTGGTGGGAGTGGGCTTCAGCCTCCCCTGCACTCCCTAAATGGTGTTCTTGGGAGTTGGGGCTTGAGCAGGCCCAGACCAGTGGAAGAATAGGTTTCCAGACAGCCCCTTTAAGCTGTCTGACTGCCTGCAGTTTAGTAGAAAGCCACTGGAGCTCAGCTGGGAGCATGCCATGCCTCCTCCTGCAGCGAGTGCCCCACCCAGATGGCTCTTTCTTGCCAGAGCAGTGCATGGGGGTGTTCCAACTTACTGTCACCTCTGACTCGCAGAATAAGATGCATTCTGCTGCAGCCATTTGTAAAACTTACTCAGGGCAGAGAGACGTCCCAATCATCCACCCAACCACCAATCCTGCTCCAAAACAGACATCTCACTCAGCTCAGGAACGAAATCCAAACCTAATTAAATAAGCTGCCAAGCTATTCATATTTCAACAACACAGAATGGATTTCACACCAATTAAAAATAAAGATTCAAATGGTGTCTCAATCATGTGACTTGTCAGCTTTCCATGTCTTCTTCCAGATCATGTGACTTTCCGTGACCCCACAACCGATCAAATGCCTCTTTTCCATGGAACCTCAGTCACTATATAACTGTCTTCTCCCCAGAGCTATAAGGACTGGACTGAATATCATTACTGGGCTGTGAGACAAGCTTTCATAAAGCAGAATCATATAAAGCCATTATAGGACTAGACTGTTTAATGCTGTAGACCAGGGCTACTCAACATGCGACCCACTGCCCATTTGTTTGCAGCCTGTGATCCGGTTTGTGTTTATGTGGGGCTCAACAAGTGGTTCCTTGAACATGGCCTCTACTGGGAACACACTCCACAACGGCAAGGCATCTCCCAGGTGGAGTGAGCACTGAAAAACACATGTGGATGGGCTGGCTGGAACAGATGGGAACAGGATGTCGGCTTTTCTAGCCCCAGGAAGGAGGTGCTTTATGTGAAAGAAGCTATTTGCATATACTTGCATATTTAGTTGCATATACATGCAAATATACTTAAGTTGAGGCCCTCAGCATGTGCTGTGAGTATCATTGTGGCACCTGGGGCTTCCAAAGTTGAGTAGCCCTGCTCTAGTCTAGCCCATCTATACAAGACTTCAAGAACTGGATCAAATACAAAATCAGCTGCTGTATACTGTGCTTCATGCTCCTATTTGGACTACAACATAATCCCTATAATCACTGCTGTCACCCACCCTCATTACTTCAACATTTTGCTACACTGAAATGTGAGAACCACTTATCCAGACTTAAGTTGAAACCTATTCTTAGCACTGCCGATGCAATCTATGATTCCACTGTGTTTACTGGTCCCCTTTTTTGTATCCGCAGCCAGTACTGCCACATTTGGCATCATGCCCTTTTTAAGGGCTTGATAATTATTAAGCTAAAGCAGCCCACCCTCCCAACTCAAAATATGGAGCCTTATGACACCTAGCACAGCACAGAGGAGAAGTTCTCCAAAAACAGAGAACTTATAACTATCTAATTCCTCCCTATCACAAAAATATATGGCTGGAAAGGACCTGAAAAGTCATCAAGCCCAGCCTTTGTGCTGAGGCAGCACCAAGTAAAACTTAGACCTGTGGTCACCAACGGGTCAATCACGAGCTACTGGTCGATCTCGAGGCCTTGACCAGTCACTCGCGAGGCATCCTGTCCGCCCCGCCCCCATTTCCCTCCCACCCCTCAGAAGCCCCACTACCTACCTCAAGAGAAAATGGAGGTAGTGTCGGCTTCAGAAGTCCCGCAGCTTAGCGCCACTTCCGGCAATTCCAGAAGTGCACTAGCTGCTCTGCCGGCCCCCTGCACCGCACAGGACAGGTGAGTCAGCCCCGCGGGAGGCGCGCAGGGGATTTCCCGGCACGCGGGGGGGGGAGGTTGGCCCCGGGGCAGGCGCGTGCGCGGGGCTTCCCTGCGCGGGTGGGGGGGGTCGGCCCCCTGGGCAGGCACGCACTGGTTTTCCTGGGGGGTGGGGCAGGAGGAGAATGCTGGGACGAGGGAGATGAAGGGGACTCTCTGCCCCCACTGGCACCCCACTCCCGAGCCACAGAACGCTGTCCCCACTCCCCTGTCCTCAGCTACACAACGCTGTCCCCACTCCCGTCCCCACTCCCCTGGCCCCAGCCACAGAACTCGGTTCCCATTCCTGTCCCTACTCCCCGAACTCTGTCTCCACTCCCCTGTCCCCAGTTACAGAACTCTGTCCCCATTCCCATCCCCACTGGCACCCTGTCTCCAGCTGCAGAAACCTGTCCCCACTGGCACTCTGTCCCCTGCTGCAGAACTCTGTCCTCTGCCCTCCTGTTCCCTCTCCCCTACCCCCAGCCGCAGTACTCTGTGCCCACAAAATGTATAATTATAAATGCTTCATTTTAGATTTAAATAGCATGAATAAAAAACAGACCATTTATTTCATAACTATAAACACGTGATTTTAATTGTATGTATCTCATAATTTAAAAATAAACTGTTTATCAGAGTGTGTAAGTAAGGGCTGGGGATAGCAAGTGATGGACAGGAGGAGAATAAAGAGGGTGGGGCTTCAAGGAAGGGGCGGGGCTTCAAGGATGGGGCGGGGCGGTAGATCTTCACCTGTTCTGAGATTTAAAAAGTGATCTTGGGTGTAAAAAGGTTGGAGACCACTGACTTAGACAATCCCTAACATGCATTTGTCCAATTTTTCTTGTTCCCTTGACAGGGATACCACAACCTCTCTTGGAAGCCTTTTCCAGAGTTTAACTACCCTTAAAGTAAGAAAGTTTTTCCTAATATTTAACTTATATCTCCCTTGCTGAACATTAACCCTGTTCCTTCAATGGACATGGAGAACAATTGCTTGCTATCTTCTTTATAACAGTCCTCAACGTTGCTGAAGACTTATGTCCCCAGCTTGGTCATCTTTACTTAAGACTAAGCATATCCAGATTTTTAACCTGGCCCTCATACTTTTTTATAAATCTTTTCTTTTTTTCTGCTCTCCTTTGGACTCTCTCTAATTTATACACATCTTTCCTAATGTGTGGTAACCAGAACTGGACATAATACTCCAGCTGGGGCCTCATCAGTGTCAATTAGAGCAGGACAATGCCCCTAAGAAAGAACAATCAGGGTGTTTTCATCAAGCTCTCTTCCACTCACCTCTAACATTGACAGGTGTACAACACATTTAATCCCAAATAATCTCCAATTTCTTTAGTGTCTAGATGCTATACTGTGCTAAAGTGAAATGCAGCCACTTCTGGGGTAAAGTGCAACCAGCACACAACATTCTGTACAGCAACACGGGAAGTAAGGAAACATGTGGTCCACAATACAAAGGCAAATCCCAACTCATAAAAAGTGGGCTATTTAATGCCTACAAAGAAAAGGTAGGAACTCAAATTGTAAGACCAAATACTGAAAACCAGACCCAATCTGCATGGAACCCAATGCATCTACTTTGGAAGGAAGAAGGGCTGAGCTGCCCCTACCTATTCATAATTTTAACTATAGTTTTAGAGAATCTATGCAATTCAAACCCAAGGTGCTTCCATCATGAAAGATTTGCCTCTAAATGATATCCTCTTGTATGCCTTGAGGCTGGGGTCTGATTAGTCTGTATGACTGGGCCTAAGAAGAGCAGCACATTAGAGAACAATTTTTGAGCAAAACAAACAGTGGGAAACCTATTTGCAATACTCTTCTATATCTGAACAGAAAGAGGCCATTAATAACGGTTAGTAACAAAGCAGAGAAGCTGCTGGGACTAGCGACTGTAGAGAACAAATTGCAATTTTTTCCTCCAGTTCTACCAAACAACACTATGCTCAGATTAACAGAACTCTGTTTTAAGCTTTTCCTTATATACACACATCAAGTCCAATTATGTGATTGGACATCTGTCTGGAAAAACAAACAAAATCTCAGTATAATCTTACTGTATGATCATAGCAATTTGCATTTTATATGACAGGCAAGAGATTTAAATATCAGGTGTTTACCACACTACAGATGCCATTTCCTAATAGTCTACGGGTGGCTCTGTATCCAGAATGTTTTCTTACTGGTAAAAAGCAGGCCTGATCTGGCAGCAGCAAGTCCCAACCATCTCTACCAACCCTGACAGCAACATGGCAACCAGTGACTAGAGGTCCCAAAGCACTGTACTTCGCAGCTAAGATACTTGGATCAAGATGCAGCATTGTATGTAAACTATGAAGGCCACACTTCTATACTATGAGAGCAGCTATTAACTGTGTTGTGTAACAGTCAATCCACATTAAACCATGGGTTTTGGGTTTGATTAAGTCTCTTCCCACTTACTGTCTGCTAAAATGTCTCTGCAATTACTGACTGAACTTTAGTTCACTAACAGGTTTTGGAATTTCTCCATCTTCTCCCTTTACAATTTAAATCAGATCTAGAATTTGAAGGGGAGTTAATCAGCCACGTCAGTGAATCAGCCAGCAGAGCAGTAAACTAGAAGCCCTTGTGCAGCAGATACATTATAACACTATTATAATGTGTTCCAAAAGCAGTTGTTTGGGGTGGGGGGTGAGGGGAGGGAAGGTTACTCCCATTTCTTTGCTGTGCAAATTTGGTGCCAGGTTGACAGTCTAGGAGAGTGAGGTCCCCTGTAAATCTGCAGAATGGCTACAGCCAGATCTATATTAGGGATGTTAGCTAGTGGGTAATACAGGGGTGGCAATAATTTTAATGGAGGGCCACTCCAAGATTTTGGTAAGTGGAGCACTTCTGTGGAGAGGACACGGAGCCTGGGATGGCGGCTGGGGTATAGAAGGGAGCTTGAGATAGAGGACTGAGGTGCAGGAGGGAGTGTGGGTTCTGAGAGGGAGATTGAATGAGGGGGTTGTGATCTGGGACAGGGACTTGGGGTGCAGGATCCAGGAAGGGTTATGGATGCAGAAGAGGATTCTGGCCTGAGGGAGGTTTCTAGGAGGAGGTGCAGGGTCTAGGAGGGGGTTGTGTCCTAGAAGAGGTGGGGAGAGGGGATACAGAGGATTTCGGTGATGACCTGGGCCAGGGAGTTGAGGGGAGGGAAGGGTTGGGATGCCATAGGAAGGCTCTGGCTGGGAGGCACACACTTGGGCGGCTCCCAGCCAGCAGTTCTGCAGGTACCTAAGATGAGCTCCCTGTCTATGAGCTGGGCAGGCTGCTTCATGTGGCTCTGCTCCAGCACAGGGAGGGAAGGAGGGAGCGGGGGAGTGAAGAGGCTTCATTCGTTGACCCTGATTTCCACAAAATTTCTCAGTGCCTCTTGGCCGAAAACTAGCCAAGGGGGGGGGCTGAGGGATTTTGCTGGGGGGGGGGGGGACATGAATCCTTAGCAGTTAGTGAATAATGAATATAACACATAATCAATAATGAATAATGAATATGCAAATAAAATGTTACTGGTCTACAAAAAGTTTATGAATGGGTTTGCTGGTCCACAGTTTAATACAAGTTGGGAACTACTGCACTAGCGCAAGGAATCTTATCTGATACAATCATGCAACTACTTCCTAGTGTTCCTTGTAAGCTATGTGCTTGTGAGGCCACTCAGGAGAAATTCACACACCACCCAGATGATTAGCAGAGCACCCACAACTAGGTTTTGAGTTTCTATTGGTGGTGCACATTGACACATGCCTCAGCGTACATAAAAAAAATTGTTCTTCATGTGTATGGAAAAGATTAGAGGGAACATTGCCCACCGCTCTGTCCTGCTGGGCCAGAAACTCTGGTCTCCCCCAACAAAGGTACAGAGTTGTGGTAACAGCCCCCTAGCATGCAACATAGGCACTGAGCAACTCAGCTCTAGAAAGACTTAGTTACAGGGACTTGTAAGCATCCAGGAGCACAGTCCCAAATGGGACAAAAACCGCAAATAAATCGGTCTTTGTATCAAAGTTTTACACAGAGCAAGCTCAAACTTCGCTCTTGTTATCAATGAAAGAGATATGCACAACCGCTGTCTTCCTCTCCAGTATCAATTATTTACGCTGGGTTTAATAATAAATGAAAGTGAAGTATAAAAAGTAGGAAAAAAGTAGTTTTTCCAGGTATTCTTGTGTATCCTCTTATCGTGGGGAAACGGTTTAAAAAACCAGCTGAAGATAATAATTGTTTGCTCCTCATCCCTTAAACAGAATTTCCCAAGGGCAGGAATCCTTTGTTCAATTCTCTCCCCGCCACTCCCCTACCAGAAGAATACGAAATTCAAGATGGATTCCAACACCAGGTGGCATGGTCACATGTCTTTGTAGAACCAATCACAGTTTGGGCTTATGGGATAAAACAAAAGTATTTACAGATCATTGTCTTCAGAACCGAACCATTACGTTCCTAAAGCGCCTCTAATGGCTTTCACTAGAAGACCTATATTAATAAACAGGTTTACACTTTATATTTCTAACTTCACGTACAAGAATAATCCATACACATAAATATAGATATTCCTGAACGATAGGTTACTTGCCCCATTTTGCAAAAAGCATATTTGAATTATGCATGTTCATATCCCAGGCTACATTTTCATAAAAAAATACGGGGGCATAATGTCATACTCACCTTTTCTTCTTACTGATGATCATGTCTATGGTTTGGAGCAGACGACGTTCCAGGGCTAAAATATCTGCATCTGTCACATTCCTGAAATTTACAAACAATATCCTTGGTACTCCACTCAAAAAAAAATGTGAATAAGGACAAGCGTGTCGGACAACAAATTGGAACTGAAGAGCCTACGTTAAGAGAGCATACACCAGTGATGGAAAGGGTCTTGCATTGTAGCTGGGACAGCTAGAATCAGCAGGCTTGGGTTTAGGAAAGGAAGGACCAGAACGAAACCTGTGCAAAGGCCTAGGGGAACAGATATGGGAAGATAGAAAAATCTCAAGGAATGTACAGAATAAAATTCCAAGAGGCTGTGGTTACCTGAGAAAGTAGGACATGTACGTGTATGGACAGTTGACAGCACCAAATCCAGAAAGCAGAGCCATGAGTGTCACTCCAATCACACCCACACGGCTGATGAGCTGCTCTATGGACAGGATTCCTGAGACACACAAAACAATGTCAGTAAGGGATTATTTTTACTGCATTGCTTTATACTTTGGTATCCTCATGAAATAATACAGCAATTATTTGATTACTTAGCCAAACTAACTGCTTCAGAGTCCAGGTGTCAGAGGTATTTCAAAACGTATGAGGCAGGTGGTAGGGAGAAGAGGAAGAGAATGATCTCCCAGGGAAGCACATGGAAAACTCAGGTTTTAAAATAGGACAGGAAACTAAAGCTAAAAAGAGTCTGTAGGAGACTAAATCACTGGCCCAGAAGTGACTAGTTTTAGTCACACGATGGCTGTTGGGCTTCATTTTCTAGCAGACATCTGTCCATGTTACCAAGTCCACTCTCACAACTAGCACTATATGGCAACAAAGGGTATCATTCTCAGCAAAATGGCCAAGAACTGATGAAACTTCTAAGATCAAAACTGGCCCCTCACTTGCAGAAGTGAGCCCTCCTACACCCATGTGTCAGATCTGATATGGACAGGGAGATGCTTACGCTGCTGCTGGCTCTGCTATAGCCAACTTATAGATACACATTATCAGAGGTACTGTGGTACCTCTTATGGAAGATCTTATGGAATTACATTTACATATTATTGTGAGCAAGGATTTGAGGGAGAGATGACAAATATTACAGCCTCGAGCAGTACTTTTGAGATCCATTGTTTCATCTGAATAACTATGTCGAGTTCTACTACATGGAACAGGACTCCCTCAGCTCCTCAAGAAACTAAAACACCTGGTAAATAAAGTGTCCAGCGGCCCACCAGGGGCTAGTCCTGGCGAACTTCCTGCAGGCTGCTTGCGGCATGTCTACACTGTGCACTGCTTTCAAAAGAAGATATGTAAATTCGGCGTGAATTTGCATATCTTCTTCTGAGATCATTTTCAGAAGAGTTTTTCACACACACAAAAAGCCATCTAGATGTGGTTCTTCTGAAAAAACCCACTTTTTCGAAAGAACCCTGTACACCTCTTCTTTTTTTTTTTTGGAAGAGGGGTTCTTTTGAAAAAAGTCCCCCCGCCCCCCGAAAGAACCGTGTCTAGACTACTTTTCTTCCCCCCGCCAAAAAACTGTTCTGAAAACGGGATCAGAAAATGTACTGAATTTGCATATCTTCTTTTGAAAGTCACAGGCAGTCTAGACATGCCCTATTGCCCACCTTTGCAGTCATGGGTGCCCTCAAGGGACCACAGAGGAGGGATACAGGTGCAGTTGCCATGAAGTGTGAGTCACTGACATTTTATATTACTGCTAATTTCACACTAAAAATACTACTTCAATAAAAATACACAGACTTAAGCTCTGCATTGCAGCCAATGCTGTTTAATATTTTAATATTAATATTTTATCAAAAAATGGGATTAAGTTTCAATTGTCCTTCCCAATTTTCTCTTGCCTGTCACAAGCACACACCAGGTTTTCATAGGTATCTAGTACCATAGACTCGTAAACACTGCTCACCTTTGGGAAATGGGTTATAAAGCAGCAGCCACACATTGCATGTTTGAAGTTTATATGAATGTGAAGCCGAGGTGGCTGACAGCCAGGCCACATTTCATGCTTCAGAGAAGGGAAATAAATGATGAAAACAATACGAAAGGGCTTTAACAAAAAGGGGCTGAGACCACAGAGTCATGTGCAGCCAATGCAGATTTACACCAATTAGAGAACAATACACTGGCCTTTTGCCCCACATGTTGTTATATACTAGCAAGTAAAAAACAGATGCCTTTAAAAATGACATGTTAAATTGCTTAAAGCAAGATATCCCTAGCTTTTCCTAGCATTTCTCCTCTTCTGATCAGAGAGGAGACATACACAATATTCATTTTATAAAGCCAGAATGGGAGAAACAAAAATTTTAGTGGAAAACTAATTAAAAGTATATATTATCACACTGGTGATGCAGCAGAAGGCACTCTTCTCTCATAGTTTCTTTGAGCCAAGGCCTGCATATAATGCTACGGGGCACTATGTGACTGAAAGTGCTGTGTTTAAGACTAAACGTTAAAAATGAGATCCTTGAAATTTCTAATGGTCAAAGATTTAATGGCACTTTTGCACATAAAACATCCTGGCCAAATTCCAGTTGGATGGCTACAATCTGCCAAACCGAGCTCCTCCTGTAGTTTTAAACTACTTTCCCCCTACTCCTTAAATTGTTGTGCAATGTTGCTCTACACTACTGAAAAGCTACTATATTCAAACCCAAAGAAAAGTAGATTTCAGTGGGATGTGAAATAATCAGGCACTATTTCACAGAGATAAAAAAATGTTTTGGAATCATGGGTCAAGTATCTCAGGGTATGTCTACACTAGCCCCCTAGTTCAAACTAGGGAGGCTAATGTAGGCATTCGAAGTTGCAAATGAAGCCCGGGATTTAAATATCCCAGGCTTCATTTGCATCTTCCCGGGCGCTGCCATTTTTAAATGTCCCTTAGTCCGAACTCCGCGCCCGCGGCACAGAGTAGGTAGTTCGAATTAGGATCTCTAATTCGAACTACCGGTACACCTCGTTCCATTCATTTGCAACTTCAAATGCCTACATTAGCCTCCCTAGTTCAAAGTAGGGGGCTAGTGTAGACATACCCTCAGCTATTATAAGGTCAGACCGCACTGTTAATTTTCCCTTTCTTCTTTGGTCCTTTCAAGGATGGGGCTCACCAATGAGGGAGAATTCATCCATTAAGCATTGAAGGAAGGATTCTGCAGACATTCTTGTGCACAGAATTCTCTCGTTTCAATAGAAGCTGGAGAACACAATGATAAATATCAGGCCTCAAGAATTCAGTACTGACTATTCAGTAATGGCTGTTGATTTTTCTAAGTTTTTTTCTAACATGGACTTACTTTAGCATCCACAAGAAAAGAAAGAGTAAATATGGTGATCAACATTTAAGGCTTACATTTTCAGTACTCCCAAATAAGCAGGAAAAGTATGTTAAGTTCCTCTGGAATCCAGATTTGCCCATCACTTCCTGGCCTGCTAGATTTTTGCTGTTTTCAGGAAGGAAAACAATCCTGATGAATCAAGCAGTCCAGTTTGAACCTGTGTTGCGGTGACACTAAAGGTTCATGGGGGTTTCCTGACTGTCAGAGCTTATCCTCAGGAGTAAGCAACCAGCTATGAAATGTACTTTGGTTCACAGAGTTGCCAGGAGCCAGACAGTGAAATGCTGAAGCACTATCTCTGCAAAGGAGGAGGAGAATATATGCATATGAAACTCACCATGTTTTGGGCTGAGGATAGGAAATGGATCTCCTAGTTTCCAGAAGAAATACATGAACGTCAACCAAACAACACAGGAAAAGAGTAATCTTTGTCTATGCACTGAGAAAAGAAAGAAAAAAAGGCAGTATTAGGAAGTTCCTCGGTCTAGGCTTCATGAAAGGCTGCAGAATCACTGCATTGGTCCCAAAACTGTGCTGCATACAGATACAAAACGAGAGCAATCTGGCACTGCTACAATGCTAGCAGTATCTAGTACAGCCGTGGTCAATCCACAGCTCGCGAGCTGCATGAGTCTCTTGCCCCCCAAAAGTGCAGCTCACGAAGATGCTCCTGCGTCCCCACATCCCTCAGTGGCCCCCGCCCCCTGCTGGCTCCTCCAGGTTTCCCTGTGCTTATCAGGTCAGGGCTGCAGGGTTTTAAAAATGGTGCCCAAGATGGCGGCTGTCTTAACGGGGCAGCCTCCTTTTTAATTTATTTTGGGGGGGGGGGGGAAGAGAAGCTTGACAATTCTGGTGTGGCTCTTCGCATGTCTTCCGCCGCTGTTTTGGCTCTCTTTGTTAAATGGGTTGACCACCCCTGATCTAGTACTTTACTGTTTAGGAAACTGACCAATCATAAAAATGGCTCAGTCACCTGACAGGCACAATCAAGAGTAAGGAGTCATGCAGTGATGTCCCTTTGTGGAAGTTGAGAGTGAGCTCCCAAACAAATAAGGAAACATGTTGCTAAATATTAAGGATCCTCCACAATGGTTAATTAAATTACTTTCAGACTGAACAGTCTTGTCACATTGGAAACCCTGAAAACTTTCTGAGATGAGGAGTTACCCAATCAGAACTGACACAGTAGGAGGAAAAATGGGAGGTATCCTTCAAAGAGAAAAGGGCCTGTCCCACACTGAGGCATAATTCTCAGACTAATCAATCTCACTTCAGTAAATCTGCATACTCACATAGTCGAATATTGCTCACAACAAAATAGCCAATGTAAAAAGGCACCATGAAGACAAGCACAAGCAAAATCACACACAGGTTCAGTTTCCAGTGAAAATACCGGGAGCTGAAAAGAAATCAGAAGACTAGTCAGGGCCTGATCATAATCAAAGGATTAAAGCTGAACATAACTCATCCCCCTCCTTCACACTTTTACATAGCTAGGTAGCACCTGCCCTGAAAGCAGCACTCTGGGACACCCCATACTGTATCTTACTCTAGAGGTCACAAATGTGCAAGGTAAGGAATTAGCATACCAAAACACAGCAAGGGGCCAGCTAATCAAGTATCCTATGTCCACAATGGTCAATGCAACTCCATAATTGAGCACCTAACTGAGCAGTAAAGCAAAAAAAAAAAAAAATCCTAATTCTAGCTAACAATCAATGTATGTCCCAAAGCAGGAAAATCTGAGAACGCCTGTCAATTTTTCCTAACCACTTTAATTATATATGTTCTTATTTGACAGTAGTACTTATGTGGAAATATCTCTCTCACTTAAGTGTATTCTTCGTCTCTGGAACTTGTATTGGGAGAAGTAGATTTCAGTATATCCATTTTAAATGTATTGCCTTTTCATTTCCTTAAGGCTACGTCTACACTACAGGCTTTTTGAGCAAGAAGCCTTTTATGCAAGAGTTTTTGCACAAAAACTTCTTGCACAAGAGCACGCCCACACATCAAAGCACACTGCAAAAGTGATGTGCTTTTGCACAAGAAAGCGTCCTCACTGCATGGACGCTCTTGCGCAAGAAAGCTCTGATAGCCATTCTGTGAATTCTTGCACAAATTCTTGTGCAAGAATTCTTGCACAAATTCTTGTGCAAGAATTCTTGCACAAACGGGAGTCATGCCTCATAAAAGGAGGTTTACCTACGGTGGAAAAAGGCCTCTCTTCTGCCATTTTACTCTTGATTTCCTTGCGCAAAAGCGCATTTGAGGTGTGGACGCTCCATGGGTTTTTGCACAAAAACCTTGCAGTGCAGACAGCCTAGATGTGTGCACTCTTATTCTTGTACCATGGAAAGAGGTAAGTAAGAGCATCCAGTTGCCAGTCTTTATATTTCTGTTTAATCTCCCCTTTTTCTACCGTTTTTTGAAGACCTGATATGTTGAACTCTGTTTTTCTATGGAAGTCATCACTCCATGTCTTCAGTCATTTTAGATTAGTCAAGCAATAGTGATTACAAGATGAGAATGTATCATCAATTTAAAACTTACTGCCATATCATTCTTACTCTTCAGCAAACATAACATCTTATTTGCTACTTTCATCACCACAAAACACTGAGCAAATACTCTCTGCAGCTTTTATAATTACAGACCACTTTGCAAACATTGTCTGAGGGAAACAGCATAAACAGAATCATCATTTTGTAGATGGACAAACTGAGAGGGAGGTACGGGACTTAACCAATTACAGTAAAACTCCGATGGTCCGGCATCTGATGGTCCGGCACCATCAGGAACCCGGAAGTGCTCCGGGCAGCCGGACCATTGGAGCTGCTCTGCCCCCAGCTTCCCCGATTAAACCGCTGCTAAAACTGACCAGCGCTGAATCCGGGAAGCAGGGGACAGAACAGCTGGAGTGCTGCCGGGTAGGTCCAGTAGCGCTGCCCCTCGGGGCTGCGGGACCACCCGGCAGCACCCCAGCTGTCCCGGATTCAGCCACTGCCGAAACTGACCAGCGGCTGACTCCAGGAAGCCTGAGACAGAGCAGCTCTGCCTCTGGCTTTCTGGAGTCAGCCGCTGATCAGTTTCTGCAGCAGCTGACTTGGGGACACCTGGGGCAGAGAAGCTGGGGTGCTGCCGGGTTGGTCCAGTAGCGCCGAGGAGCGGCGCTGTGGGACCAACACGTCAGCACTCCAGCTGCTCTGCCCCAGGCGTCCCCAAGAGCAGCTGGGGTGCTGACAGGTTGGTCTCGCGGCGCCAAGGGCCGGCGCTACTGGACCAACCGGGCAGCACTCCAGCTGCTCTGCTGCAGGCGGCCCCGATTCAGCCGCTGCTGAAACTGACCAGCAGTGGCTGAATCAGGGACTCCTGGGGCAGAGCCGGACTATCAGAAGGGAGGGCTATGAGGGGGTCTGGGGTAGCATCCCCCCACCCCACCTCAGACCCCTCATAGCCCCCCTTCTGATAGTCCGGCATATCTGATAATTCGGCACCCCCTGGGTTCTAAAGGTGCCGGATTATCGGAAGTTTACTGTACCCAGTAAACACCACCCTTATCAAGTGATGCTTACCAGATAACAGTAGGGATATAAGCAGGTAGTTGAGTAGGAACTCAACCAGTTGCTTTTCCCCCCTTGCCGCCTCTATCAGAGAGGCAGAAAGGTTGGGGAGCACAAGTCAGCTCCCCCATGCACCATCTCTGCAGGGGGCAAAGGAAGAAGAGGGCAGTGGAAACAGTGCGAGCGGGAATTGAAACAGTCCCACTCCTGCTGATCCATCTGCTGCTCCTCTCCCTTTTAAATGTACAAAATCCGCCTGCAGCTCTTGTACATTTCAAATGAAGAGGCACAGAGGGGAACCTGTGCCAGTGGGGACTGCTGCATCAGTCCCCGATGGCATGGGTTCCCGCTGCCTCTGTCCCTTTGAAATGTACAAGAGATGTGGGCAGCTCTTGTACATTTCAAAGGAAGAGGCACAGAGATATAGCAAGCGTCCCCTCCCCCCTTATCAACTAAATGAGTAGTCGATGGAAATTCCATTGACTACTCGTTTAGCTGATTAATCAAAATGTAACATCCCTAGATAACGGTTAACTGGTGCCCAGGAGCAGCCCCCCACTTGGGCCTAACACGCTGCAGACTCGGGCAGAAGCTGGGAGTCCAATGCAGGGCCAGCAAACCAGAAAACCTGAGAGGGCTGGGGGTTGCTTCAGCTAGGCTGGAGCAAACCTCTACCCAAGATCCCACTTAATAGGTTAACTAGATAAAACTAATATTTAACCGGGTACTGATTAAATGGGATTTTACATCTCTATCTACCACCCTGAGCAAGATGATAGCAGAAACTGGATGGGAACTCCTGGCTTCCAATCTTGTGCTCAATCATGCATGATCCTACTGCTCAGATGTCTTCACTGAGTTATTCACATTGTTGCTTACACCTTGATATGTGGACATTTAACTCAGAAATTGTACCCAAGCAGATAGAGAATAAGAGAAAAGCTAGGCCTTTATCTAGGAAAGCATGGGCTGGCAGCCCCCACACCTACCTGCTATTTAGCACCCCTAGGATCTCAAAGATGATGAGTTCAAACATGGTGCAGCAGAAGGCGAAAGTCACAGAGAAGACCACCTGCACAACATACTGTCGCACCTGAGATGGAGGAAACAAGTCAGAGACAAGAATCACTTCCATCTTCACAGGGTACCGGCTATGTATAGTTCAGAGAGGGGAAACCAGCCTCAGCACAAAAAGGTCAAAACTTGAGATGCCTGGACCTTGCCAAAAAAAGGTCAGTTTGCAAGGAGTCAGAGGATTACACAGAATTTGTACAACTTTAAGCTGACTGCAGTTACCTTTGTACTTAAGACAGAGGTACAGTACACAGAGGTATGTCTATACTGGCGCGATCTTGCGCCAGAGCTATGCAAATGAGGCTAAGTGTGGAATATCGCCGAGCCTCATTTGCATATCTAATGAGTCGCCATTTTGCGGAAGAGGCTCTTGCGCAAGAAGGAGCTGTCTACCCTGCCCCTTCTTGCACAAGAAAAACCCTCTTGCGCAATGCCGTTATTCCTGAAAATAATCAGCGTAACAGCATTCCGCAAAAGGGTTCTTCTTGTGCAAGAAGGGGCAGTGTAGACAGCTCCTTCTTGCGCAAGAGCCTCTTCCGCAAAAATGGCAGCTCATTAGATAGTCCACACAGCCTCATTTACATAGCTCTGGCGCAAGATTGTGCCAGTGCAGACAGTCAGAGAAATTATATCGGGGTGGTTCGGAACCTAAGGCCTGGGGGCCAAATCCAGCCCCCGGGGCTGAGAGCTCCACCCTCAGCACTGGGGAGCCTGCCCTGGTGCTCCAGCCTCCCTCTCTCTACCGGGCACTCCCCGCCACCCCACCATGGGGCTTGAGCACATAAAGTCTCCTAGCTTGGGCCCTCCTGGGCTCTGGTGTGCAAGTGTCTTTCTCCTCATATGGGGGCCACATCAGTGAGACTTGGTTTGTTTGTGGGGTTTTTTTGGTTCTCGCTTGTGTGCCCCCGACTGATTTTTCTGTGGATTAGTGGCCCCCAACCCAAAAGAGGTTCCCCACCCCTGGACTACATGCTGCAGCCAGGCCATGTGAATCAAGATGGTACATCACTTGCTGACTCCTGTAGTCTTAGCTAGTCCAAACTCTAAATTCTAGACATGGGAAGTCATGGCTTGCACTGCAATGCTCTCTGGGACTGCATTTGGCCTGCAGTTTGACCATTCCCAGTCTACACAATCTCGCTCTCATTTTGCTACACTGTCACAGTTTTATCCTATATCATCTTTTTCCTAACAGTCAAGTCACACTGTCCTTTTAAACACCTTTCTAAAATTTAAAATCAAGGGACGCTATCAACTCAAAAATATTGTCTTTTGTCTGAAAATTTTATACATACTACTATTATGAGGAAGACCAAAGATGAATATAACCCAAAGAGATGAGGAATAAATATTACATATAATATTAAATATATATAAACATGACAAGCATTTTCTACATTTTCAATTTGTTTATATTTAACAGCACTGTGTATGGTAATTTTCACTAGTTTTCCTGGAATAGTCCATTTCCTCTGTTGTCTAGTTGTTGTCAAAGAGCAACAGGAGAGGAAAAGTAATCTTTTTAAAAAACAGGAAAATGTAACTGTAAAACCACAAAAATACAGCTGGGAGAACACAAAAGAAGGTGAACCCAAAGGAAGTACAGGCAGTCCCCGGGTTACATGGATCCGACTTACATCGGATCCCTACTTACAAACGGGGTGAGGCAACCCCGCACTAGCTGCTTCCCCGCCAGCAGACCAGGGAGACGTGGAGCAGCTTTTCTCAGCAGACACCTCAGCTTGAGAATAAAGGACTGAGGGAAGTGAGGTGTGGGAGAATAAAATTGAGCTCTGGAGAAATGTTTGGCTAGTTTCCCCTACAATATGTATCAGTTCCGACTTACATACAAATTCAACTTAAGAACAAACCTACAGTCCTTATCTTGTACGTAACCTGGGGACTGCCTGTATTCCAAACTGCTTTTTACTCATTTTATTTCAAGGTGACAGCTTCATTTCAAGATGTAAAGAGTCACAATTTGAATGAAACGCTCCCGCTCACCTCATAATCCTTGAATAGCCGGCGCATGAAGAACAGCCATCCAAATCCAAAGAAGAGTACCTGTAAGAGAAAGGACAATCCGCAGGTATTAGCTAAGAAGAAACTTCCAAAATGGTAAGTCCCAAACTTGTTGTTAACACTATACCAGACAAATCACAGAAAGCAGTTCCTAAGTATGCAATAACCTAGGACAGTGGTCCCCAACACGGTGCCCGCGGGAGTGCGTATTGGCCGCTCGTGCCCCGGGCGCACGGCACTTGGAGGGTGAGGGGGGGAGCGCCGGCCCCGGGCGCGCGGCACTTGGAGGGTGAGGGGGGGAGCGCCGGCCCCGGGCGCGCGGCGCTTGGAGGGTGAGGGGGGGAGCGCCGGCCCCGGGCGCTTGGGGGGGGGGGCCCCGGGCGGGGGCGCCGGCCCCGGGCGCTTGGGGGAGGGGGGGGGGCACCGGGGGCGCGGCGCTTGCAGGGGGGAGCCGGCGCCGGGAGCGCGGCGCTTGCAGGGGGGAGCCGGCGCCGGGAGCGCGGCGCTTGCAGGGGGGAGCCGGCGCCGGGAGCGCGGCGCTTGCAGGGGGGAGCCGGCGCCGGGAGCGCGGCGCTTGCAGGGGGGAGCCGGCCCCGGGAGCGCGGCGCTTGCAGGGGGGCCCCTCCCCCCAGCACGCGGCTATGGGGGGCCCCTCTCCCCAGCACGCGGCTATGGGGGGGGCGCCCGCCCCCTGGCGCCCGGCAGGCGAACGGCCACGCCCCCCTGGCGCCCAGCAGCCTCTAAAGGTTGGGGACCATTGACCTAGGAGGTCCAAAATGGCTATTAATGTTGGGAGAGGGAAATATTAAAGTGAGACGAAATATAATAGACACAGTTTCACTGTCTTACTGCAGACCCAGTAATGCACAACTTTACAATGAGAGGAAGCAGAGGCAAAACAAGCATCTTGGCTTCCACAATGCATGCTTCTTCTAATTATAAGCAGACATTATGAATAGGGATATGAATACATAATGGTGTAAATGGTTTACCAATAAGCCTGGGGTTATCAGTTAACATTCACGGTTACACATAGGCGCTCGCCCCACTCCTTGGGAGCTGGCTGCGGCTCCCACACTGCTGCCTCTATATGACGAGGCAGCTGCGCAGAAGCAGCAGCCAGCTCCCCAGGAGCGGGGCTGAAAGAAGGAGCTGGTACGCTCTGGGAACTGGCTGTTGCCCCACACTGCTGCCTGATACAGAGGCAGCAGCATGGGGCAGGAGCCGGTGCATGCCAGAAGCCGGCTTTCAGAGGCAGCAGTACAGGACTGCAGCCAGGGAAACGGATTGCCACTGCAGGTGCACATAAATGTGTAACCACTGAGCTTTTCAGTGGTTACACAATTACCCGCTTTTTAACATCCCTACTAACGAAATCATCTTTCATTAGACTAATGAAGACCTAGAATAAATTTTATTTTTATATAGCTGCCTTAACACACTATCACAATATTTTAGAACAGAGATTCCCAAACTTTTTGGCATCACGCGCCCCCCTTCTTGATTTTTGAAAAAACCCTCATGCCCCCTGCCAAAAAAAAAAAAAAAAAAAAAAAAAAAAAGCAGCAAAACTTGTTGAGGGGGGAAAAAAAGGAACTGAGCAGGGCAGCAAAATTTGATGGGGAGATGGAGGCTGGGTTGCCTCGCAGTCCCTCCCCCCCCCCCCCCCCGGGGGGCACATCCCCAGTTTGGGAATCCATGTTTTAGAAAGAGGTTTAAATGAAAAAATATAAGGTGAGAAGCAGCTTAAAGGTAGGGAAAGAGTTACAAGTAAGGCAGAGTGTATGAAAGCCAGATCCTCATCTATAAACAAATTACAGAGTGAAGACAGATCAGGTCCAATAATGCTTTTCACTTACGTGGCACTTGTCATCAGAGATTCTCAAAGCGAAACACTTTATTACTTTACATTAGCTAGGCTTCAATTTTTGGAAGACAGAATACCATATCCTTTTAGGAGATGGATAAACTAAGATGTACAGGGGTTAGATGACTTGTTCAAAATTGAGTAATTAAATTGCAGAACTTAAAATAGGAATCTAGAAACCTGACTGCCAATGCCCTCCTCTAGCCACAGGATCTCACATCTGTTTCTCAAATGGCACAAAATCATCAGTCTGAAAAACAGGTGGGTATAAATTAAGAGAAGATGAACACAAAGAAATTTTTTTAAAAAAATCTTCCATGTTATCTTAAAAGGATAATTTGATGAGATGAGAAAATCCGAAAGCCAAACCGGATGACAGTGATACTGCATCATTTCCTAAAGTAAGGGGTAGCCTGTTTTTTGTCAAGGTCCAAATTTCTTGGCCAAAGTATAGGCAAGGTCCAAATTCCAGAGGAGAGAGAGAAGAGAGAAGAAAATAGTAGTAATCATAAATAATAATAAATAATAATAATAATATGTAAATGAAAAGATTTCAAGGTCCATGCAAAAGTTTCCATGGTCTGGATTTGACCTATGGTCAGGGCTGGTCTTACCATGAGGCGAACTGAAACAAGCACCTCAGGTACCAGACTGGGGGGGAGGGGAGGGCGCCACTAGGACCCGGAGAGTAGAAAATTGTGTCTGCTGCTGGTGCAGTGAGAGGGTATGGGGGTATCATTTGAGCTCCCCACCTCAGGTGCCAAAATGTTGTGGGCCGGCCCTGTCCATGGTCCACCTACTGACTACTCTTATCCCCAGAACACATTAAAAATGTAATAGCATTATGGCAGACAGAGCAGTGACTGAGGAGGAACAAATAAATAAATAGTAACAAACAGTAAATGAGCACTAAGAGGACAAATTCTGTCTAGACTCCCAAAATGGAAGAACGACAGTCAGAGATAAGGAAGACATGGAAAGAATGAGTCAAGGAACACCAAACATTTTTGCCTGGAAAGCAAATTAACATTTGAATTAAAGAGAGTGATTGAAAGCAATCAGAGAAAATGTGACAAAAAAAATATGTTCATTGAACAACCGATAGCAAAAGGGTAAGAAAGGGGTATGACTTATTCTCTAAGCCTTCTGTCTGAGGGTGAGTTAAGAAAGTATTATAGGTGTTACCAACATAAAGTGTTTATTCCAACGCTGAGGCTGACAAGGAACAAGTACAGAGGGAACAGAGAAATACATACTAGAAAACTATGAACACAGACAAATTTTTACCTAATGTCATAAAGATTAGGACTCATTTGATACTTACATTGGACAAACACTCGGGAAGACACAATCTGAAGAGTTCATGGTCTAATTTAAGATGCTACAAGTGAGTATTAATATAAAGGGCTTAGAAGAGAAAGAAATACAGGCAGTCCCCGGGTTACATACAAGATAGGGACTACAGGTTTGTTCTTAAGTTGAATTGGTATGGAAGTCGGAACTGGCTCCAGATTCAGCCGCTGCTGAAACTGATCAGCGGCTGACTACAGGAAGCCCTAGGCAGAGTTGCTCTGCCCCCGCTTCCTGGAATCAGCCGCTGATCAGTTTCAACAGCGGCTGAATCTGGACTCCTGGGACAGAACAGCTGGGGCACTGCCGGGTAGGTCCCCACAGGACCAACCCGGCAGCACCCCAGCTGCTCTACCCCAGGCGTCCCGCAACAAAAGCCTGGTCTGCTGGGAGGGGGGGGGGGGGCGCGCACTAGCTGCACCCCCTCCCCCCAAAGCACAGCAGGGAGACCCAAGCAAAGCCGCACAGGCGGCGGGGTCCCCCGCCTCTGCGGCTTTGCTCCTGTCTTCCTGCTGTGCTGGGGGAGTCCCACCCAGCACAGCAGTGAGACCCGAGCAAAGCCGCACAGGTCTGCTGTGCTGTGCGGCTTTGCTCCAGGGCAAAGGAGCAAAGCCGCACGGGCAGCGGGGTCCCGCCGCCTGTGCAGCTTTGCTCGGGTCTCCCTGCTGTGCTGGGGGGGGTCCCCCCCCCCGCACAGCAGGGAGACAGGAGCAAAGCCGCAGAGGCGGGGGACCCCGCCGCCTGTGCGGCTTGCTCCGGGGCAAAGGAGCAAAGCCGCACGGGCAGCGGGGTCCAGCTGCCTGTGCGGCTTTGCTCGGGTCTCCCTGCTGTGCTGGAGGAGTCCCCCCCCAGCACACCAGGGAGACCCGGAGCAGCTTTTCTCGCACCGGAGGACGCGGTGGCGGGACCGCTGAGCTCTGGGAGGTCCCGCCACCCGCGAGCTCCGGGGCGAGAAAAGCCCCGTTCGTAAGTGCGGATCTGACGTAAGATGGATCCGCGTAAGTTGGGGACTGCCTGTAGCAATAAATTGGCACAATTACTCAGGCTAATTTAAGTACCACTTTGATGTTTCTGGAGATGATGCAAAGCCTCCACAAAAACAAAAGAGAAGCAATTTAAGGTGACAAGATATCAAATCAGAAAATTAGCAAAATGGAGAATTGCTCAGGAGAATAGTATGATCAACATCTTCAAAAGCAACGCTGAAAACAAGAAGGATAAGAAGATAATGTGTCATCAGAAACAACGCACAAGTCACTATTATGCAGAAAAATTCAGTACTGCAAAATGGTCAAAACAGAAGTTGTAATGGGAAATAAGCACAGAGGATACAAAGATTTTAAGAACCTCCTCCTCAGGAACTGGGCAGGCAGGGGCTAGTGACTCCGTACTCAGGGAAGCTTCGCTGCAGGCTCTGCAGTATAAAGCTAAGCTAAGCTTTATACTGCAGAACCTGCTGTACAGATAATGTAACCACTGAGATTTTCAAAGGTTACAGGGTTACCCTATTACATGATTTTTAACATTCCTAGTTGTAACAGGGCAATGATCCATTTTAACTGGAAGAACTCCACGTGAGAATATGGCTATGCCAAAAGTAGAGATTATAAAAGATGACTGGAGGAAATGAAAGTGATACAGATGGTCCTAGGTTGCCAGAGCCAGCCCACAACATGTTGGCACCTGAGGCGGGGAGCTCAAATGACACCTCCATGTCACCTTTTCTCTTTCCTGCCTGTTATGTCTCTTATGCCTTCCTTTCTTATGCCCTCCTTCCTCCAGCACAGCACTCCACCATCTCTGTGCATCTAGAGCAGAGAGAATACACCAGCAGCAGACACAATTTTCTACACTCTGGGTCCTATTGGGCCTTCCTCCCCCCCCCTCCCCCCCAGTCTGGCACCTGAGGTAGCAGCCTCAGTTTGCTTCATGGTAAGGCCAGCTGTGTAGGTTGCAGGTGGCTGAAAGGATAATGATGTGTCTGAGCTCTATTTGTCAAGAAAACACATAATAGAAATAGATTAAAATTTTTCAAACTTGGAAAGTGAAATTGCTATAAATGTCTCAGTGCTAAACAGGAGGCAGTGGCCATGAGTAACTAGTGCTCTGGACACTGACAGAGCCAAGACAGCCAGTTCGAAGGACAGCCATGGCAAATCTGGATTTCTACCAATTATGATGGGTTATAGGAATTCAAGTCTCAGCAATCAGTCACACCATCCACCTTGCGATGACAATCCTGAGATTATTCTATTCAGTTGAATACCGGTTTAGTAATGAAAAGATCCAGATTCATCTTGAGATTTTTGGGTAATTTTATTCTGATGCCGACTTCACCAGGTTCTCAAGAGGAATCACCAAAAGATCCTGGGCGGCTTTACACTCTGGAAAGCCCTGATTCCCCCCCCCCAGTGAAGCGTTACATGAAGAGCTCAGGAACTATAAGCGCAAGCGACAGGGCAGGCAGCAGTGGAGCTGCTCTCACACTGGGACACCCCTTCCCCGTGTGCAGCCCCTTCCCCCTCATAACCTCGGGGAGCTCAGTGAGCCCGCCACAGGCCACGCAGCGTGAGGGATTAGCCCAAGGACCGGGCCGTGCGGAGACATTTGGGGCCCCAATGCGCGCCCAGGCGGGGGCTGCCACCGTGCCTGGCTGCCGGGTCCATGGCTCGCAGCAGCCCCCCCCGTCCCACGCTCCCTGCGCCCCCGAGCGCCTCGAGCCGGCCGGGGCCGCAGCTGTTTGGAGGAGCCGGGCCCCCCCCGTGGGGCAGCGCTGGGGGGCCGCGCGGGGTCACACAGCAAGGGGGAGGGGCGGGCGGGCGCGCGCCGAGCGGTACCTGGGAGGTGACCATGATGCCGGAGTCGATCAGGAAGCTCATGGTGGGGGGGAGGGGGGCGCTACCCGGACCCACCAACGGCTGCTCCGACTCCCAGCGCGCGCCGTCGGCCCGGCGTGGCTCCGCCCCCCTCCGCTTCGCCGTCTGCGCGAGGTGGGGCCAGAGAGCAAGGGGAGGTGCCTGCGCAGCTGTGGGCGAGGCCCGAGAATCTGAGGGGAGGGGCGGGGCCAGGCAAAAAAAGGGCGGGGCCTGGGAGTTCTGCGGGGGCGTGGCCATTGGGCAGGGCAGCTCTGCAGGCAGGGGCGTGGCGGGAGCGGGGGCATCGTAACAAAGGCTTTATCCTTCTAGCGCGTGGTATTTGCCTCATTTTTGGGAGCATCTTCATTGCAAGCCAGCCACCCCCTTAGTGGAAGCGTTTGATGCTATGACTTAGGGAGCATTTTGTGGTGGCAAACTTTGGTCTTAAAGCACAAAGGCCTTCATAAAATCTTGTTGGATTTAAGAGAATACATAAACCCGGCAACTCACCTACTTATTATTTGTGCCAGTGTCTGGGCCGGCAGTTAACTGAGCACAGTTTGTTTTTATTTCTAGCAGCTAAGCTGCATTAACTGAAAACACAGTAAACACGTTCCCAGTTTCACTTTTTCCATGTAGTTGACATGTTACTGGGAATGGGAGGGGAGGCAAGTGCTATTATGAAGAGAAAGGATCGTGATTCTCCATGAGTTGTGGTTCATGCTATGCAAAAGTTAGGGAAAGCAGGAAAACACCCTATATTTACATGGTTTATTTTTTGAAATTCCATTCTCTATGCCCACCTATTTAAATGGCACTATTTTTAAAGTAAACATCTTAGTGTATAAAAAAAATAACCATCTGGAACACTACCGGAAATATTTTTTTCCTAACATACCTTTCCATTTCAGAAAAATTAAGTTTCTGGCCATTAGAGTAGGGCTATTAGGGGCTAGTAGCACTATTATTGCTGACAATGAGTTAAATGTTGAGTAGAGGATCTGAATGCTAGACTTTATAGTTGTTTTTAGAGTGCTCATAAGGAACATTGAGGAAGCTTAATTCAGTTTCCTAACTAATGCCAAGCAATGAGACCAGCAACTGATAGGGAATATATGACCACAGAATGTGTACAGGAGGCAGCAAAAGGAAAGGGCCAGCAAACCAAAGGACAGGAGATCAATAAGAGGCATGAGTAGAGTCCCACTGCTTTTTCCTTGTTTAGATTCCTCTATTCCAGTTACATTATCACACAAGTTCTGAGTGCATCATACATCATCTGAGTGATCCAGGGACATCATCCTACATAAGGGGAACAAATTCCACTGCAAATAATAAGTTCCCATACAAGATCCTATTAACTACATATTTTTAAAAAGATCCAGATTGTAAACTGGAGTGATGGAATTTTTCCCATAAGTCTAGTATAAATAGCACAAAAGGGAAGTGAAAGTTCAGCCATGGAATTTCCTGGGATTGATCAGTTTGAGGGTCAGCCCATTATATTATGATCATGCACTTATTTGTATTTAATAGTATTATTTATTGGTCTCTCAAAAATCTGGGCCAAGCCATCTTTAGTCAGAAATTTAAAAAATAACTGTAAACAAAGAGGCTAATGGTTTTGGAGTTGGACAAAGCACAGCATACTGCTGTTTGAAAGTCAGGGACATTTATTAATTACAGTGTATTTTATTATTAAAATTAATCTCCATTGTGTGCTATTGAGTCACCAGATAGATCTTAAAGTCTCACTCCATTTGGGAATTCACGTTGCAAATCTTCTTGCTTTGATTTTTTTCCCTTTTCCATTACATTGTGAAGAAGCAAAATGTCACCGCTAGTGGGGAAATTAACATAGGAGATGTACCGTACAGGATCTGAGTCCTTTCTTATAATGAAACCTACTACCATCCAGTGGTAGAGCTGACTGAAGTGTAAGGGTAAAGGTATGACTGCCCCACCTGCCCAGCCACCTTTAGGTGTATGTCAGTACCTTTTCAAGCCAATAGGTAGACTGGTTTAATAGCAGTGACCCATGACCCTCTCTGGCTCTGTCACTGCTCAAAATCTGGTTCTGATACTGCTATTATCAACTGTAAGGTTGATGTCTGAGTTTTCCAACTTCTTTCTCTATGTACTTATACTTAAAACACATCCTCACTAATTCCATGGAAGTGTTGGATTTGATATTTTATATTAGAAATGACCATTATACAAGGTAAAATTCTGCTCTTGGTCACATCCTACTGACATAAACACATAGTCTGCGTCTAGACTGGCATGATTTTGCGGAAATACTTTTAATGGAAAAGTTTTTCCGTTAAAAGTATTTCCGTAAAAGCGGGTCTAGATCGGCACAGATGCTTTTGCGCAAAAGCATCCATAGTCAGTCTAGACGTGATTTTGCGCAAGAAAGCCCTGATCGCCATTTTAACCATGGTGGTTTTTTGCGTAAAACAGTTCTTCCCTGTCTACACTGGCCCTCTTGCGCAAGTATTCTTGCACAAGAAGGCTTTTTCCCGAGCGGGAGCGTGAAAGTATTTGCGCAAGAAGCACTGATTTTGTACATTACAAAGTCAGTGTTCTTGCACAAATTCAAGCGGCCAGTGTAGACAGGTGGCAAATTTTTGCGCAAAAGCGGCTGCTTTTGTGCAAAATCTTGCCAGTCTAGACACACCCATATGGTATGTCTCCACTGCACCCTTAAATGGAAATAAGCTATGCAATTTGAGCTACGCAAATTGCATAGCTTTTGAGTGTATTTCAAAATAGCTTATTTCATAATTTGGTACAGTCTACACAGCACTAAATTTTGAAATAAAACGCTATTCCAAAATGTCCCTTAATCCTCATGGAATGAGTTTTACAGGGATGTCAGAATAGCACAACCATTATTTTGAAAGATATTTTGAAATAACGAGCACGCTGTCAAGACACAGAATAGCTATTTTGGGATACTAGAAGTATCCTGAAATAGCACCACAATATAGACGTACCCAGGGCTCACTGAACCGCAGCGAGCCCTGCTCACCAGCCACGCTGTCCGGCGATCTGCGCATGCGTAGATCGTACTGCGCATGCACATATTGTCCGAACCCGGCTCTTCCGGTTTGCAATCTACTTGCCACGGGCAAGTAGATTGCATTATTTGTCGAGCCCTGGATGTACCCCTAGAGATGACTCAGAGCAGAATTTGGCACTTGATTTTTAATTGTTCTGTTATTGTATGTGTTTATGAAAATCTTTGAAGTGTTTGTCCTTTGCTTTAAATGGCTGATACCTGAGCAATGGAAGATACACAGTGACTACGTCTACATTGGCATGATCTTGCGCAAATACTCTTTAACGCAAGAGTTCTTGCATTAAAGTATTTGCGCAAGAGAGCGCCTACACTGGCATGTGCCTTTGCGCAAGAGCATCAGTGCCAGTGTAGACGCTCTCTTGCGCAAGAAAGCTCCGATGACCATTTTAGCCATCAGGCTTTCTTGTGCAAGAAATTCATGTTGCCTGTCTACACTGGCCTCTTGCGCAAGAACAGTTGCTCAAGAGGGCTTATTCCTGAGCAGGAGCATCATAGTTCTTGCGCAAGAAGCACTGATTTTACACATTAGAACGTCAGTGTTCTTGCGCAAGAACTCCCCGCCAGTGTAGACAGGCAGCATGTTTTTGTGCAAAAGCAGCAGCTTTGGTGCAAAATCATGCCAATGTAGACACAGCCAAAGGGGAAAAGATGGTTTTTTTAAGTAAGACCTCAAACTCATACCTTCTCCAAAAGAGCTGTGGGAGATGAAAAAAGAGGGCAAAAAGAAGGTAGGATATTTATTCTATAATATTATTTATATAGCACCAGTTGTATCCATGCTGTTTCACAGATATTTAAGAAGACAAGTTCCCAGCCTTGAAGGGATTACAATCTTGATGAACAGAACATGCATGGAGCTGGTGGGAAGAGTTGTACAAAGAAGGGTATAAGATAAAAATGAAGTGATTGAACATGCTTCTTAATAGTTCCATGTTTTAAGTTAAAAAACTCAAACTGTTTAGCTACGTCTACACTGGCATCTTTTTCCGGAAATGCTTAAAACGGAACAGTTTTCCGTTATAAGTATTTCTGGAAAAAGCACGTCTACATTGGCAGGATGCTTTTCCGGAAAAGCACTTTTTCCGGAAAAGCGTCCGTGGCCAATGTAGACACGCTTTTCCGGAAAAAAGCCCCGATCGTCATTTTCGCGATCGGGGCTTTTTTGTGGAAAAGACTACTGTGCTGTCTACACTGGCCCTTTTCAGGAACAGTTTTTCCAGAAAAGGACTTTTGCCCGAACGGGAGCAGCATAGTTTTTCGGGAAAAACACTGACAATTTTACAGTAGATCGTCATTGCTTTTCCGGAAAAGCAAGCGGCCAGTGTAGACAGCTGGCAAGTTATTCCGGAAAAGCAACTGCTTTTCTGGAATATGTGGCCAGTGTAGACACAGCCTTTGGGCTCGTCTACACTGGCCCCTTTTCCGGAAGGGGCATGTTAATTTCAGAGATTGTAATAGGGAAATCCGCGGGGGATTTAAATATCCCCCGCGGCATTTAAATAAAAATGTCTGCCGCTGTTTTCCGGCTTTTAGAAAAGAGCGTCTACAATGGCCCCGATCCTCCGGAAAAAGCGCCCTTTTCCAGAGGATCTTATTCCTACTTTGAAGGATCTTACTCCTCAAAGTAGGAATAAGATCCTCCGGGAAAGGGCGCTTTTTCAGGAGGATCGGGATCAGTGTAGACGCTCTTTACCGGCTTTTCTAAAAGCCGGAAAAAAGCGGCGGACATTTTTATTTAAATGCCGCGGGAGATATTTAAATCCCCCGCGGATTTCCCTATTATGATCTCTGAAATTAACATGCCCCTTCCAGAAAAGGGGCCAGTGTAGACGAGCCCTTTATGTTTAGTTTGTAATGGGAGCTAAATTAAAGGATCTGAGCTAAGTGATGAAAGCTGGGTGGACTGATAGTGGTGGGAAACTAACCCAAGAATTGTATTGTTTTTAAGGAAGAACTTGACACAAAACACACTGGATTTCCAGTATGACGATTACCACATAAGGTCTATCTTATTGGAATTTGCTGACCTCTGAATTCTTGTTAAGAGTCCTGCAAGTGGTACCACATCCACGTGACTTTTGCTGCTGTTTTTCCCATTCACATTTAAAGCTTTAACATGAAATAGGAGTCTGATCCTTCACCTGAAATATGAATGGGAATTTTGCCATTGATTTCAGTAAGTGCAGGATACAGTCTATGTACATAAGATATGGAGGGTTTTTTTTTCCAATTTGGCTGTCTAATGGTAAATATCTAAGTGCATGCTGAGGCTACTAAATAAGTGACCTGATTTCAGAGGTGATGATCATCTGTAGCCCTTCTGATTTGGAGAATTTTGGATGCTCTGATAACAATGCCAAAATATAGACCTAATAATCCCTAATTTTTTTCATCTGTAGATCTCAAAGCACCTTTCAAAGGAAGTGAGTGTCATTATCCCCATTTTATATATGGGAAAACTGAGGGATAGAGAGCAAAATGACTTGTTCAAGGTCATCATGTCCTCTGCAGAGCCAGGAAAAGTACTCACATCTCTTGTCTCTCAGTTCAGTGCATATTGACTAGACAAATGTTAAATATACTGGCTATACTGTAAGGCCATGTCTACACTACAGACAAGATTGAAGCAGCCGCAGCCGATCTTCTGGGATTCAAATTAGCAGGTCTAATGGAGACATGCTAATTCAAACTGAGAGGGTGTTCCCGTTGATGCCAGTAGTGTTGTTTCTACGAGGAGTAAGGGAAGTCGAAGGAGAGTGTGCTCCCTTCGACTTCCTGCAATGTGGACGGCACCAAAATTCAAGTTAAGATACTTTGACTTAAGCTACACAATTAACGTAGCTGAAGTTGCGTATCTTAATTCAAACTTATCCCCTAGCATAGACCAGGGGTAAATGAAAGCAGACTAAGACTCTGTGGAATCTACATTATAGCCACTCATTTTTTTCCTTGCTACTCCAGGAGTCCAAACCTTTCTTGATCACTTGGAACCCAATAAAACTGGGCAACTACTTAACATCATTTCAGAAAAGATCCTGTGGTCATCCACAGAGAAGCAAAATAATCATTTGTTTCTGCAAAATAAACAAGACAACTGTAAGGTAGTAGCATTGAGTATTTTTGCATTTTCTCTTTTTGTTACAAAAACTAGAAGTCCACCTGCCCCATTGTCATTATTATGTTATTAGATGGATGACAGAAAAATCATTTGAAATGTGCTGATAATGAAGGTGCAAATAAAAATAACTGTTTATAGAAACACAGTCGTGACTCATAATGTCTGGTGTTTTTTTCTAAAGAGGGCTGAAAACTTCTTACCTTCTCAGTGATATACCTTTTCGTATCACTTTTATTTTAATTTTTGAATCTTGGATAGAAAAAGAACCAGTGCAGTTGTAGCTCACTATGTCAATTTATGTCACACTAATATGCCTCTGTAGTGGCTGGAATACAGAGCCCATAATTGTATCTGGTAATGGAGATACTCCAACTCAAGTGGTAGAGGATGGTTACATGATACTTTGATGATAACAAGACCACCAAGCAAAGGAAGGAGATGGAGCAGAATGAATGACCTACAGAAAACTAGCATTATACAATCTATAAGCCAAGAGAATGTGTCAATATAGCTCGTATACTGGCAAATGTCTACAGGACATATTAATTAAATTTAGGCTTAGCTGGCAATTGACTATTTTCTTTCATTTTCTCTCCAGTGCATCTCAAGATTAAGATATCTGAAGTTTGGAAGAATCAGACATTGGTATGATTTCTGAACTCTTCTAAATTCATTTGGCGCCAGCTTAGGGTATAACTGCAAACTGGCTCTTACTAGCTACTGGGGAACCTTCCAAAGTTTATTTATGGACTCACCCAGATAAGTACTGAAAATTGTATACGTTTATCCAAACGTTTCTGAACATCTTTGTTCTAGTTCTTCTGAACATCAGCTAGGCTGTAATGACATCAAGAATAGCCTTCCTCATGTTCGTTTTGTTTCTTAATTTTGCCAAAATCGGAAAATCAGAAGAGGTGTATGCATCTTATATATATATATGCTTTAAAATGGTTTCTGAACTTTTTAAAACCTCAGAAAAGCTTGGGTTCAATGCAATTAATGAATTCAGTAAAGGCTAAAGTTCCTTTCCCCTTCCTTTGTTCATACCTCTTACCTGGGTAATGTACTGGTGATTTCAGCCACAACCTAGCCTCAGTCTTCCCCTGCATTCTTATACTTATTTGCTGTGTTGCTCTGGAACCCACCATCCATCTGATGCTAGCTGATATGTACAGGTGCCCATCTGCAATCTGATATCTGCTTGGTGGGTTTGTGCAATCTAATATTTTTGTGCTCACTTATAACCTGCTGTTCTTTTTACTTTCCGCTCAGTTTCATTCTCCTAATTTGCAGGAAGACCCAAGGAAAGGAGCTTTCAACAGACTTTTCCATTTTGTGATTCTACAAAACTATTTCCTTGCCACAAACCTTCATGACATTGACTTACAATCTTGCTGGTAGTCCACTCTTAACTCCCAATGCCATACAACCTTTCCCAATGTGCTAACCAGAAAAATGGTCTGGTTTCCTTCAACCAAACAGTTCTGGATTTAGGAAATGTAAACATTGTACTAGTGAAAGTCAACACACATCATTCTTCTTTCTCATGTCTTCCAAAATAACCTTGAAATCACCATTTCTTCTCAGTTCTACTTCAACCCAGGTCAGCGTGATCCTTGTTCTAAGAGGGAGAACCTTCATTTAATAGAAAAAAACAATGAGGAGGCCCTGGAATCACAGTTCATCCGTGAATTCAGTTCACATGGGAATGGACTCAATTGTGACACTACCTACTTAATAACCACTGAAGGTGCTAACAGCTCTCTGAGTGGTATCCTTCCTGTCTTAGGAATCTATCTATTGACTTTAATTTTTATCTGCTTAGGTTTAAGTACCCATTCTCCAGATACTTAATGATGCCCTGTCTCCCACCTCCTCCCTTTTTCTTTCTCTCCCCTCTCCCCTTCCCCTCTCCTATTTATTTTGAGTTTTCATATCCCAAACTCATAATTCTGCTCATCTGAAGAAGTGGGCTGTGCCCACGAAAGCTCATGATGCCATCTACATGTTTTGTTAGTCTATAAAGTGCTACCAGACCATTCGTTGTTTTTTTCTGTAACAGACTAACTCAGCTACCCCCTGAAGTTCATTTAACAGGACACTAAAGCCCTGTCCACATTATTACTGAGGTTTTTTGAATGGATCTAGGCATACAATTCCAAGTGATATGAATGGATGGTGTGCCTCTAAATCCCCTCAGTGACTTTGAATATTTCAGACTACTAAGACAATAACTTTTTTTTGTAACTGGTTTGTGACATTCTTATCTGATCCAGTTACACAAAGTCAAATATGGTTCTGTCCACACAGCAGCTTTTTTCATGACACAAGCATCAACTCTGTTTGCTTATCGACAGTGTTACCATGTTGCTTATCTGTGTTTGGTATAAGTGCATCCTGGGAAAATCTGAGCAGTAATTCCCACATTCTCACCCCAGTGCTTCAGTAAGGAAAAAGTGTCCAGAACACATGCACATAATGCAGCACTAGCAGCACATGAGACAATGCACTCTGCCCAGAGACCTGAGAGGAGACCTGGCCAAACTATTTACATGGGTATGATTAAGGGCTCTTGCCTGTACTGCCAAAATAAGAACATGCCAAACTAGTTACAGGAAGACAACTATGGGCCAGCCAGGCTAGGTCCTTGGCAAGGATAACTCATCAGTAGTTCCCATCATTGCCAACTATTCGCTAGATTGTATGTGGATGCAAAGCCTATTGGGGGCCATGTTAAAAGTCGTAGCATAGACAGAGTCTAACAAACGATAGTTCCTTGCAATTTGGGAAGGAAGTTGGTGCCACTATCTGGATGAGTCTGCTGATGTGATTTGTTCATCTGACTGCCAGGCACTTTGCTCCCCATAGTTTTGTCCCCATCCACCCGTTCCTGCCCCAGTCTTATCCGTCTGTTTTTCATGGCAGCTCCTGTTTTTATAAAACAAAAACAAGCTTGGGCTGGGATTACTCTCAGCTGTGTGACTGAAAGGCAGCTTTGTATTTAAACAGCAAACTGCCAGCTTTTCAGCATTGTGTGGCATGGACTCTCTCTACATGTAAAACTGCATGATCAGTGAAAAAGGGAGTGACAGGAAGACTGGATTCTCTTTCCTAAGCAAGTGGATCTCATGCCCTCAGAAGTCCCTGCTAAACCAATTGCTCACCTGACACCACAGGGCTGATATTTTTGTTAATGTCTATCTCACATAGTGGGAATAGTTTATATATCAGGATATTTGTGTCAGTGTGGATGCATGGGGATGGCAATTTTTCTGCACCTGCCACAAATTATTATGAGTAAAATTACTTTTACTGCAGGACTGCACAGTAAGGTATCGGGTGCTTGCTTGGATCTGATTATATTAGGTATTAGCAGCCCCCAAGAGGTTTGTAAATACCAGGCCAAATCCTCAAGTGGTGTCAGTCAACAGCATTACTGAAGTTTACAGTGCTGTGCCTGTTTTAACCAGGTGACAATCTGGTTCACAGTATAACTGTGGTTTTGAAGTGTACAGACACTTATTTCATAATGACTCAATAGCAGAGCTGGGAATAAATATGACAAAATTAATTCTTCATCCACTGCATTAGACACTAACCTATACCAACTCCCACATTCTATTTTAAGTCAAGACTGCCTCTCTCTTCCCCCATCCACCTATTTTTGTGACTTTGACACTTGCATATTACACTCCTCGCTAAAAAAACCCAACCCCCATGAAATCAATCAGTAACTTGTTCGTAGTGGGAAGCCAAGGAAATTCCTACTCTTAGCTTTCTTTAATTTATCTATTCCATGGCTCTAAATGTTCAGTAACTTCTCAGCTAGGGAGTGGATTTTTGCCCTTCTTTCTTTGTTCTCCTGTGTTTTTCATAACCATTTGTTAAATATATTATTATTACTGTATGTACTAAACTCACAGCTCTGAAGCCATTATGTGACTTCATTAGGAATTTCACCAAGAAATTATTGTATTGACTGTCATTAGTTCTTAAATGATTTCAGATCTTGAAATATACTAATACTTTTACCCTCTATAGGGACTTATATCAAAGTGCTTTACTAATATTAATCAATTAAGCCTCACAACATCCTTGTGAGGTAGGAAATTATTGCTTTGCTGGATTTTACAGTGGAAAAAATTACTTGCTCAAAGTCACCCACTGAATTAGTGGCAGAGCTGTGAATTGAAACCAGGAGGCATGATTCTCAATTCATTGCTCTCTTAAGAAACACTGCCTCTAGTACACGGTACACACATTTGAGCTAGAGAGTATATAAGGAACACAGTGAGACTGTCTGTAACCAGGCTGAGGAACCAAATATGCAGTTGGTTGTATACCACAGGAAGAGTGGAGTATTTTTTCAGTGTGCCATGTATCATACTTGGTATTGTACCAGGAGCCCTGCAGCTGCAGCCAGCGTGTGCTACAGATAAATTTAATACACGGGCTTTGTGCAATGTATTTTACCCATATGCTACAGCACAAATTATGTATTCCACACTTCGGCTGTGTCTAGACTGGCCAGTTTTTCCGGAAAATCAGCCGCTTTTCTGGAAAAACTTGCCAGCTGTCTACACTGGCCGCTTGAATTTCCACAAAAGCACTGACTTTCTACTGTAAGAAATCAGTGCTTCTTTCAGAAATACTATTCTGCTCCCGTTCAGGCAAAAGTCCCTTTTGCGCAAAGCTTTTGTGCAAAAGGGCCAGTGTAGACAGCTCAGATTTGTTTTCCGCAAAAAAGCCCTGATCGCGAAAATGGCAATCGGGGCTTTTTTGCGGAAAAGCGTGTCTAGATTGGCACGGACACCTTTCCGCAAAAAGCGCTTTTGTGGAAAAGCGTCCATGCCAATCTAGATGCTCTGTTCCGAAAATGCTTTTAACGGAAAACTTTTCCGTTAAAAGCATTTCCGGAAAATCATGCCAATCTAGATGCAGCCTTCATGTATAGTATCTGGATTGTGATAACAGCCATATTTCTCCCACTGGTACATAAGCATCACTATGATAGGAGTGTTGCATGCATGCACAAAAGAGGGCAGAAATTGGCTCTAATATATGTCAGTGTCAATAACATAGACAATTATTAATATGTTTTATTGTTTAAACGGCCAGTCAGGTAATTAGAAATGTATGCATTGGACCTGTATTGTCATTTTTGGCAGTGTCACATGCTTCAGAGGAAGGAGCAAGAAACCTCATAATGAACAGCAGTTGAATCTCCTGCCAAAGGGGAAGTGTATTTCTAACCCCATTCGGTTTGTGGGCTCATTTATACCATGAAGCATGAGGCTTTATGCTCCTTCTTTAAAATGAAAAATTGTGTACTCTATCCAATGAAACAGCAAATGTTCTTATAATTCATGTAAATGTCTAATCCTATTTTAATCTTACTAAGTTTTTGGCTTCACTGGAATTGTGTGGCAATAAGTTACTCATGTTCATTATGACTTGTACAGAAAGTATTTCCTTTTATTTTCCCACTTTTTGCCTTTCAGTTGCATTGATTGCCCCTCTTGTTTTTGTATTATGAGACACTGGAAGCATTCTACATGGGTTCTCTGCACCATCATTATTTTATATTTCTCTAATAAATACCCTCTTAGTTACCGTATCTCCTCTCTAAATAGATGCAATCTTTAGAGTCTCTCTTCAAAAGAAAGCTTCTGAATGTCTCTCATGATCTTTATCAAGGCTGCAAAGTTTAGAAAAAGACAAGCCCAAAAGGAGCAAAATTCTTAACAATGTAAAAATGTGGCATTGTTATAGTACTAAAGAATCCCAAAACACTTTACAAAACATATACATACATATAGTAATCACGTCACCCACCAGTGAAGTGAAGCCATCTCTGGAGTGGAATATGGCAGCTGTTTAACAAGGCACAGGAACTCCACAGAGCCATTTAGAATAGTATTGCCAAAATCATAATATCCAATGAAACTGAAAGGGGAATTTACTGTTGAGAAACAGAAGTGCCATTCAGCTACATCATCAGAACTCAGTATTTGATCCAAAGCACTTTGAAATCAATTGACTTCAGTGGGCTTCTTGTCCGGCTGTAGGGATACGTCGATACAGTGGCGCTATTTCAGTATAATGTCCATTATACCAAAATAGCGCTGTGCGCATCTTAACAGCATGCCCATTATTTTGAAATAGATTTGAAATAAGGGAAGGGGTCTTATTTTGGCTTCCTGTAAGACTCATTGCATGAGGAATAAGGAAGATGCCAGAATAGTGCTCTATTTCGAAATTTGGTGCTGTGTAGATAGTGCCAAATTTCGAAACAGGCTATTTCGAAATAAGCTACACAATTTGCATAGCTCAAATTGTATAGCTACACGCGACTGTTTAGACATACCCTAGGAGTCCTGCCCTCATATCATAGTCCACGGGGCCTTTTCTAGCCAGTTGCAGGATTTGGTTTTATGTCTCATGTGAAGTACATTTTCTGAAATGGATTCTATTCCACACTTGAAACAATGTACATGAGCTGCTGCATAGCAGAGAAAATTTGCTGAGCTGGCAGGGACTGAGGTCTGGAAAGCAGAACAGAGGAAAACATGTACCCTAGTACCCATAGTTGAGAGTAATTGTGGGTAAACAGCATTTACCCATTTGTCATTTAGGAAATAAGGTTCGTTTACTCACTTTTGTTTGTTTTTTATCACTGCACATATCTATACTTTTCAGACAACAGATTCAGTCTTTGCATAGTGATTAACTTTTAAACAACTTGCTGCTTTATCCCAGCCAAAGAAAGACTTTTGTGACCCTAACATTTGAAAGCCATTGACATTTTTAACATTAGCTATTACACACTCAGAAAGTGGATGTTCTTTCTTAATTTTTTCTAAAATAAAATAGACTTTGCTGGAGCTTTGTGGCATTCCTTTAGTCCTTTGGGTACAGATATTTTTTCTTACTGATCCTTTGAATGACCTTGCTCTATTCATTTATGTTCATTAGCTAAGTAGAGTATTGGAAACTCCTGCAAATTGAGTTTCTTATCAAATTAGCAACAAAGCAGGATGTCTAATGACCGTTGTTATGTTATTCAAAATAAGGGCCTATTTTTCAAACCTGAGCACATAAATCAGGTCAAGAAGTTTGGCATTTGGGTGTTTAAGCAGTCACTTAGCTGCCGAAATTTATATTTTAGGATACCAACTGCCAAGCTGAGTATCTCAACACACTCTCTCAGACTTGTTGAGTGCCCATATCTTCCTGGGAGTTGCAGGAAGGAAGCACCTTTTGAGATCTAGCTGCAAATGCAGCACTGGGAGCCTTACGTTGGACATTGTGCTCTATGTACAGTAGTTCTACTTACAGATGCCTTCCTATCACTCCTTTGTAAGTCAATTTCCACACCCCAATCACCCCACTTAACAACAAATATTAATTTAATTTATTCTTTGCACTAACCTGACAAAGGTCTTTGACTGAAATGACCCTGTTGGTAATAAATAACCCATTTGTGTGCATCTGCTAAATTCTTACAAGAAACTAGCTTTAATCTTTTCTGTTATCAGCATCACTTGTAGATCAAAAGTGTTTCTAACCAAGGGGATGCCGGGAAGGTATTTATAAGCAACTGAAATTTGCATTCACAAACAAAGCAAGGCCATTTTGGTGATAATACTTTCATCTAGTTTCATGATATTAAGCACAGGATCCTTTTTTGTGAATGAAATAACTGCAATTCTATGCTAGCAATGAAGGGAGGACCAATGTCATTATGCCACATGCTAAAACAGAGTAAGAAATATCCAAAGATATCTATTTATCAACCCTTCAGCCAGATACTGTCTGAAAGAGCCATTTCCCCCATATCTCTAGTGAAATGTGGAACATAAAACTGTCAGCAAGTGCAGCCATAGTAAATACATTTGGATTTTTGTTTTGTTTTAGTTTTAAAATGCTTCAGTGCCATGTATAGCACAGGTGCTGTGAGAAGTGAACTGGCATCTGGAAAAAAAAAAGAAACTGTTCCTTTGAATATGTTACATGATAGCTAGCACCAGCCATGGGACACACAGGACAGACAAGGTGCAGTTACAATGATAGCACCTTTCCAGCGGAGAATCTCAATAGGAAATATTCAAATGACCATTTGAGCATTTTGTTTAAAAACGTGTGATTTTGTGTGTGCGTAGTTACTCCCCACACCCTTATACAGTCAAATCATCTGACCTGGCCCGGCTGCTGGTTTTGCTTAACCTGCTGGGAGGTCTTGTGTCAGTTGTCAGTTCAGCAGGCACTGCAGGCAGTTCCTCTCCTGGCAGTTCCTGTTCCGCTGCCATCTTCTTCACCTCCAGCTCTTCTTCTGGTTCCTGATGCTCCTCCTCTTCTTCTTGATCCTGCTCCTCTTCCCCTGCCTCTACCTTCTCCTCCTTCTGCTCTTTTGCTTGGGCATAAGATGGTAATCTCTCATCAAAGGTCCTGGAAAGGTCTTCTACGGGACCCATACCAAGCTTCTCATCCAAGTCATTGAAAGAAGATGGAGGGGGAGCAGTTTCTACCCCCACTTTTGTCAGAGGTAAGTAACGGGACACCGGCTTCTCTTCCTCCAGCAGCTTGTAGCCCTTGACCTTCTGAATGGAAGAGACTGCAATGGAGTGGAGGGGCTTCTCTGGGATCTCCCCCCGTTGTTGCTCTGTGGGCCTCCTGAAAAACAGGCGAATCTTTTTCAAGCTCAAGTAACTGATCTCCACAAGGTTGAGGACGAGGGATACTGAGGCTACAGCCAGCATAAACATAATGAAGACTGTCTTCTCAGTGGGCCTGGATACAAAGCAGTCCACAAGGTTGGGGCAAGGCCACCGGCCACAGCGGTACAGGGGTAGAATTCGGAAGCCGTACAAGAAGTATTGACCTACTATGAACCCTACCTCGAAAATGGCTTTAAAAATGATGTGACAGATGTAGGTTCCCAGGAGTGTTCCCTCCAGTCGGAACTTCTTGGCCCCCTTGGGATTGATTTCATTTGTGTTCCTGATGTCCTCTTGGTCTGGAGTTAGCGGTAGCCTCTCTTCATCCATCTCAGCTTGCTGTTGCCTCTCTGCCTGCTCTCTCTCTCTCCTCTTCTCCACCATCCGCACATGATGCACAGCATGCCCCACATACACCAGTGAAGGAGTAGAGACAAAGATGATCTGCAGGACCCAGAGCCGGATGTGGGAAATGGGGAAGGCTTCATCGTAACAGACATTCTCACAACCAGGCTGCTGCGTGTTGCACACAAAGTCTGACTGTTCATCTCCCCAGACAAATTCAGCAGCTGTTCCCAGAATCAGGATTCGAAAAATGAAGAGCACTGTGAGCCAGACTCTCCCGATGACTGTGGAGTGCTCATTCACTTCTTCTAAAATGTTCCCCAAGAAACTCCAGTCACCCATCTCTTACTATCTAAGAGAAGAGAAGGAAAGAGAATGGCCATAAACCACATTAAACAAACAAGAATCATTTTTCTACTCATATATAACTTGCTTCTGACTTTAAGTCACATGTATTTCTTCTCCAAAGTAGCTTATACCTTGAAAATGTTTTCACCTTATATTACAATACTGGGGGGGAGGGAATAAAAAGACAAGGAAATTTCCTCTGTAAACTCTCTCTTTTGTGGCTGGGAGACCTCTCTGGGTTTTTCTGTCCTTTAGGAATGACACAAATAATTCAACAAGATAAAGACGCATCAAGACTAAAATGGAGTCATTATTCTGGTCCTTCTACCACATGAACATTTATGTCCACATCTCTGTACAAAAACCATTGAGAATGTGATGTCATTCTCCCATTTATACACCTCAGATGTGCAAGTTTGGTGAGCCACAGTTTGGTGATTTAAACAGTAAGACACATTTCTGCCCTATCAGCTACTAAAGTTGTGTAAAAAAGTGTATTAATGTGAGCACTTGAACAAATACAATACAAAGATTTTATTGTTTACATACATTATCTAAACGGATTTAAAAGTTCCATTTCTACAAACACACATAGCATTTCCTGATTAATAAACCAGATAATTAGTGCAACACAATATAAATGTCATTCTCCATTCAGTGTAATTAACAGTCCCACAGATATTCTACACACTTTGCAATAATCTAACACCAAGATCCTCTGCTATCAATAAGCTGCCTTCATTCCATCTTGGAAAAGTGGCATTGTTATGCATTATAAATCTGTTTATCCTCTGACAACTCAATGCAATAGAGAGAGAAAAATGGCTTCATACTACTTTCTTCTAAAATCCTACATGCAACTTGCTGCAAATGGATAAATCTTCTCAGGAACTTCAATAAAGTAGCATCACACATTTCAAAAATCTGCCTTGTCCCACATTCTACTTAATGAGCCTTTATAAATTAAATGGTTCTTAAGCTGCTGCATGTGCTCTTCCCGGCACAGCCCCCCAATCATCTATTACAATTAAATTGGACAAAGCCTTAGAAAAGGTATTTCAAGGGAAAATCCTGCATTGGCTTGAGTTGCATAATATAACAATTTCTTAATTTCTTGAATTCGATCAGAACTGCCCATATCAATCCCCTAAGGTCCAACATGAACAACAGTTTCTTGCACATTTAGTTTGGGTTGTGGCTTTTTTTTTTAAGTTATAGATTGGGAGTTTCAAAAGTGCCTAAGTGAATTAGGAGCACAAGTTCCATTGAAACCCAACAGGATTTAACAATCCTTCCATTAAATTCCAAATCCTACGATTTGATCAAGCTAGAGACAAAAGAAAGCATATATAGATTAAGGCCATCCACCAAACAACTTGCCACAGTAAAAGACTCCGGTGAAGGAACGTGTCCTCCTTCTCTCTTGGCACTCTGCAGCGAAGAGTGAACTTTTGTCTCTTTCCTTCCCTACTGTAAAAGTCCCAACCTTGTCGCACGACTGAGCAGATATGACTGGATCGGCTCTGATGGGTGGGTTTTAGTTACCCTGCAATATTTAAGCTCCAAGCCAGACAGCTTTATGAAGTGAGCGACATTTGGTGATGTAGAGAACAATAGAGGAGAAAGAGAGTCAGAGATGGAGAGAAGAGGTGAATGCATTGAACATGAAAGGGTGGGGGAGGGCAAAGGGGTAGGCAACAGGCAGTGAAAATTCAACCCATGCATAAATGGAGTTTGCACAGTCCAGAAAAGTTTGTTCAGACTTTCACTTGCACAGGGGGGAAGCTATTAAGCAGGGGCTGAACCTTCCCTGCTATTCTGCTTCACTCTAGCTGAAAAAAAGAGCACTCATCTTTCTCATGATGGCAGATCTGACTAAATGCAAGCGAATGCTGCCTATTGCCCTGTTCCTAGTTCTGGTAGTGGAGTTCCAAAGGCGATTTCTAGAGTCTGCATCAAGCAGTGTTTCAGGCCAGATCTTTTGTAGCATGCAAACACAACTGGGAAAGATCCATTCTTTCCGTCACCTTTCAGCCCAGGCGTTAGGCATTTACCATTGGGGAGGTTTCTTCAGGAATTGGGAAATGTAGTCACATGCAGGGCTCAATCCTCATCTGGTGTCAATCAGATCAGCTCCACTGAAATCGATGGAATGCTGGCAGTTTACATCAGCTGGGATTATAGACCTGAGGCTCTTCATGTTTCTAGTCAAATATCAAACAGTGCACGCATGCACACACACACCCCCCAAAAATAACTAGATCAAATTATTTAGTTAATGAATGCAGTATGATTCCAATAGTCCAACAAACAGAGGGAGCAGCACAATACAACCATCTTCGAAACTGCTGAGGCATGCAGGAGAGCCAGATCAAGGGAAAAGCTACATTTTTGTAACCATTTGCTCACCAACAAGCAAAAATCAATTCCTCCTCCCGAAGCCTAGCTAGAAATGAAAGCAAGAGAATTTCTTGTCACGTCATTCTGAAGCCTCCTCCCTTTGGCCTATCAATATGGAGTTTGAATGTTTCCTGGGGGCAGAAAACTGAAAATGGCACTATTTAAAGAGCAGGGGATTGTGGGAAGCGGCATTATTATGCAGTTTGAGAGCCTCTCAAACACTTTGAGAGTCAACAGATTCAGACATTACAAGAAAAGAATAGGGTCCAAAGAGAATGTACAACATCTGCAGATGACAGGATTTTTATGAGACATCTGTAATCAGATGTGCCAATCAACAACTGGCTTAGTTGCTCACCAACAGCATCATAGAAGATGATATCCATTGATCGATGGCTCAGTCCGTAGTAGTAACTATTATGCAGCAATACAGATAGCATACATCATATTCTGGGGATTCAGTACAGACCAACAAGAGTTGTATCACAGACTGTCCTGTAATCTTGGTTACCTTAAAAAACTGCGGCTGTAACTCTGAGCTCGGACATCATCAGCCATCAGACAAGTATGCAAGTCCCAGACTGTCTGTGTGATGGGCAGCCCAGCTTCAGTGCTGTGAGCCCAGCATACAATGTTAGCAGCTCCACAACCAGCCTTGGTTACTATTTGTAGGGTGACCCCAATACACTTCCTGTCCAGAACTTCCCCAACACTATCCACTCTAACGTGTCTAGCCCTTTCCTTAAGTGGTCAGAATTAATAAGATTTGTTGCTTTTTTAGGGAGGCAAAAGCTTATTACTATAACTGGAGCTAACACATCAATTCAAACAGAGCACAGAGTTGATCTAGAACAAGAGTAGAACAATTGCATATCTTATTTTAAGGCTATTTCAAAATAGCTTATTTTGTCATTTGGCGCTATCTACACAGCACCAGATTTTGAAATAAAGCTCTATTCCAAAACGTCCCTTACTCCTCATAGCATGAGGATTACAGGGACGTCGGAATAGCGAGCCCAAATAACGGGCTTGCTGTGAAGACGCAGAATAGTTATTTTGGGATACTCCAGTATCCCAAAATAGCATTGCAGTGTAGATGTAGGCAAGATGACCACATGCAGTCGTCTTCCCATGCCCTGCTGATCTGTATGTAAACAAATCTTCCTCTTTTTTTTTGGTCACACCTTGCTCAGTTTAATTGGGGACAGGTATATAGCTGCCTTCTCTCCTGTCTACACTACAAAGTTAGTGTGAGTGTGAGTATGAGTATGTCTACACTACAAAGTTAATTCGAACTAACAGCTGTTAGTTCGAATTAACTTTGATAGGTGCTACACAGGCAAACCGCTAGTTCGAACTTAATTTGAATTAGCGGAGCGCTTAATTCGAACAAGGTAGACCTCATTCTACGAGGACTAACACCTAGTTCGAATTAAGCAGTTCGAATTAAGGGCTGTGTGGCCACTTAATTCGAACTTGTGGGAGGCTAGCCCTCCCCAGCTTGCCCTGGTGGCCACTCTGGGCACCACCAGGGAAACTCGTCTGTCCCCCTCCCGGCCCCAGAGTCCTTAAAGGGGCACGGTCTGACTACGGTGCCCGTGCCAGGTGCAAGCCTGCCAGCACACAGCCAGCAGACCCTGCACCTGGCATGGCACGAGCCGGCCACCCGCTGCCACCCAGCCCTCCGCCTCTTCCCAGGACCAGGCTGGCGGCTCGCAGGAGCCTGCCCGGGGCCGCAAGAGGCGGGCACCCGCCCGGTCTAGTGCGGACATCGTGGACCTCATCCATGACCTCCGCACTAGGCACAGGAAAGTGGCCGTCTAGGGCAGGAGAGCTGCCAGCCTGGCCACCCAGGAGCAGGTTTGCATGAAAATCAAGGTGGTCCAGTGAGACCCCTGACCCGGAGCCCTGAGCTCAGAACATAAAAACTTAAGAATGGCCGTACTGGGTCAGACCAAAGGTCTATCTAGCCCAGTAGCCTGTCTGCCAACAGCGGCCAACACTAGGTACCCAGGGATGGCAGCCTGCGGCAAGTGCAGCCGGGCTGATGGCCGAGTGCTGTGATGTGCCGAGTGTGGGCATTCAGGGCACTCCAAGCCAGGACTGCTTTGCTGTCCCTTATCGAGTTAGACAAGCGAGTGGGGAACCCCTGAGAACTGTCTGTCCGGGGTGGGGGTCAGGTCCCTTTAAGCACAACCCTCAGCTAGCCTGAGACAGCAGCACCACGCTCTAAGTCCTAATCTGATGCCCTGCCAGCACTGCTTCCGGCCAGCCTTAACTTCGGTTCAGGGTCCACTCAATGTGGACATGCTAGTTCGAATTAGCAAAATCCTAATTCGAACTAGTTTTTAGGTCTAGATGCACTAGTTCGAATTAGCTTAGTTCGAATTAACTAATTTGAATTAAGTTAGTTCGAATTAGTGCTGTAGTGTAGACATACCCTATGAGAGAACCTGTTTCTCTCTTTAGTCACAGCCATTAAAATGTGCCAAGAAAATGGGATGTGCCTGGGATGGGATTGCTTCTCATGAAACCATACAGAAAAGTGACAGAATCACCAGGCAAGTGAAAGGGGCTGGCTGGGGGCACTCCTCTCCCTGCATCCAAGACTGCCCCAGCTCCAAGCCTCTCACTCCCAATCATTCTTTAGAGTGGTGGGAGAGCTGAAATCTCCCCCTCCCTCCGCCCAGATTTGTACAGGGACATTGCTGGCTGTTCCCCTACATAAGAGAGTGATGGAAAAGTACACAGTTTTCTGCATTCCTCACTCTAGCTGGGGAGAGCAAGAGGCAGACGAGTTATGCACTTTGCTATCGCTCCCTGACAGGACCAAGAAGGGGAAGAGCAAGCAGCCCTGGTACAAACCTTTGGGGGGGACAGCTTTGCCCCAACTGCTCTCCTAATGCCTTCTGGTCTTCTGACCCCTCCTACACTTACACACACACATATACACACAGAGTTCCCTGTCCAGAGTCCCTCCTCACCTCTCAACCGTGACACCTGCAGCCCACAAACTGCCAGCCCCCTGCCCTGAGCCCATCCTTAAGAACAAAAGGGTAAACCTACATTATATTTATGATTTATTTTGCTATAATGTTTACTTTTAAACCAAACTGTAATAGGAATAGGGACAATGGCTAACCTTAATATTTGTTTAAACTTTGAGCTGGCAGTGTGACTCCCAACCCTAAGTCTCATTGACTAGTGCACTTAAAATTGAACCCAGCTGCAACAGCGCAAGTGGTGGAAGGGGCTAACCATCCCTTGATGCACCTTTGGCCTATGATGGGCATACAGTTGAGGCTCCAACCCCAACCCATCCCTGTGGCTACATGCTGCGTTTAGCACACTAGCTTGAGTACTAGTATACAAGTCTCCTTTCGCTGGGAACCATAGCCTCAGTGTGAAGTGTAGACATACCTTTGACTTTCTACAGAAAGCAGTGAGAAGGCGGTTGAAAAATGCTTCCAGGCAGGATGCAGAATTCCTGAAGAATGACTGCAAATTGCCAAATGTGACTGAGCGGTCAAACCACTATCCCAGATCCAAACACTGTGGAAAGATCAGAACACACAACTTGGCTAGACTCTGGCTATGTCTACGCTACAGGGATCTATCAGAAAAAGGTACACAAATTGCACTCTGCAATTTGCATACCTTTTTCCAATCGTTTTTTTTGGAAGAAGCTTTTCCAAAATTTGGCCCATTTACACTGGACCAAATTTTGGAAAAGCCTCCTCTTTTGGAAGAACCCTTCTTCCTCATGGGAAAAATAAAGCAAAAGAGCAGATGCATTCCCTGGACACAGTTGAGTTTTTCTGGGATACCTCTGGTTTCCTGGGAAAAAAACTCCATAGTGTAGACATAGCCTCGAGCTCTAGAATAGGATGAACCAAAATCCCATGGTCAATCAACCCCAGATTTTATGGAAGCCCAGATCCAGTGATTTGTGGCTGATGTCCATTTGTAGACTAAACCGGCTGCTGCCTTGTAAAGTTTCCTTTAACCATTTTGTACTCATCCTTCTAAATACCCAGAAACTGAATATTCTGAATATGCAGAATAATCCACCTTGAAAAATATGGCCAATACACAAGCTATTTGGCAAATATAAGTCATCCATCCTTTCTGTACATTATTACCCTTTCACATAACCATCATAAGTCTTTTTCATAACTATGGTATAGCCCTTCGACATGGGTTGAAATAAGTCACTATGCAGTTAGTTTCTCAGGTCATAGACATTTTTGCATTGGAAAGTTCTGCAGTCTCTTCAGCTGGATTCTGGAAACATTTGCAGCTGAATGCTGGGTCAGATTCTCGGTTGTCTTTCCAGGTCACCATATGAAAGCAGCTTTAACTCAGCTGCAGATGGCTATTAAGGAACCCCTTTGTGCAGGAGAACTCTCTGCCAGTGGAAATACGGCAGAGGCAGTATTGCTGCCTCCTAATCCAAACTTGAGGGGACGGGGCAGAACAGTGCTGATCCTGCAGTTGTATGGGTTGGAACCTTATCCTGCAGTTGTATGGGTTGGAACCTTAGGCTGGGCTGCAATTGGCTCCCTGTGTCCTTTCCAGCTCCCACATCTCCATTTGGTCCGAGCATAGTTCAAACAGAGTAGAAAATCAAGGCCTTTACCTTCAAGTTCTGGGAACCTGTCTTTCCCCAGCTCCAAAGCATACATTGCATCACCCAATCTCAGTCAAGGTAGTTTCTTTAACAGGGGGTACTGATCTCTACTTCATCTTTGGCCTCCCAGCTTCAGGGTCACCCCTCCCAGGGCTCTCTAGTTCTCCAGCTCCTGTCAGTTTCCTAGCTGCAGTTAGCTCTGCTACCTTCCTAAAGCCACAGTTGCATGACTGCTTTCCTGTGCCCAGACCACCTGGTGTCAGGGACCCATCTGTGACGTAGTGGGGGTACCTGGCTGGTTTCTATGCTGCTGGCTCTGGGGGAACCCCCACTGGCTGCCGTGGGTACCACGACCCAGCAAAACAGGATGAGTCACTATGCAAACCAGTGGCCAGACACCCCCCATGGAGAGGAACAAAGGAAGGTGGAATGCTGCCTTGGCTGGGGGGCAGGGCTGGAAGTGAGGGAGTTGGTTGCTGGCTGTCGGAGGGCATGGAGGAGAGCCTAGGAGAAGGAGCTGGAGTTTAGGGGCCCAGTCTCCCCCATCTCAAGGGGGCCTGAGGCATCCTAGCCCAGTTCCTGTGACCAGATTACATCTGTGCTGCGCTGTGCTGGAGGAGCAATAAACCACCCTCAATTCCACTGGCTGGTGCAGTCTGTTTGTGCCATTTCGGGGTGCAGGAGACGGGGAACCCCCAACGCGCCGTCACACCATCACAGGTGCTCACTCTACTCCCCTGTACCTTTCCCTTCTGATGGCCCAGGCCTGCCTCCCATAGGAGCCCAATAGCAGCCCTTTGTAGACCCAAATACATCCCAGTCCTCTTTAATTAGCTGGATTGGGCTCACCTGCTCTGTCCAAAGACACTGGGCTCAGCCTAGGATCAACTACTCTGTGACAGGCCCATAAGGCCCACACTGTGGGGACCACAACTTTGGAGGCATTGTTGTGAAGGGCCAGCATTTTCAAACATGGGTTCCTACAGTTAGGCTCCTGAGCTTGGATTGAGGTTCCGGACTAACAGAATTTCTGAGGCGCTGAGCGCCTGTAGCTCCCAGTACAGTCAATTCTAGCAAGTTCAGTGTGGTCAGCTAAGCCAGCTGAAGTAGGAAGGTACGGCAGCCCCATGCAGGCTACACAGAGTAACTGAGAAGAGCTTTCATTCTGAGTAAGGTTTGATGTTCCTCTGAGTTGCTCTTTCCTTTTAAAGAAGTGGAAACATTTCCTGGGCCTGGTATCTGTGGCTTTTGTTTAGAAAGGAGTTATCTTACTTGCTGGGGTTGCTGTTCTTTAGCCACTTTGTCCTGGTCTACATTAGGGAGTTATTATGAAATAATTCCCCTTATTTTGAAATAATAAGTGGAGCGTCCACACTACCAAGCCTGTTATTTCGAAATAAGGGGCTGGTTATTTCAAAATTATAACTCCTGCTTTCCACAAGGAATAAAGCTTATTTCAAAACAGTTATTTCAAAATAGTGGCAGTGTGGACGCTCCACTGCTGTTATTTTGAAATAACTACTCCCCAGAGTTATTCAAAGTAATTACTCCCCAGTACTTCCCAGAGTTCTAGGTCGAGGGAGCAGGTCCACATTAAGGAAGCCTGCCTCAGACTAATTTCAAGGCTTCCCTGTAGTGTGGACATGCTATTTCAAAGTAGTTATTTCTCAAGATATTATTTCAAAATAAGTTACTTAGGAATAATTTCCTAGCACAGACATGCCCTTAGAGAGGATCTTCACAGGGCTCCCCTTTATCGCTATGACAGGAAAAAGCTAAGGTTCCACTACTGCCCAGCCTTTTTATGAGAACACAGCACACGGTCTTCGGTGCACTGACTGGGGGTGGGGCAGTGTGGGACTTGCAATTCCAAAAGGATTTTCTGTGCAGACATGATGTCAGGACAAGGCAGGGTAGCTCTATTGAGCAGCTCAGTTCATGCATGAAGGCAGATTGTGCCATTTATACAGAGCATAACCCTGGATAACTGGACATCTCCCTTTAACAAAGTTATCATCTCCTGATCTGCATAGCTAGAAAGCAGCACATGCTTCCTGTTCTTGTGCTGAACACACAAATCTCCCAGTAAACATTGAAGATGAGCACTGTCATGTTCAGATTCCCTCCAAGAAACTGTGGAGCAAATTTTTCTCTTATTTACATCCGAGAATATCCAGAGCAATGCAGTTGAAATATGACTGTTTTCTAAGGATGTTTCTGTCTGTCTATTCTAGGGACCTACTGGACTGAGCACAGCAATGGGAGCTGTTGTATTTTAGTCCCACCTCTGCCACCTACTGGCTTCAATGCTACATTGGGAGTTAGATTTTGTAACCTCCTATGAAGTAGGCAAACATCACTACCCGCAATTTACAACAGGGGAATATAAACTGAAGCTCTCAAATGATGAAAATATTGTCCAAGTTCACACAATAAGTCAATGTCAGTCACAGAGAACTCAGAGGCTGTACAACATCCAGGCACAAAGGGAAGGAAAGAGAGAAGGATAGAAAGAATCAGGAAGGAGGGAAATTTGGGAGAAGCACAGGGAACAGGAGGGGATAGTAGGGAAAATGGGAACTGTCGTCTAGGTAGGGGCTAGGCTGTACAGAGCCCTGAAGCTGAGGATCAGCGGCTTATAATAGGAACACTCATTTTAAGCTTAAAGGATGGAATGAGAACAGGCAACAGATAAGGATAAACAAGGCAAAAGTGTCTATGCTTGCTATGTGGTGCCTTTCAGTCCCTGTATGTCTGAAAGTCCAGTTCTCTGAAAATGAACTGGTCAAATGCCTGCATGGGCTTTAGCAGGTTTTGTCTCTCAAGAGATTTCCAAATCAAATGTGTTCAGTTTAATTTTTTTTCTTAATGGTAAGCCTGGCAAACTCAACCTGAGAACTAAGTGTCAAGCTGAGAACTTTTTAACTCCTGCGTCAGCCCCAATAATATAGATTTAACAAATGGAACAACAAAAAGCTAACGAGAATTAGAAAAGGTGGCACAAGACAGGGAGGCTTAGAAAGAAACTGTTGATGGCCTATGCTCCCATAGGAGTTAAGGGCAAAGAAGAAGAAGAAATGGATCATAATTAACCATCCCATTGATGATCTAAAAGCCAGAAGAGAATACAATTCCCTGTCCAATAGCTTTGTTGACTAGTAGGAATAACTTATTTTGTCATCATTGGAGTAATCAGTTATGTTTCTGAATATGGTCAGGGCACAGACCTGCTCGGCACAAAGGTGCCTGTTATATACTGGGCCTTTTCTAACTATAACTATACTTTCAACTTTTTGTTCTTTTAAGAGACTTGCTATTTTATTTTAAAATTAAATGAATTTTTCATTAAAAACAGTATATTTCAGAGAAACAGAGTTCAATTATCAGATTTATGCATTCATAGTACATCCATAAACAGTAATAATCTCTTGTCTACCTCTTGATATATCAATTAAATTTTCACATTTTACTTTGATGTTGTTTTTAGTGGGTTATTTTCCACAGAAAGTTAGTAGGAACAAGGCTTATCTACTTTTCACCAGTAAAATTGTTATAGTAGCACCAGCAAAGCAAATTTAAGTGTTGGTCTCCAGAAAAAATAAAATTGTTCAGAAGCATTCAGTCTTTCTCCACCAGGGGGCAATATTTTATCACTTCCACTCTACACTGTAGTAAAGAGAATAAAAATGCTACAGAAAAAAGCGTGATGTGATCCAAAATGCTTATTCTTTTATGTTTTTTGCCAAACTCCTTCCTTTGCTTCCCCTAGTCCTCATACTTCACAAATCTTTTCTTCTGCAAAAACAAATCTCTGGCCAGCTCTGTCCTAGACACTTTTTTTCTATACAGAAATGTTGGCAAGAAAAGTGCGGGTCTTGGGGGTTTTTTTTGTATTTTTTTTAACATTTCTATACTGGCAAAATCTCTAGTGAAGACAGATTTATATAGGTTGAACCTCTCTAGTCTGGCACCCTCAGGACCTGACTGGTGCCAAAACAGAGAATTTGTCGAACCATTGGAGATCAAATTGTCTAGCAGCATTATCAACACTTCCACTGCTTACTGGACTCTTAGGGTGTGTCTAGACTACATTCCTCATTTTTTTTAGGAGTACAGGATCTTTCAAAAAAGGGTTTTATTTTTGAAAGATCCCCGTCTAAACTGCTGGATTTTTTTTTCGAAAAAGCCCCGTTTCGAAAAAAAGCAGCAGCCGCCATTATGCAAATGAAGCATGGGAAATTCAAGTCCCCGCTTCATTTGCAATATCAACATGCCTAATTTACATCCCTTTCTTGAAAAAGGGATGTAGTCTAGACACACCCTAAGAGTCCAGTAAACATGTATATGCAACCGCACTGAAGTTGCAGCCCTCGGCATGAGCTGTATCATTGTGGCCCCAGCTTCCAAAGTTGAGTAGCCCTGCTCTAGAATGTCTTGAACTCGTTGATAGAGTGAATGGACCATCATGACTTCAGTTGCAGAGTTCTCAGCACTTTGGAAATTCTGCCCCTTTCCCATAGATGTCTTAACATGGATTTAGGCAACTAAGTTGAAATAACCAAGTTCCCAAATGGTCACCTGACTCTTTAATCCAGGTAGAGAGCAAGTCCAATAGGGTCTATTTCAGACAGTCACTGACTAGATGTTATTGTGGGGCAAGCTGCTTTTCCATTGACTGCAGGCCTTGGAATCTCATAACTCACAGGACCAAATGTAAAGGTTATGCATAAGGAGATGTATGTTAAAAAATTAGTAAGAGGGCCAAGGAGTGGACAAGGAGACACAGTTGCTGTAACTCCAATTACAAGAAGCCAGAAGGAGATGTACATTAAATGAGAGGATGGTTTACATGTACATATACCTTCCTATGGCTGCCTTTTAGTTGCGGCACTCCTCTGGCCCCTCAGTTCAGACTCAGTGATATGAATTCAGAGGGCAGGTATAAGTTACATAACTTACATGGTACTGAGTAATTATAAAAACTAGAGTCTATTCTGATGTAAGCTACAGTTAGGGAGCTGACTGTCTCATATCCTCTCTGTCCTATGCCCTGTAGACTACAGCCTCTCCGCCTCCTTGCAGCCAATCTTTCTCCCTCTACTTGCCTGCCATGTTCCCCTTTTAAGAAGGTCCCTCCTTAGGGAGGGTGCCCAGAAGCTGCCGAGGGGAGGATCTTCTTGGGCCAATACCGTTATTTCCATTTTCACAGTCCAAGACTCACACCTGAGACCAACAGGTCTGTCATAGGAACCATAATCATGGCAAAATCCAGAACAAACCATATATAAATGGCCTGCCAGGCCCAGAAAGCATCTTTGTGGTAGGGTTGGAGCATTCCACTAGAGCTTGGACTTTTTCCTATTAACGAGTGTAGGCACCATTTCCTCATTAAATCCCACAGGTACATTACTTCGTGATTAGCTAGGTGGCATGTAGTGGGGTTAGCTATGAGTGCCACACTTCCAAGGACTTGCAAGACTGTTCTGACATGTTCTAAATGCTCATTCCAGGACTTGCTATAGAGCACAATGTCAAAATACACGGCTGCGGCCTGGTCATGAAGATGAAGCAAGTCATCTATGGGTCTTTGGAAGGTGGCTCCTGCACCCTATAGACCACCTAGGATAGTGTTGCCTGATTTATTGTTTATGGATTAATTTATAGATTCAGTTTGCACTTTGTCATTTGGTAGTTTCTTGTCCCAAGACTAGGTCTAGTATTATCCAAAGTACTACTATGGGAGCCACGTGGAGCACAGCAGTGACAACACTCAGATGCAGGAAAGCCCTTCTGTAACTGCAAACGTTTCATTATTACAGTTATCCCCAAAAAAATCCAAACATGAACAATGAGATGAGACAGCACTGCTAGGATGCTATTTTTACTCTTTTATACTCACTCTGTCCTTGGGGAAAGCTCTAACTGTTGAGACAGATCCTAATCCAGCTCTGGCCTGCCAAAGAAAAATGCCAGTGGTTATACCTGAGACCAGATATTTTACAGGCCGTGATGTCTCTCGTGCATATGTATACATAGCTCTTCCCTTCTTTACCATATCTTAACTTCTCCATAATAGTGGGATGTCATTAGCCTGTAGTTAGTATGTTAATTAGGCAAAGCTCATTACGATATATATTAATTAGATGACTATGGTAACCTGAGGTTGAGCATATTCCCCTCTGAATATACTCTAAACTGCCTTCTTGCAGTTAGTTACCAATCAGCTGTTTGTCACATTTATAATTAAAGTCTTATGCCGTCTTGTTACTTAATGTCACTATTAGTTTACTTATTTATGATAATGTGTTGAGCACTCTTCTACTCAAGCCATAAGGCCTTATACTAATTACTCAAGTTATTCTTCTATGTCTTCTCTTTCCGACTTTTGCTATCAGTTCCTTATCCCTTTATCCTATTATGATTACTGCCGTAATTACTATGTGGCTACAACTGTTTTAAGTTGATATAAGCCAAATAGTATGTAGAAATCTGTCTTTCTTTTGGGAGGAGGGGGAACTCCAGCCTTACAGGGATCTGCCAATAAACCCTGGTCAGGTCAAGAGCTGTGACATACCTGATTTCTCCTAATCTCTCTAACAACTTGTCAACCCTTAGCATGAGGCAGGCATCTAATTATGACACTGCATTGACCTTCTAGAAATCTGTGCAAAATCTGGTAGACCCATCCTGTTTAGATGCGAACACTATAGGGCTTTGCCACTCATTATGTGACTCCTTGACTATCCCAAGGTCTAATCTAGCTTGCATTTCTTTCTGTATTGTTTCCCACCTATGTTTCAGCAATGGCCAAAAGTTCTTTCTCACCTTTTCTCCTGGTTTGATCTCTATGTGATGGAACACTGGGCGAGTCTCTCTTGGAACTGTGGAAAAGACTAGGTGAATTTTTGGATCTGATGCTTTTGATGCACCTTCAGATCTTCTTCCCTTGGGACTTAGTTGGAACCCAGGACTATATTGCTGAGCTACAGTTCTGGAGCAAATGACCTTACCAGGAGCTCTTCCCAATCTTTCTACACCTCTACTGGGTTGACATAATACACCTTAGTATCTATTCTCTTGCCTTATAGTTTACTCCTCTAATTAGTCTGTTTATTTCAAAGGGACCTTCCCATCTGACCAACCATTTGGATTCTGAGGTGCGAAGCAGGAGTAACACGTGGCCCCCTAGTTGGAGCTCCTGGTTATACACTTCCCTTATTATATGCTTGTGTTTGCCCCTGTTGCACCTTGACTAAATTCTCTCACAAACTCACCTAATATCTATAACTTCTCTCTCAGCTGCAGCATATATTGTACCCAGTCTTTGGTCCTGTAATGACATTCCTTCCATGTATCCTGAGAGAAGTCTAGTATTTCCCTTAGCTGTGTCCCAGGTCCTAATTCAAATGGGGAGAGCTCTGTCAATGCCTGAGGGATTTCATGGTCAGTGATGAAGTGTGACAGAAGTAACTGGATCCACTGGCAAAGTTCCAAGGCTACTAACTACTGCAGCATCCTTTTCAAGTATGTTCAATCTCTATTCCAGTCCATCAGACAGAAAGACACACTGATATTCTTAGGACTTTTATCTTCAACAGTCTACACAGTTCTCATATAACCTTGGACATAAAGTTGGTATCCTGATCTGGGATTGTTTCCCATGGACTCCCCACCCAGATAAACTCTTTACAAAACTCTCGGGCAAGGACCATCACCTCTGTTGAGCAGAGCAGAATTGCCTCACCAGAGCCATGTGGCATAGTCTAACATGACCAGTATGTGCTGGAACCCTGCTGCACTCTCTTTTAAGAGGTTCACCATGCCCATGTCAGTCCTCTCAAATGAGGTCCCCTACCACAGGCAGAGAATCAACTGGGCCTGGGATATGTTCCCTTCACTTGCCCACTAGCATTCTGGGCAGGAGGTGCAGTACTCTCCTACCTCCTGGTGAACACCTCCTCAATAAAAACAAAGTGTCACTTGGCAGAATGTTGTCTCCTGACCAACGTGTCTCCCATGGGATTTTTAGAGTGTGCCATGCAGATCTCTTCAACATGGCTCTGCAACCTCAGCTGCACCTTTTTCATGGGGTAAGGATACATAGCCCCAGGATGCACTGCAAATACATACATTCCACGAGGAGTAACGGTAGTTCAGACTAGGAAGCCTAGTCCAAACTACCTAGTTCGTGCCGCGTGTAGCCGCGCGGCACGGGGTTCGAACGAGCAGGGATTTAAAAATGGCAGCGCCCAGTTTATGCAAATGAAGCCCGGGAAATTCAAATCCCGGGCTTCATTTGCAAGTGAGGTATGCCTACATTACCCCGCTAGTTCGAACTAGGAGGGTAGTGTAGACATACCCTTAGAGACTAACAAAAGTATATATAGTGTCATGAGCTTTCGTGGGTAAGACCCACTTCATCACTCCAACTCATCTGAGGAGGTGGGTTTTACCCTCGAAAGCTCATGATTATATTGTTAGTCTCTAAGCTGCTACAGGACTACTCATTGCTTTTAAAGTAGGTCCCCCCAGAGGGAACATGTCAGCTGCTGCTGAGAGGCAGGGTCTTTGTGGCACAATATTGTTCCAGCACTCCCTTAGCCTTAGCATGGGACCTGTAAAACTCCATCAGAGCTCATCATCCCACAGTGCCCAGTGATTCTCCAGCCTCTAAGCATTCCAGTCACTGTGGCTCTTTCCCCCCAAAAACACACACACACGCTTCTTTTCCCCCCTTCTCTCGTAGTCTATCCCCTGTTCTCACACCCTGCAATTGGCTGATTGCTGAGTGGGGAGTGAAGACACCCCGGATATTCTAATGAGAATATCTGGCAATGAGAATATCCGGGGCGTCTTCACTCCTCTCTCCACCATGTCTTCTGCTCATTGACTGGTGTCCATGCTGCAATGTTAAAAATTGTGGCGGGGGGAGGTGGACTGCATGCAGACCTACATATTCCAGCCATTGCGGCTCTTAGGGGGAAATGGTACTAAAAGCCTGACTGGGGCAACAATAGTGGTAATAGGAAGCAGAGTTTGGGGCTCCTCCTGGGATTTGTTTGGTTTTTGTTTTGTTTTTATGGTCTGGAGAAAGAAGCAGATCTTGCCTTGCCCTGTGAGACTCTGGCTGAACCTGACTTCCCACTTCTCACAGCAGAGTGTGTTCCCAGCAGCTGGCTGGCTCCCTCCAGGGAGGACATCCGTGGGGACTGTTCCTGTTTCCCTACCCTTCCAGCCACTTGCCTTCCTGAGGCTGATATGATTGTTTCCCTGGGTATAGCACAAAGATGCCAGCAAGGAACGGAAGCCTCTCATGCTTCAGCAATTTATTAAAAAGAAAAGGTTATTGAACTTGGACGTCGTTGAGCCAGTGGTTCTCTTTTCCTGATATGGGAGATAGCCTATTCACAGACAATTTGTCCATCCACAGGGGGACAACAGGCATTCTCTGGCCATTGAATTACCCTCCTCCTATGTGAATGTCCTGGCTGTGAGGAGAAAATGTCTAGGTGTGCAACACTTTTTGCCCTCGCCTGATATAGTGGGAGCCTTAGAACCCATGTGGCTTCGCCCACTCACATATTCTGCCTGTACACTTGCCCTACCTATCAAGGTGACATAGGCCCAGTTTCTGGAGCAGTGGGAGCTCAGTGGGGTTCGGTTTATATTATTTTCACAAATACTAAGTCCTCCCTAACTGTGCACAATTCATCAGAGCAAGTGCAAGTACTTGTGAACTTGTGTCACTCTCCAGTGGCGGGAGTCCTGAAAAGGAGGAGCTAACCCTCATCCTAGTGCCAGCCAATGGAGAATCTTCTTTAGCTGAAGAAGCAGAAGGTCCAGAGTGCTATGTATGGGTATTCAAGCGAGGGATGTAAACACTGGTTTAAAAAGGTAACTGCATAACTGCTAAAAATCCTAGTGGTTACATGCTGCAAGCTCTGCAGTAGAAAGCTTATTGAAGCTTATTGAAGCTTTCTACTGCAGAGCCCGCACTGAAGACTTGCTCCCACGGAGGCTTCACTGCCACAGAGAAGCCACTTCTCTGGGAGCAGAGCCAGCAGGGGCTGCTGGGCGCACGCCTGGGAAGGAGGCTTTGCTCCTGGGGAGGCTTTGCTGTGGGCTCTGCAACAGGTGCCAGCATGTAACCTGCAATGGGGGAGCCAGGCAGGGCACATTGTGTAACCTGTGGTGGGTCTGTGACGTAGTGGGGGGTACCTTGCTGGTTGCTATGCTGGGCAGTAGGTTGTGAGTGACCCCCACTGGCTGCTGGCTGCAGCACAGCCCAGCAGGGCAGGGGATGAATCATTATGCAAGGGGGCTTCCGAACCTGTCCGACCAGTATCTCCCAGGGAGCAGAACAATGGGAGAGTGGGAGTGGAGCCCTACCTGGGGGAAGGGCAGGAAGTGAGTTGGTTAGTTTCTGTCTGGGAGCATGGAGGAGACAGCCTAGGGAAAGGGGCTGGGATTTAGGGGCCCAGTCTCCCCCATCTCATGGGAGGCTGAGGCATCCTAGGCCTACCCTGTAACCGGATTACATCTGTGCTGTGCTGTATCCTGGAGAAGCAATAAACACCTCTATTCTACTGGCTGCTGGAGTCTGTTCGTGCCATTATAGGGGTGCAGGAGACGGGAAACCCCCAATGCGCCATCACAGAGTCTCACAGAGCTGGAGCAGCCGTCCGCCTAGGGCGGACAGGGAGCTACTCCAGGCCATAGCAGTTAGCCAGAATTGGTCAGTGTGACGGGGTGACGCAACCCCGCCACTTGTTAACGCTGCGTGCCGCGGCTGCTAATGAGGGAATTAGCGCCACGGCCGCAGCCGCGCCAGGCCCCGGAGCTAAAGCGCAGGCACGTCAGCAAGACGCGCCGGGGAGGGGCGCTGACGTCAGCAGCGCGCCCGAGAGGAGGGGGGAGGGGCACCCGGAAGTGCGAGCGTCCGGCGGCGCCGAAGGACGCGCAGATAAAAAGGGCCCTGGGTGAACGAGAAGGAGGTTGGTGCAGGTGCAAGGAGAGGGGAGGAGGGGGCCGGGAGAGGCCGAGAGCTGGGCTGATAACGGCGCGGCGGGGCGGACGTGACCCAGGGCGGGCCGTGGAACCCGGGAACAGGCGTGTTTTGGGGTACACCCCCGCCTGTTACCGTCAGGAGGTTCTCTCCTGGCGTTAGGGCCCTGGGTCGGGGTCCAGAGAGAGGGTGGGCCCGGACCCCTCGCCCCTCCGGCGCGAGCTATAATCTGAGGAGGGGCGATTCGCTCCCCAAAAAGGGGGGATGCCCCGTGACAGTCAGCATTACCCGTTTAAGGCAATGCTTACAGGTTAACAGTTAACCGGTTAACCTTTCACATCCCTGATGCAAGTGCAGCTTATCTCAGTTGTGGGTACATCATGCAACCAGGGATTTTGTGTGTGTGTGTCCCTTCATACAGGACACCATCATGTGTTCCTGTATGAAGGCAAATATCCTTCAATGGTACAGGTGTCAATAATGGTTGACTTGTTCCCACTACAGGGCGTCCCTGCTATACACTGTCCCGGTATACATGGGTTCCACACTAACATCATTGACACTTGTAGGAACTGCTGTGTTATAAGTCCCCCCATTCCCCGCTCTTACGTCTCTCTCTCTCTCTCTCTCTCTCTCTCTCTCACACACACACACACACACACACACACACACACACACACAACCAATCCATGCAAACAGAAGTCAGCGATGGGAAAAAAATATTCTCCGCTGCTCCAGCCCATCCGTGCCCTCTATGCTGTGAGCTGCTCTGGCCAGGCTGGGCCCACTGTTGGCAGGAGTTGCTCTAACTGGGCCCACTGGGTCGTTCTGCGGGCAGCCGTGGGGGAAAGGAGCTCTAGCCGCCTAACCACTGATATCCCTAATTTTCATCCTCATCCACAGCACAGGAACTGTCAAACTAAGGGTGGGCCCATGCTACTGGGTACCAGAAAGCCTCATTTATGTTGTTCTCTGTCTCTCTTAGTTCCTTCTGTTCAACTATGGGGCCTCAAGTGCCTGTACTATGTCTCTAAGGGCCATGAGTTGCTTAGATTTCATGCATACACATGCCCACAAGGCAAGTAACCAGACATGCTGCATTCAGTGCAATAAACTGGATAGTCCCCACTTTGCTGCAGATGTCTGCCTGCCTTTTTTACCTTGCATGTTTTTTTAATGGGTTGCTTATTGACCCAAATTTAGAGCATGTTTGTTAGGTGTATTGGGATTGGTTTAGATATTTTCTTCTCTCTCTCCTCCCACCTCATTCATTTTCATGGGGGGCTTTTCTAGCACCTTTCTAGTAGTTAAGTTATAGCCCCTAGGCCTCCTCCCTCTGCCACTGAACACTTATTGCTGCCAAAATGTCCTGACCTTGGTAGCTCACTCTGTCTCACAGCTCCTAATTGGTAGCAGGGATCTCTCTGCTTGAGACTTGGATCTGAAAGGAATGTTTCCCACACACCCTCACATAACTGTTCCCCAGCTCTTCTGGTCACACAGGAGCTGGCTTGTTAAACTCTTATTCTCCATGGGTTAGCCCCAACCCCTTGTCAAGTGATCCTGAAGGAGTTATGGATAAAGAGATAGAAGGCTGGAACTTTGCTAGTAAGATATCAGCCTAGCCTAGCACACAGCCCCTGGAACATGTCACTCTGGAATCTTCAAGCACACGACCAATTACCAGACAAACTCGCCTCACAAATCACATCACTTCTTCTTCACCAGAAGAACTCCCTTGCAAAACTCCTCTGTTTTCTGCTCCTGTCGACTAGCTTCTTTGCTACCAAATGTGAGACCACAACTTATCTACCATAAGTTTGGATGAAGGCCCTAACTGCCAGTGCATTTCCTCACTTCTGTGAAAGTCATTAGACATTTTAGAGCTACACACTTGATGCCACGGCTTTGTTTGAAGGGCTCAGCTATATGCTGCCCCTTTTAAGTCAATGGGAATTGAGTAAAGCATTGTCAGAACATACACAGAGCAAAGGAGATTCAAGACAGAATATTCATACAGTTCAGAAGCCATGTAATCAGCATGGAATAGCTACCATGCTGTTTCACCTTCCCTGAAGTCATGAGTCCACAGTCCTAAAGAAAACAGCAAATAAGTGCCTAGACTGCCTCCTTAGGAATGCTAGGTGGCTCTCTGAGCATCCAGTAACAACAAAATCCTGCATATTTTTATGAAATAAGCAAACCTATTTGCTCCATTGGTATCAGACTCTGGGTAAGAGTCACCCAACTATCCTGTGAAATATGCTGAATTGTTTGTCCATGCCATCAGCATATACCTTCTCATCAGCAAGAGCAGGCACAAGTGTCAGTATGTGGAAAGTCTCACCGATAGGTAATCTCCAAAGACCAATACCCTGCAGCCCATTTACTGTAAAAATAACTCGTTCCCTTTCTCACAGCACCGACCACTCCTGATTCCCCTCTCTCCAGGGGTGTGTCTAGACTACATGCCTCCTTCGACGGAGGCATGTAGATTAGCCAGATCGGAAGAGGGAAATGAAGCCGCGATTAAAATAATCGCGGCTTCATTTAAATTTAAATGGCTGCCCCGATCTGCCGATCAGCTGTTTGTCGGCAGATCGGGGGAGTCTGGACGCGATGCCCCGACAAAGAAGCCTTTCTTCATCGACACAGGTAAGCCTCGTGAAACCAGGTTTACCTGTGTCGATGAAGAAAGGCTTCTTTGTCGGGGCATCGCGTCCAGACTCCCCCGATCTGCCGACAAACAGCTGATCGGCAGATCGGGGCAGCCATTTAAATTTAAATGAAGCCGCGATTATTTTAATCGCGGCTTCATTTCCCTCTTCCGATCTGGCTAATCTACATGCCTCCGTCGAAGGAGGCATGTAGTCTAGACACACCCCAGGAGTAGGATGAAGGGAAGAGACACTGGAGATCAAGCAGTGACTTCCCTCTTTCTCACATCCCCTTACCACGAGAGAAGTGGCCCCCAAATCCTCCCTATCCAACTTCCCATCCTGGAATCTGAGTGCTTGCCTATTTCCTCTGCATTCCCCATTCTGTGCCTGAGTGGCATGTATCTGTTCTATGGATAAACAAAAGGCTTTATTCTCCATTATGGCTGAATCCACATCATTCATGATCACAAACTAATCCCTAAAAAAAACCCTATTAGCAAACTTCTCCCATTGCTTCTCAAGAACTATGCTGCGAAACCACAAGCCTGCCTAGCAAGCAATCACAACTTTGCAAAGTTCAGCAACTGGACATGAACGCAATAACGTAAGTAACATGAGTAAAAAAAAAATCAAACAGGTATTTGCCACAAAAATTCAGTACCAGCAAATGAGATATAAGAGACCAGTAGATGATTTGAAAGAATGACGGACAAGGGAAGTAGTGGGGGCAAAAGATCTATCTGGCTTCAAGATTAAACTAAATGGGTTTATGAAGGGGATGGTTTGATGAGAGAACATGATCTTGGTAACTAATTGACCATTCATTATCAGTGGTAAATAGGTCAATGGAGGGATGATAGGAGTTACTATAGAGAACTTTCTGGGTGTCTGGCTGGTGAGTCTTGCCCACATTCACAGGGTTTAGCTGATCGCCATATTTGGGGTCAGGAAGGAATTTTCCTCCAGGGTAGATTGGCAGAGGCCCTGGAGGTTTTTTGCCTTCCTCTGTAGAATGGGGCACAGATCACAGCTGGAGGATTCTCTGCATCTTGGGGTCTTCAAACTATTTGAAGGCTTCAATATCTGAGATATAGGTGAGAGGATTATTCTAGGAGGGAGTGGGTGAGATTCTGTGGCCTGCACTGTGCAGGGGGTCAGACTAGATGATCATAATGGTCCCTTCTGACCTTAAAGTCTATGGGTATGTCTACACTAGAAAGTTAGTTCGAACTAACGGACGTTAGTTCGAACTAACTTTCCTATGCGCTACACTAGCGCTCCGCTAGTTCGAATTTGAATCGAACTAGCGGAGCGCTTAGTTCGAACTAGGTAAACCTCATTTTACGAGGACTAACGCCTAGTTCGAACTAGCTAGTTCGAACTAAGGGCTGTGTAGCCCTTTAGTTCGAACTAGTGGGAGGCTAGCCCTCCCCAGGTTTCCCTGGTGGCCACTCTGGCCAACACCAGGGAAACTCTATGCCCCCCTCCCGGCCCCGGACCCCTTAAAGGGGCACGGGCTGGCTACGGTGCCCGTGCCAGGTGCAAGCCTGCCAGCACCCAGCTAGCAGACCCTGCACCTGGCACGGCACAGAGCCACCCACCCGATGCCCCCCAGCCCACCCCCTCTTGCCGGGACCAGGCTGGCGGCTCCCGGGAGCTTGCCCTGGACCGCAAGAGGCGGGCACCTTCCTGGGCTAGTGCGGACATCGTGGACCTTGTCCACGATCTCCGCACTAGGCACAGGAAAGTGGCCGTCTAGGGCAGGAGAGCTGCCAGCCTGGCCACCCAGGACCAGGTGTGCATGAAAATCAAGGGGGTCCACTGAGACCCCCGACCCTGAGCCCTGAGCTTACAATGGCCGTCCTGGGTCAGACCAAAGGTCCATCTAGCCCAGTAGCCTGTCTGCCAACAGCGGCCAACCCTAGGGACCCTGGAGGGGATGGACCGAAGACAATGACCAAGCCATTTGTCTCGTGCCATCCCTCTCCAGCCTTCCACAAACTTTGGGCAGGGACACCACTCCTACCCTCTGGCTAATAGGACTCCATGGACCCAACCTCCATGACTTGATCTCACGTCCCTTTAAACTCTGTTCTAGTTCTAGCCTTCACAGCCTCCTGCAGCAAGGAGTTCCACAGGTTAACTATTTGCTTTGTCAAGAACAACTTTCTCTTACTAGTTTCAAGCCTGCTACCCATTCCTTTCCTTTGGTGTCCTCTAGTCCTTCTTTATGGGAACTCAGGAAGAACTTTTCTGAATGCACCCTCTCCACCCAACCCCTGCTTTTAGAGACCTCTATCCTGTCCCCCCTCCGTCTCCTCTTTTCTAAGCTGAACAGTCCCAGTCTCTGTAGCCTCTCTTCATCTGGGACCTGTTCCCAACCCCTGATCATGTTAGTTGCCCTCCCCTCTCCCAGCCTTTCTCTTCCCCTCTCCCACCTCCTTTTCCCAGTCTCCCCCAGTTTTTTTCAATAAAGACAGAGTCAATGTTGGAAGAAACGTTATCTTTATTTTGTACATCAAGAAGAAGGGGGGCTAGGGAAGGGCAAGTGGAAGGAGGTGAGGGAGGAATGGGGCACGAGCCCCCGATGGGGAGGACTGGGCTGGCTCTGCGGGCTTCTGGGGGTGGAAGCTCTCCTGCAGCCCCCCAATTACTCCCTCTCCCCAGATGGCAGCCTGCGGCAAGTGCAGCCGGGCTGATGGCCGAGTGGTGTGATGTGCCCAGTGTGGGCACTCAGGGCACTCCAAGCCAGAACTTCTTTGCAAGCGGGGCACCCCTTAGAACTGTGTGTCCGGGGTGGGGGTCGGGACCCTTTAAGCGCAGCCCTCGGCTAGCCTGAGACAGTATCTCCATGCTCTAAGTCCTCCTTTTATGCCCTGCCAGCACTGCTTCCGGCCATCCTTAAGCCCTGTTCAGAGTCCACTCAATGTGGACTTACTAGTTCGAACTAGCAAAACGCTAGTTCGAACTAGTTTTTAGTTCTAGATGCGTTAGTTCGAACTAGCTTAGTTCGAATTAACTAATTCGAACTAAGTTAGTTCGAACTAGCGCTGTAGTGTAGACGTACCCTATGAGTCTATAAGATTGCAGAAGGGGAGGAGTGAAAAATGTGGAACTGGTGTTACTGAGAAGCGAAATCAGAGAACTGCTTGGAGCACTGCTGGAGAACTGCTGTTACTGACAGGAGAAATCAGAGCAGCAAGAAAAAGAAGGAGCAGCAACCAAAGCGGTAACATAGACAGGACCAAAGGCAGCCCACAGAGAGCTACAACATTATGTGTTCTCTGAACGGTAATAAAGAAGTGTGCCCCGCCAAGACGCTGTCGGGAGGCCCCAGGTTTTTCTCAGTCCAAAGAATATTGGACATTGGAACATGGACTCTCTACATTCAAGATGAAGGTGGCTGCAGTTTTCTTTATTTTCTGCAAATTAAGCTGCAGATTGCAGCTCCTGGTGAGCTGCCAATGTGGCCTACAGATGGGAAAAATGTATGTGGCCCTGTGAAGACATATGAAGGGTGAATTTGCTCACATTGTTACCAGGTTGAAAACACAAAAACTGAAATGATTTATGCAAACTGTATTTGAGGTTGCTTATTATATCTGGAAGTTGTCACATGTCAGTTTCCAGCTGACTGTCACACATACAGATACCACATGCAATCTATAGATGTCTACACCTTAGCTGGAAATTGACATGTGGGCTGATTTCTGGAAGTGACAAATTTAGACAACCCTCCCTCTCCTCCACTTAAATTTGTTGGTGGGCCACAAATGCCTTATGGAGCCACTTCACTTCTGACAAACAACTGAGTGTTGTTAGTCATCTTGAATGTATTTCCATGTTTGCCTAAGCCTAGACAATGGGAGCACAGATCAGTGATGTTGCATACTGTATTACTGGAAAAGGAAGGCATGAGTGGGAATGAAAGTGAAGTGTTTTGGTTTCTCACCCTCCTTCCAGGAATGGATTAATTGCCTCAATCATCCAAGAGGACTCTGGGTGAAAGCAAGATGTCAAGAGGGGTAAGAAAAATCTCACCTGTGAGATTGCAAATCAAAACATATTTCTCATGATAGAAGAACCAGGGGAGAGTCAGGCTGGGATTTTCGAAAGCACTTTGTATTTGCCTAACCTGAAAGCAAAAAGTCCTCTTGACTTCAGTGGGTGCAGAGCTAGGCCAATACTGAGTGCTTTTCCAAAGTCCACCCTCGTTGTAACTGAAAGGCAACAAATTTAAAAGTGACAAAACACAATGCATTTTTACACACACATAATTAATCTGTGGAATTCACTGTGTCAAGATTGCACTGAATCCAAGTGCATACTAGATCTCAGAAAAGGATTGCATAGCTGTATGGGAATAATGAGAATATCTGCAGTTCCATTGGCCAGCAGAAATCGGCTTAAAAAAAAAGAGTCGACATATGCAAAGAATGGGGTCTGTGTGTAGTTGAACTGAGTCATTACCTCAGCTATTATACACAGTGATAAAGCCCAGATAAAAAGACAGCCAAGCAGCATGAAATGCAGTTTGTGAGGGATAAATGGGGGTGGAGTGGATGTCCATCTTTCAGATCTTAACAAAACAATTCATTTTTAATACCAGGAACCAGATACATGCCTAAAGAATACAGGTTAAGGAGCAAAAAGAGTTACCATCAGGAACTGTACAGCACAAGCGAGAATTTGGCAAGATTCTGGCAGAAGGCATCAAAGCTGATCATTACAAGGGCTGTTTAGGGTCCCTCGTGGCCAGATTGTGCAAACAGCAGGCCTGTGCATGTGCTGGCTCATAGCGATAACATTGTATGCTGAGATTGGCACGAAGTCCTGGTGAAATCATAATTGGAAAGTCTTTCTCCACTCTCAGAACTGAATAGTCACACACAGAGCTCCTAGTTTCCTCCTCAGCCCTAAATGCTATTGCATCTCTCCCCTGGTCACCTCCCCAAACTCAGTCCATTCCACTCTCAAGGGAATATTTTGTCTGGTTTGGCTTTCTTTCATCATGTTGGCACAAGATTGAATCATGAGCAGCCATTGTGTTGTCATGGGAAATATACAGAATGTGACCAGGCAACTTTGGTAATGAGTAAGGGCCCAGATCCTTACCTGGCCTTCATCAGCATAGCTTCACAGACCTCAGAGGCCCTAAGTCCATTTATACCAGCTGAAAATCTGGGATCTTTGCAAAATATTTTCCATTATTCCTACTATGGTGTGAGATTTTTATAACTTTCAGAAACATTCTTATCTGAAGCTGATTTTCTGCCCCACTTCTGGTTTCTGCCAAGGTTAAAGTTATGGCAGAAACCAGAGAAAGGAGAAGAAAGGATTTATCAGTTGTTCTGGAGTGATGGGAATCCCTTTTCCATTGGAAAAAGCCCCAGACTTTCTGGACCAGAACTGCAGGGGGGAGAGGAATGGTTGAGGTCTTGAAATTCGAAAGTTAGGCATGGCCAGGGTCCTGGGCCTAAGGAGAATTAAAACAATACAAATAAAGAAGTTTATAAGCAATTGAAAAATAATAACTTCTGAGCTTATGTAACCCACACACCTTCTGGTGTGGTGTACTCATGCTCAGTGGGCACATGGTAAAAATTTTGAGCAGAGCCTAATAAAGACTCACTTAGGATATGTCTACACTACCACCCTAGTTCGAACTAGGGTGGTTAATTTAGTCATTCAAAGTTGCAAATGAAGCTGGGCTTCCTTCCTCCTCTGAATCCAACCCTGCATAGCCATAGAGGAGCAGGCCTAACTAAAGAGGACTGACCAGCTCAAGACCTCTGGTTATTAAAGGGACAGGCCACCCTATTACAGTGCTTTAACTGGAATATACATAACAACAATCTTGCATTGCTTGGACAGAAACAAGAGTTAATGCCTTAAGCTGCTACCAGGAACATTTGCTTTCAGGAGGTTATAGATGCCTCAAGATTGCATGGAGTTCAAGTGACACATATACAGCAACTGCTTCTAAAATAACTGCACATAAAGAGTTTACAATCTAGAATCCCAATCCCACAAAAAACCTAATGATCATGCTTAGCTTTATTTTAAGGCAGGGGTCCTCTCTGTCACGGGCCCTCCCCCCATGCTTTATGAAAATTGACTTATGAATATGCATAACTCGAGGGCATTTTAGGCAAAATGCAAATATGACATCATTTTTAAAGTTACAGTCTGCTGAATATGTATATTCTATTTCTGTGCATGTGTCATTCTTGTATGTGAAATTTTAAATGGAAACCTGCTTTGTTAATATAGGTCTTCTTGTGAAAGCTATTAGTGGTACTTAAGGAACTTAATGGCCCAGTGATCAAGCCAATGATCTGTAAATGGTTTTGTTTTTCCTATAAGCCCAAACTATGATTGTTCCTACAAAGACGTGACTATGCCACCTGGTGCTGGAATCCATCTTTAATCTGGTATTTTTCCCTGGGGATGGGGAGATAAAACAAAGGATTCATGCCCTGAGGAAATGCCATTTAAGAAATGGAAACTAATAAGTCTTTGGTCTTCAGATGGCTTTTGAAATTGCTTCCCCACCCTAAGAGGATACACATGAAGAAACCAGAAAACAAAGAACTCTAAAGATGTCTGAGAAGCTGTAGACTCAGACTAGTGAAAAAAGATCAACTCTGTCCTCAATGATTTTAACTGAAGTAAGAACTAGGATGAGAATTATGATCTGTAACAATCTCTCTTAGTGTATTAGGATTAGCTGGCATGTTTGTTTATTTTGGTTTAGTAACTTGCTTTGATCTGTCTGTTTTCACTTGCAATCACTTAAATCCTACTTTTTATACTTAATAAAAATACTTTTGTTTATTATCAAACCCAGTGCCAATAATTGTTATCTAAGGGGGAGATACAGCTGTGCATCTCTCTCTTCCATTGATAAAGAGAGCAAATATATGAGCTTTCTCTGTGTAAAACTTTTTTGCTCTGCTTGGGAGTGGTTGTGCCAACTCTATGCCTTGCATGGGGTAGACTAGAGCATCTGGCCCAGCAGGACAGGGTGATAGGGCACTCCAGAGGACAGGTTGATGAGTTCAGTGATATGATTAGCACACCAGGTGATAGTCCCAAGGGGATCTCTGTGATCAAACCTGTCACACACTCAAAGGGCATGAAGTTAACCCCATGCTTAAGTCTTTGAAGGGTCAAGCCCTAGAAATAGGAACACCATGCAAAAAGAGTGGGTGGAGGGGATATTATTTGGAAAGAGATCTGCATACACACTTTTTTCAGGTGTATGATTACTCAGATAAATACAGGTTTGAATTCTTGGTTTATAGTTGATTAAGTAATGATCCAAACAAAAGCCATTCAAAATTACAAGTTAGCCTAAATATGGACTCCCCCTGACCTCCCAAAGGCTATGTCTAGACTGCAGGCTTCTTTCGAAAGATGCTCTTTCGAAAGCATCTTTCGAAAGAGCATCTTTCGAAAGATCGCGTCTAGACTGCAGGCGGATCTTTCGAAAGAAAAATCCGCTTTTTCGAAAGAGAGCACCCAGCGAGTCTGGATGCTCTCTTTCGAAGACGGCCTCTTTACATTGAAGAACGCCTTCCTTTGAAAGAGGAACTTTCGAAGGAAGGCATTCTTCCTCGTGAAACGAGGTTTACCGCCATCGAAAGAAAAGCCGCGTTCTTTCGAAATAATTTCGAAAGAACACGGCTTGAGTCTGGACGCAGGGGAAGTTTTTTCAGGAAAAGGCTACTTTTCCCGAAAAAAACCCTGAGTCTGGACACGGCCAAAGTGGAAGCAATTCACTCAGTACTAGTGTATGCTTAACAACAACCCTATCATAATGGGTTGTAGGTATGATGAGTGCCTTTACCTGCCGAGCAATCCCTCATTGTTCAGACTCATGGTGGGCAACAAGTTTGGGATTCTATTTCAGTTAGGATAAGCACCACTGGCTACTCACACCCTGGGTTTCTCACTGGGGGGGGTGGGATATCGCAAACTGGGTTAAAGGGAGACTGACTAAAGCTGAGTGAAATGTTTTGGCCAATAATAAATTGTCCAAAAATGCATTTTTAAGGCATGAAAGCTGTTCACAAATCGAGGTAAAATTATGCACATCGTTTTAGTAAAAAAAAAAACCCTGAAAATATTTGGAACTGTCAAAATGACAGGCTTTGATGTTTTTTAAAAAATTGATCATTTGGAGTTTTGTTTTGAAGTGACATTTTCAAAATGAAATGTTAATTTGAAACAACATTCAAAATGTTCCGTTCAACTTGGATTACATTTTTTCAGTTTTGTTTTAGTGAGAAAAAACAAACAAAAAAAATAGTTTCAATTAGAAATAGAATTGTTGCCCCAATTTTGGCCACTGAGCAGAAAAATCAATTATTCACTCTACTCTAGTTCTGATTACCCTGCTTTTCTATGTGGCTGGGAGGGAGAGGACTTCTTAAACTTTTTCAAATCGTAACATTGGGTCTCGGAAAGGAAAAGGCTGGGCACCATTGGCTTAGCCCAACTAAATGAATGACTTGAGCCTGCAGAGCTCATAGAAACAGGTCATTCCTACACACACACGATTTCCCATACTTCTTTCATTTGTTACTTCCTGGTCCAGAGAACAACCTTCCTCCTAGAACGTTTGGGTGATGATTTGGTAGGGAAGGTGGTTTTCCATATCATCCAAACCACTTTGCCCATTACTATGTCAGATCAAATTCCACTGAGGGAACAAGAATATCCAGGACCACAGTGGTTTGGGTTTCTAATTGGTGGTGACTTCTATTGTTGTCTTAAGTGGGGTTATATGGAGTAACAGGAGCCACTTTTATCTGAAGAAACCAACCTGGAAATTAATCTTTAGTAGACCTGGTCTACGTCATATGACTGGGGCCAAGAAATGAAGAGAGATGTCCTACCAGCATTCCTGAATGCCAACATACTTAGTTAATAATCATTCTGTTATATGAAACGATAAGTCCAAGTGGGTTATGAAGTGAAATAGCAAACAAATCCATCTGGAGCTCAGTTGCTTTCCAATTATTTTGTGGAAACATGGATCTGCTCCGAGCAACCCAATATGGAGAATCTGGATCTTGCTATGAATAGTGCCTCAGTAATCCTGGAGACTTAATGGCATTACCTGAAGGACAAATATGGCTCTGAGGCTATGTCTAGACTACAGAGTTTTTCTGGGATATCCCGGAAAAACTCCGCCACATGCATCCAGGGAACGCGTCTGCTCTTCCGACATTTTTTTGTGGAAGAGCAGATGTGCTCTTTCGGAAGCCTTGTATTCCTTAGTTTATGAAGAATAAGGGTTCTTCCAAAAGAGGAGGTTTTTCCGAAATCTGGCCCAGTGCAGATGGGTCAAATTTCGGAAAAGCCTCTTCCGAAAAAACAATCGGAAAAAGGTATGCAAATTAAAGAGCACAATTTGCATACCTTTTTCCAAAAAAAAGTGGCAGTCTAGACATAGTCTGAGAAAGATTGGTGTGTCCTGTCAGAGCAGTGCATGGGGATACAGCTTTTACTTAAAGACTTCAAGCTCAGTTTCTAACCTGTAACACCAGACCTAACTTACCCAGAACTGAATTCATTATTTCTGGGATGAGTCTGATGGCTTGGATTTTCCATGTGTGTTTTACTATGGTACAACAGCATGTAAGTATTCAACTGTTTCCTTCCCAGTTCATCTTCTCTTTCTTACTCACTTTCATCTTCTTCATCCCCCATTCTGCTCCTCTCCCATTTCTGTATGTCTTTCCTTCCTTCTTTGTGTCATTCCACCCATTCATCTCTCAATGTGCATCCTCTTGAATCATTCTCTCCAGCAGCACCAGGGTTCCCAATCCCCTCTCAGTGATGTGGCAGGAATGCATATTTCAGTAAGACGAAACCTGTAAAGACAAGCAGACGTCTCCTAGTTAATGCCAAATGCTCATTGCAATACAGTGAGGAGACGCCTGTAAAGTGATAGCCTCATATCCGCAAAGACCTTTGGCATTTGGAATGCTCTCTCCTTCCATTTTCAGGGCAAACAGCTGAAGAAACTAGGAATTCTCCTTCCCCATGAGGATCTCCTCTCTCACCGAGACATCCTGGCCCTACAGATACCAACCTTACCTCCAGCCCCTGTTGTTCAGCAAATGCACTATCATATATCCCACTGTTTATCCAGCCCATGCAATCTGATCTGGCACCTATATCCAAGAGGGTGATTAGCATCTATGGGTGCTTGAGAGCTGACTTTCCAAAAGTCATGATGCATTTTTGGAATGGCAGGCGGAGTCAAAAGGCTTGTTAAGCCCTTTGATCAACTAGACTTCCCGTTAGCAGACATGTATCATCACCCGCTCCATAAATCCTGTCACTCATTCCCAGCTACACTACCCCATAGGCCCAGGAACTTATTTCTCAGTCACACTATCCTCCCTCCTCCAGTTACAGGAGTATTGCCTCCAGGTTTTATACGCATTCCCCAGCTCCCAAAGTATTCCAGTTATCATGAGGGAGTTACATTCAAAGGTTCAGACCGCCATTTTGTCACTTGTAAGTCCTTAAAAGCCAGCAATATTAGAGACGGGTTAATAGCGTTCCATCCTTTCTCATAGTTCCCTTTCCCTTTCCCCAGACTCTCAATTTGCCCAATGTCAACTACCCCTATTAACGCCCTGATATTTGCCACTTTAAAACTCACTTAGATGGTGGAATTTTGATATCAGAATTAGCCAGGCTTCCCTCCCCCTGTTCATTTGCTCCCTGCCTCTCTTTCCATTGCACTCTGCTCTCTTCCCTTCACCTCCTCACTCTCTGCTGCTCTCATGAGCTTCTCATTGCTCTTGTTTACTGAGAGCTTGGTATAGCGTCGTACCAAGGAAGACTTGGTTGCTTCTCCAAGAACCTTGCAAGCTAATGCAAAGAGATGGGACAGTGCAGGCATGAGACACATTGGGATGACCACATTGTTTCAGAATGGATCAGATTATCTCTTTCCACTGCATATCACATCATCCTACAGCTTCTGATTCAGGTGGCTTGGCATTGCAAGGCTCTGACAAAAAAGTGTGTTGTAAAGAGGGACTTAATGCAGAGAGGGGTCATATTTTTAGCCTGGTTAGAAAGGGATTTCCAAGTGCAAGGACGGGGCATCAAACAAGAGGTTAAGATGAGACTGAGGAAGGACCAAAAAGGGCAACCATGTGGGTAGCTCTGGAGTAATGTCAGTAGCAGAAGGGGAGACAGGAGGTACTAAGGGATGAGATGTGGCCAGGGCATGAGTGGTAGTGCAGAGTGCAGAAAGTGAGGCTGAGAGGTTGGATTTCATAGAATCATAGAATCATAGGACTGGAAGGGACCTCCAGAGGTCATCGAGTCCAGCCCCCCGCCCTCAAGGACAGAAGGCAACAGAAAGCCTGTCAAGGGTGTTGAAGATAGGGAACAACGTACCTGTAGTTAGAGTAGCAGGACTGTAAATGGCCTGAAGGAGGGTGAAGTAACGTTAGGTGATCACTGAAACTGTGATAGCAGTTGAATAGATAGATGGGTTTTAGTGTGGGGAACAGAAAAGAAAGGTCAGATATTAGACATGACACAGAGGAACATCTGGCCTGGGGCAGGGTAGGGCTGGATTATAACACCATGTTTGCAAACCTGGCTATCAATTTCAGCAAGAATAGTGAAATTGTTATAGTGAAGGGGAGGAAACAAGGAAGTTTACTGTTTACCATGTTGAACCTGAGATGTTAGCAGAACATTCCAAAAGAGATGCTGGAAAGATAGCTGGGAAAGAGAGTGGAGAAGCGGGAAAGGTCAAGGTAAAAAGGCAGCCCTGGAAGACATTGGCATAAAGACAGTAACTGAACTCATAAGAACAGATGTGTTTATGTTGATATAAGCAGAAAAGGGAGGAGGAACAAGGACAGAGAATGGAGAGAGCTAGAGAGGCAGTCACCAATGGTGATGCATATTAGAGAAATTCAGGATCAATTCCTGCCTCAGGGACAAGGAACAGAATGAAGGGAAAGGGAGGGATCAGCATAGCTGAAATAAGAAGAAAGATCAAAGAGGATCAAACTAAAAGGCTTCTCTCACTAGGCAGCCCTGTGGGGAACAATTTTGGGGCGATGAAGGTGAAGCTAGGCTGCAAGGGATTCAAGGGAGAATTATAGGGGAAAGAGAAACCAAAGTCATGAGAACAAACAACACATTCAAGGAACTCACACAATCTTAATTTGTTTGTTAGCTCTTCAGGGCATTGAGCTACGTTCTGTGAAGCGTCATGTATATTTAAGGCACTGTATGATTGTAAATTATAAAAAGTAGGTAACAAGGCAAGAGTGGAGTTAGGGCACAAGGAGAAAAACATACAGAAATGCAAGCCTATTATTAGAGCTGGTTGAACTCTTCTGAAAGAAAGGGTGTCCCCATCAGAAATGGCTGAGTCAACAAAATCTGAACGTTTTGCAGCAACATGTTGATTTAATTTATGTTTTAAATGAAAAATTAGTGAAAATTTTGGGTTCAGTGAGGTTGAAGCACTTTGTTTCAATTTGTTCATGACAAAACAGAAATATAAAATCAAAGTGCTTCAATCTGATCAAGAAACAAAGCCTTTCGATAAAGTTATTTTGATTTTTCCAGCACAAAATTCTTTAGAAATTTTGTTCGGCAGGAGATTCGATTTGTCATTCCGGTTTTTGGAGAAAAAAGTTTGTAAATGTCAGAAAATAAAAGTTTAGTTTTGACCGGCTCTGTTATGTAACAAGTGACCAATGTATCTCCCCGCCCCTCCCCCCCCCCCCCCCCCAAGGCTAAGCTATGAGTATTGGGGTATGACTGTGCTATTGCATCTAATCTAATGGACACACTCCCTTAATTCAGTAGAGGTTTGTGATTTTACATCCAAAAGTCTTCCTGGACTGAAATTCCTGCAGATGACCTATCCAGGGGAGACGTGGTAAGTGGTATCCCACATGGAAGAGTTCAGTTGTGGTGAATCCAGGCGGAGAGAGGAGGTAACAATTGTATATTCAAAAACAGAAGCAACACTGAATGACAGTTAAAGGTTGTAATAAGACACGCCTCATCCACCCAAAACCTTGAGAGCATGGAAATAAGAAGTGAAGGGGAACACTTGTGAATTTCTTTCCACCTTCATATTGACAGTGTTGTAGGCAATAGCTCCACCATTCCATAAAACTTTCACTTCCAATTCCAATACACACCCCAGCTTCAAACTTGCAGGCTAATGCAAAACCTTCACAGCAACCTCACATGCTGATCTACTGTTAAAAAAACAACAACCCATATCTGATGTTCCCTGTATTTGGGAAGTTTTTCTGCCTTACTGTCTCAGGTTATAGCTATCCTTTATTACCTTGATCTGGACCTTAGTCCAGGCCTGGAGTAGATGCCTGTTCAGCTCATTCGGCCTCTCGTGCTCTGCAGCATTCTCAGCCGAGTTGGTCAGGAGATTACACCCGGGCTGGTATGTTATCAGAGCTGCTACGAGGTGAGTGAAGACGCGATAAGGACGTGTTAAAAGTCAAGGAGGTGCCACTGACAAGGACCAAAGTTGGGCTTGAACTTCCCCGCCTGTCATGTGTGCACTGACGCTCTACAGTCCACCACTGTTTCTGCCAGCTGCTTCTTTGGCAATTCGTACTTCTCTCATTTGTGTGCACTCCTCTCTGCCCAGCCAACTGATCTCTAATGGAAGTACAACCATCTGAGCTTGTGGGGAATGAATCCTTTCCTGTAAAATCCTCACTGTGCCAGATTCCCCAGAGAATGGGGAGGGGGGGCACTTTTCATTCCCCCCCCCCACACACACACACACATACACACACACGCGCACTCTGATGTGGAGGCAGAAGGGTGGTCTTTACTTTCCACACCCTGATTTGAGAGGACTTTTTAGCTGCTGAGCTCTGTGGAGAGCTCTGATCCAGAACATTTACCATTCCACTCACAAAAACAGACATAGTACAATCCACCTCTTTCCCAATTCCTTAATTCCAGGATTCTAGGGCTCTGTTGTGATTTAAGATCCTTCCCAAGCTATCCAGATCAGTGTGCACCCTGTTTTCAGAACAGCTTGATTCAAAATACTGTTATCGTGTGTGAGGTGGTGGCGTTTTTAATGCCTGCTAGATGGACTGAACTTCATGTTACAGGCCCTAACAGTGAATGCAGCGTGGTCAGTGGACCACAAATGGTCTGTGACCATCTTGTAGCTAGCCCGCAGGCTCAGGATTTGCCTCCCTCCCCGTCCCACAGCGGGAGCCCCAAACATTGTGAGCCAGCTCCAGCTCACAGTGGGAGGAAGCAGCTCTGCATCCTGCTGCTCTCTTTCCCTCTGGCTGGGGAAATAGTAGCACTCTCACCCTGTTCCTGCACCCAGCCTCCCAGCCAGAGCCTGCACTTCACCCCGTCCTACACCCATTTTGTCATCATGGGATACATCTACACAGCACCCTAACTCCAAAAAAGATACCCAATTTGTGTTATGCAAACTGTGTATCTTATCAAATCTATTTTGAAATAGCTTATTTTGAAATTTGGCATGTCTACACAGATGCACCAAGGATTAGCAGGATGGCAAAATAGTGCACCCGTTATTTCGAAAAATATCTCTGGTGGGTCGCAGAAAGGTTTGTGTTGAGCAGGGTGGGTCACGGGCCAAAAAGTTTGAGAAGCACTGAGCTAATGAAAAGTCTCCTTTACAGGAAAATCAGTCTAGCTCCCTGCACTGAGGCAGGACCAAAGAAACCTAGATCATCCCTCACAGGTGTATGTCCAATCTATTCTGAAAGGCCTCTCATAATAGGGATTCCACAGCTTTTACCAGTTTCGCAAATGAAGGGAGGACTTCTATCACTAGCACTGAACTTAGTCTAAGAAAGAGAGAACATGCCTGATTTAACTGCCCTTTTAGTTGGAAAGCTTTCTCTAATATGCCGTCCTCCATGCTACATTTAAGCCCTTTATTTCTTGTTCTAGCAGCTGTAGACAGAGAGAACAATCGATCATGCTCCTTTTATAACAGCTTTTAACATATTTTAAGACTTGTCAGGTCCACCTTTGGTTTTCTTTTCTCAAGACCAAAGATTTTAAACCTCCCAACTCTTTTTTTCAAACTCTCCACATAGAGAAAAGGTTTGGAAAACTTGGCCATTTTTGGTGCTGTCTTCTGGAATGTCTCCAATTTGTCCACATCTTTCCTAAACTGTGGTGCCCAGAACTGGACACAGTGCTGCAGCTGAGGCCCTCGTCAGTGAGGAGTAGAGCAGCACAAGTATCTTCTGCGAGTTCAGGGATCAGTTTTATCTAATTATATACAAAAAGTATCAGCTCAGCCCAGATCTTCCTGCTAGAACAGCCAGAGGAAAGCTCCCATTTGGTTCACCTGGTAGAGCTACTGCCAATTAGGGATGTTAAATTTCTATTAATTAACTAATCAAATAGTTGATGGGATTTTCATCGACTATTCAATAAGAACTAGCATGGCGTTCCGCCTTTGAAATGTACAAGAGCCCCAGCAGGGGCTCTTGTGCATTTCAGAGCAGAAGCGCCTGCATGGAGCCCGGGGTCAATGGGGGACTCCCTGCTGACCCCGGGCTCCACACGGTGTTTCAATCTTTGAAATACATGTACATTTCAAAGTTGGAACACTGCCGCTGCGACCCTGCCCCTCCCACGGAGGTGGAGCTGGGGGGAATCGTGGCAATGATCAGGATGCACACCCCTGTCCAGACAGTGTCCTCCCCTAGCTCGTTATAGTCCAAGCCCCTGCCCAGGGTTTCTGTGAAAAGAGCTGATAGTCTCAGTTAAATTCCTCATGGGCATGAGTCCACATCAAACAACTGGCACCAATTGAGCCCTTGTTAACATTCTGAGCAGAGAGTCCCAGAACTGGATGGGGTGGGAACACAGGATGACATAGTCACCTAAAGACAGGGTCCTCCCTGCTCACGATGGGGGCACACAGACCACATAGGACTAGGAAATTTACATGGCTGCTGCCCATATTTTGTAAATATTGCAAATGAAGAGAGATCTTTTATCTCTAGTACTGAACTTTCACAAGTAGAGAACATGCCTCTATCAGTCGCCAGTCTCGTAAACATCAATACTGTCTCTTTTTTCAGTCCTTATAAACAAGGTCATTGAATGGCTGCCTGGGGGCAAGAATGGCTTCCCCACAATCCATGGGCTGATCTACAAACCCACATTACAGTTATGCTACTTGTAATCAACAAGTATGTGGACAGAACTCTTACCCTGACCCCTCTAGATGCCTGGGAGAGAAAGCTAGTGTGCAACTGTGGGCCTGGGAACCAGAAACCATGTAGGGAGAACAGCCCCCTACAATGCAAAGGAATTAATATTATCTCTGCACTGGCATGGCCTAAGGCTTTTGAAGGGTGTATTTTCAATTAGACTATTCTGCAGCATCCAGCACTGACAATAAAACAAAAAGTCCATTATTATCAAAGTTAAGCTCAAGATTCAAAGGGGGACACATCTTATCAGAGGCTTATATTTGCCTTTCAAGAAAATCTAGTTTCTTATATTTCAAGGACACTTCCCATGTTGTTGGTAACTCCGCTCAAGCCCTCATCCTCTGCAGATTTTGTACCTTAGGGTTCTGGTTCGGCCCGCTGACAGATGTGTGTAAAAGGGAGCAACTAGCCCAGTGATAGCAAAGAGTCCAGAATTTGTGGCAGTGGCCAGAGCCATGGACCCCTTAAACTGTTGCCGGAGCACCATGCCGTGTGCTCCAGGCCGCACTGAAGACTTCCCCGCCCCAGCCCTTCCCCGGAACAACACCTGAGTGCTGCAGCCCGTCTTGCTGTTAAAAGTCCACTAAAGGAGCTAGGCAGGGCAGATATGCAGTTATGTCACAAAAGACTTGTTTAGGGTCTGCTAAAATTCTTAGTGAAGGCCATGAGAGCATGATCTCAAGTAAATTTTCATGAGCCTGTGATTTCAGTACCTTAGCAAATGCACTAGTCCTAAACAAGAATCATGGCCTACCAAGATACACATCACAAACTTCAAGCATTTTTCCTGGATTCCTGTTTTTTAAAAAGCGTTGGGCCACTTTTTTATGGTTGGAGAGTGTTTCATTTGAGTACATAATCATTTACAGTGTCCCCTGGCATGTTGGCTGCCACCCCCAGTAAGGGACCAGTGATTTGTGATCTTAATTCCATCATGTACTAATTGGGGGGGACGCTGTACCCCTGACAGACCCTCTCAAAGTTGAGGAAAAAGTTCTCTACATTATCTCCCACTTGGTACACGGGGAGTTTCCTGGGGGGTTGAATAGTGATGGAGGCAGGGTTGTTGGGTGGGGTACCTGGAGTGTCCGATCGCTTCGCTTTCTCTAGCGCAACGTGGGCCTCCGCTTGTCTCACCTGTGCTTCTACTTCTGCTCACCTCACCTCAGCCTCCACTTGAGCGTGCTTCAACTCGGCCTCTGCTCGCCTCGCCTCCACTTGTGCACGCTTCTCCTCCATCTGCAGGAGAAACTCCATCTCTTCCTCCATTAAAGGTCTGCCTGCTTTAAAGGCAATTTCCCACACAGAAGGCAGTGGTGAGCAAGGAGGAGGGCTGCCATCTGCTGCTCCTGCCCCCTCATGGTTACTTCCCCCTGGACTCACAGGGACATGCTGTTGACTCCCCTGCTCGGGGTGTGACTATTCCCTGGAGCTGGACATCTTGCCTTGATCTGAGGCTGTTTCTACCTCAGGGTATTGCTTAGGATGGGTTGGTTGCTCTAGGGCTACCTTGCCTGACTGCAAAAGCATGCACTGGGCTGTTTCCCTGCCCTATTCTATCCTAACTATCCAGTTGCCCCGAAAGCTAAAAAAAAAACCTCTTTGGGTTGGATTGTCTGACTTTAAGGTTCACCTGCTGTGTGCCTTTTCCCAACACACCAACTGAAAAGAAAAAGAAAAAAAACTCCAAAGCTTGCAACTAGTCAAAATTAAAACATGTGTCCTTTTAAAATTCTGGGTTCTCAAAATGATCCCACCGTTCTGCCACCATATCAAGGCTGTTCCTCACTCTGGCACGATAAATGCAGAAGTTAGGGGCCCACATGAGCACTCCAAAACCTTGCCTCTACAGGTTCCGGTAAGAAAAAAACTTCCCCCCAAAATCCTAATGTCCAGATTTTGGAGAATCTGCTGCCACCACCCAAATAATTCCACGAAAACCAGAGAAGAGATCACTTGGGAAATCTCCTCCTTAAGGTAAAACTCTCCCCCTGCTCTAACCTCCGTTCTACTTGGAGTTGGGAAAAACAGAGGGAATCCACAGGCAACCATGGACTTTTCCCTTGTAACTAGGTGCTGAGTCCTAAAGACACAACAATCAACCAATCCTGGTTAATTAGAAAAGAAAACAATTCTTTTATTATCAAAACATAATAAAAGCATAGTAAAGTGGCTAGATGGAAAGAGACACCAATTAATATAGATACTAAGGGAAACCCCCTGGGTTAACAGACTTAGTTACAAAAGAAAAAACACAATTAACAGCTCAGACATTATTTCCAAATCCCCAAACAAAGAAAACAATAAACCCTGAAGGACTAACTAAACTTTTCCCTACTTACACCTTGTAGGAAGTCTGTTCTTGGAGAGAGAAGTGTCTCCCATCTCCCTTAGTACTTGGAAGAGACTGCTCTGAATCTCAAATAAAGAAGAGAAAGAAAACCCCTCTTTTCCAGTTTGAAATTCCTACCTGCATTGTTATTGGCTGACCAAGCCTGACTTGATGACTTCCTGAGGTCTCTTCCGGCTCTATGATTCTATGACAACTGGATCCCTGGCTGGATACAGAGATAACCCTTTAGTTACCAGGTGCTGGTCAGCACTCCTGATTATGACACCAACATCTCAGAATCTCCCAAACCAGGTGGGCATTCCTGGATGACAGGTGCACGTGGAAAGATCAGGGCAAAGGCAATTTGACAGATGTGAACCTAACTCCTAACTCACCTTTCACAGCTCAGAGAGGTTCCTGCAGCACCACTCAGGATGACCCTAGCCCGCACCAGGATGGCCTGCACCAGGGGTTGAGCTGATCCTCAGCAGCTCCTCAGTAGAGAAAGTACAAGCCAGCCTCTCACTGTCCCTGCATCAATGCTTGTATAAAACGGAAATTTTAGTGAGACAAGGGAACTGCTCATTGCTCAGCCAGCACATAAATCTTAACTCAGCTTGTATGGATTCAATATGCTTGAACTAAGCTTTTGCCACACTACTTATTCCTTCTTTTGATATTTAAAGCTGCACAGAGCCATAAAACTGGGGAACAAAACTGCCCTTTCCATTGGACGCTTTGGGGTGGCCACCCTGGATCCCATGCTTTGGGCATCCCACAACGGCTACCTCAACCATCCTATGGATGGAACAATCCCTCATATCAAGGTTATCCTAGGGCAGACTGGGGGATTACGTGCGGGACCTGGCACTGGGCAGCAGCAGGGGTCGGGCCTTTGCACTCACCATGGCAGTGGGAACCACAGGAAATGGAGTGATACATGCAGGAGCTTGCTCTGGTCTGCCTCCATCTCCAGATGAGCACTAGCCCCTGCTTGCTCCTCCACATGCTTGGGGGAAGGGAGGCACTGCATGTAACCATGAAGGTTAGCCAGTGAGCCCAGACTTACCGGTTAACCATTTAACTATGTACACTATCACATCCCGAACTGATACCCACCCTTAATCCATGCCTGTTCCCATTCCCAGCTCCAGGAGTTATGGCCACTGGCTGCACTCAGGGCTAGAGTCTCCCTTCTGCTTATGGCCTCTTTGCAGCATTCAGGCAGAGTGAAAGGGCCAAAAAGATGGATTAATCAGCTACCTGGGGAGGATTCTTCTGGGGTAGGGAAAATCCCTGGGTGGCTCTGTGCCATTTCTCCCCCCGGCCCTTGGTGTGGGACAGTGTTTCTCAAAGCGGGCTGTGGACCCACTCTGAGGCTATGTCTACATTACGAGGTTATTTCAAATTAATAACTCCTGCAATAACTCTTTTGAAATAAGCTTATTCCTCTTCACAAGTGGGAGTTGTTATTTTGAAACTAACCAATTAGCCCGTCATAAGACAGGATTTTCAGGTCTCTCCTCCACGTCAGTCTTCTCTCCTGAGCCTCCAGTCTCTCGTTCCATCTCTCTCTCTCTTTCTCTTCTCCTCCTACTTCCTCCCCCCCCCCCTCAGCTCTCCTCCCCCTCCTGCCTCTCACTCGTGGAACAGTGGAGCCCAAATGGCCGTTTGGGCTCCGCACTCCCCATGCTGCATGGGGGGTGCGGAGCCCAAACGGTCCCTTGCGCTGCTTGCTCCCACGCAGCGACCTGGCTGAGCGGCGCAGAAGTCAGCCGAGAGCCATGGCGGGAGGCGAAGGGAGGTGGGGTGATGATGTTCACGGCCAGGGGGCGGGGCCTGGAGCCGCTGTCAAGCTGCATGTCACCGCCCCAACCCCCTTTCCCTCCCACCGTGGCACTTGGCTGACTTCTGCGCCACTCAGCCGGGCCGCCACGGGGGAGCAAGCGGAGCAAGCGGCCATTTGGGCCGCACACTCCCCATGCAGCACAGGCCGCCCATAGGGAACAGCCAGCATTTCGGCGTGACAGACTCACAGACACTGGGCTACTATATATATGATAACCAGCCCCTTGTTTCAGGGTTATATAAGAGGCTTGGTAGTGTCGTTGCTCTCCTTATTTCGAGTGAAGACATGCCCTGAAAATGCTGCTAACGGGCCGCTTCAGTTTTTTTACTTACCAGCTCCGCACCCACGGAATCTCATGGCTCCCATTGACTGTGGTTTGCCGTTTGCAGACAAGGGGAGACACAGGAAGCAGTGTGGACCCGGCCGCTGCTTCCCATGGCTCCCCTTGGCTGCCAACAGTGAGCCACAGCCAATGGAAACTGGATGAGTAAACAAACTGGAGTAGCCTGTTAGCAACTTTCTCAGAGTGGGTCGGCGGCCCACTTTGAGAAACACTGCCGTAGATGTGGCTGGGGGGAAAATGGTGTCTGGCCAGAGCACATCTGCACTCTGGATGTCCCAAGCAGCCAGAATGGCCTCCTGAGATCAAGAGTAGTCAGGCAACAGCTGTGAGGTTACTCCCACGTACACTGGGGTCTAAACTAGTCCTTGTCTGGCCCCAGAATTGGGGCGGTTTAAAGGTGGTGCCAAGCCTCTCTGGCCCACCCTCTTCACTATGTGGAGCACGGCTCAGACAGACTCTAGCATCAGGGCCAAAGAAAGCATCATGCTCAGTCAGTTTAATGAAGTATTTGTGAAGTCTCCAAATGTCTGTTGGGAGCCACATTGCCCTAGTGCCCTGTTGGGGCTTCAAGGTCACATTAAAACCCCCTTCCAGAGAGAAATCCAGGAGGGTTCCATGTCTGCATTCCATTCTGGCCATTTTAAGACTAGTTCCATAGCAGCATGTATGGAAATGTGGGTGTATAGGACCCAGTTTCTCTCTCCATTGGGTCATAAGAAAGAAAATAAGAGATGATGCCTGGGGAATTCTGCTCAGACTAGTTCCAGTTTGCTATAACTGGAAGAAATGACACTCAGTTCAAAGCCTTGACTAACAAGCCGTCAGTATCCCTCACTTGAGCAGGGACAGAGACAGCAGGTCCTTTGTGCCTTCAAGATTAACATTAGCATCAACACCCAGCAACAATGCCATAGTTTAGAGAGGCCCAAGCAGGCATCTGACTCAGCGTCTAGGCAGGATATTGATTAGAGGCACTATTCTTTATTCCTCTGCTATTGTTTAAACACTCACTGCCCTTGTGACACAACCACCAGCCGTGGGAAATCAGCAGCTATGGTGTTAAAAAGTGCTCTTATCACCAAGCTCAGCAAAAAAGTCTGTTACAGATGGTGTGTCTGATAGGCAGAGAAAGGCATTATAACAGCATCTGATTCTGGGAGTGGAGTGCAAACCGGGTGCCCGAGCATACCTCCCTACACATATTATTTGATTTAGCTCACCAGCAATCCAACACTTCCTGACCCTGAACTCTCCACGCTGTAATTAGAGAGGCTGCTCAGTGTACCAAATCCCTAAGCTGCCAGTAATGTGCCAAGTGTACCGCTACTTGGAGGCAAACACAGGAAGAAGTGCAAGAGACTCCACTAGGAGATAACTATTGCTATTGATTTAACATGGAATATGCTCAAATACTACAGTGATGGGTGGCAGTACAAAACTCTAGTTAAGAAAGAGTATTTTGAGTCATCTGCTAATCTGGCTATCTCCCTGTTCATCCCTCTTTCCAGAGGGAAACTTCAGAACTTTCATTCATGCTTAAATTTGATACTTTCCAAATGGGCCTTAACAAAGATGCTAATTATCTTACCCATTACAAAGATAGCTTCCCCTCTTATCACCCCTGATTAGCCATTCATTGACTCATACATAGCTATTCCCTCCCTCCCTCTTCCTCACCCCACCTTCTGTACTAAATCTGATTTGTCAGTTTAATAATGTGTTCACTTTTTTCATTGTATTCCTTTGGTATATATGGTCATGCCAATTCTCTTCCAGAATATGATCTGAGGAAGTGGGTCTGGCCCATGAAAGCTCATCACCTATTAAACCATCTTGTTAGTCTTTAAAATGCTACATAGCTTTTCCTTTTGTTTTAGCAAGATCAGACTAACACGGCTACCTCTCTACTACTTGCTCTTACATGGATCTTTGGAACACTCCACTTTTAATCTCTTTCCATGCTGAAAGTTGACAAAACTTCCTGTTCTTTATTTTCTAGCTTTTTAGTTTCTGATCTATAACAGAACTTTCCCTCTCAGCCTGTAACTACAGGCTGAACCTTCAAAATCCAGGACTCTTTGTTGTGGCAATATCTGTGGTCCGGCAAGGACCATGGATGTTGCTGGCCAGAAACCCTGGTGGCTGGGAATGGGGCCCGCTGGGAGTCCAGTTGCAGGGAGGCTGGCGGGTCAGCTGCAGCAGGACAAGTGCGCTGGGGGAAGGGGGGCTGGCAGCAACTGGGAAGCCCCAGGCTTTGCCAGCAATGGAGGGACTGGCAGTCACCAGGGAGGAAGCCCCCGGCCAGACCGGCAGCTGCAGGGCTGGGGCCAGGATTCCGCAGCCAGGAACCCCAGCCAGGTGGGACGGTGCAACCCCAGTGGCAGTGGGGCCAGCAGCCAGGAGCCATTCCAGACAAGGGCAGAATCCAAGGGGCTGGTACCCGGAGAGAGCTGATGGTCAGTGGGGGAACTCTGACCTCCCCTGGTCTGGCAAAATTCCTGGTTTGGAACCACTCGAGTCTCAAGGATGCCAGACCAGGGAGGTCCAACCTATATTGGTTTTTCTTAATAGACTTTTCATGGGCTGGGGAAAAGGGATTTTGCCCAAGGATTTTTGAAAAGCCAGATACATGGTTTCCACCAGTTCTCCTTTCTCTACTATTTTACTGACATGCATGAGAATTTCTAGTAGACGGGAGAGGCACAGTTATGTTTACAGAAACTATGCCAATCGGTCACTGTTATGGACCTGATCTGGTGTCCATGGAGGTGAATGTGAATCTCCTCAGTCCACAAGCCATATTTAAACAGGTGTTTTATAAGGGTATGTAATTTTTGCTTCAACCAATTTCCTGGTTCTGGCCTAGAGCCTGGCTCACTAGTCTGTCATTCCTCCTGCCTTTTAAAAACTAGATGCAACATTTCTTCACTTCACTTCTCCAGTATATTAGCTGGTTTGAATCAGAGACTGGATATTTTTGTGAGCTTCATTCAGAAGTTCCTCCCAACCTCTTTGCCGTGGACCATGTGTACCTAGCGACATGCTGCTCTCTAGTTTATCAGTTTGTTCCAGCACCTCCCCTTCTGACACTTTTTGTGACAATGCCTCAGCTTAACTTCTGGCACTAAAGAGTAACGACCTGATCCAGAGCTCTCATAAACCCCACCCCATCTGCCCGCCCACTCACCTGCCCGTCCTCCAGACAGCTTTCCATCTCTCTGAGACTGAAGTGTCTTTAGAACTGTCTTTAGTATCTATCTGGGGAATCCCCCAAGTATAAAGAATGTGCTCCTGGTGTAGATCTGACCTAGGTGGCCCTACTTCACCCACTCCTGACTCCAGCATCAGTGCCGGGGATGTCAAGGCATGCCCTGGAGCACTGTTGTACTTTGGAAATCCCAGCAGCAGCACAGACCCTGGGGCTCTCTGTAATTTAGAGCAGTCCTGCAGCTGCACTAAGTAAGGCCAGGGATGAAATGTCCCCAAGCAGTCCCAAAGACTGGAAAGGTGCAATGGTGGCTTAAGGCAAAAAAAGTTGCAATAAATTACTCTAAGAAAGTACATGCATACAATGTTAAATAGATGCAAATAGTAGCATTAAAACACTTTCGGACAATTGTTTTAAGTTTTGAATGTATTTTGAGCTTACAAACAGTTTTAACTTTGGTTTTGTCAAATAAAATTAGCATAGATCTATATGGTTATAAATTGATAAACATATTCACAACTTTCAAGGCTTTTTGATTTATTTAATATTTGCATCAGAGTTTGAAAGAAAATAACAGTGCAAGTGAACTCTTCATCTTTTATGTTTCGAGTCTTTCCAATAACAAATACATACCCAACTACATGTGTATTAAGCAAAAGAATCATGAATAATTACTATGAAATATCTATTACAATTCTAGCATCACTACTGAAAATGTATTTTTATATGGCAATACAAATTAAAATAAAATATGCATGAATCATGTATAATTATTCTACTCACCAACAGTGGAAAACCAGACAGATTCTCAGCTGGACAAGGACTGTGAAATTTGGAGTGAATTCAGTCAAGACAATTGCACAGTTGATTGTCAGTCAGAATGCAGTGATTATGCAACTTAATGTTGTTCACTGTTGAGAATGGCAAATCATACACATATATTAAGCCAATCATAGTTACAATGTTCTATGCCACTTTTCTCAAGTGTGGATACTCGGAGTCCAGCACAAGGTAGTCCAGAAAGTTTCAGATGTAGTTTCAGAGTGTTGCACCTTAAGCACTTCATCTGCTTATTAATTAGTAAACTCCAGCAGTAGTTTTGCTTTTCCAACATCTGAAAAGGGTGCTTTTGCTTGATCACACCAAGTGCCATTTGCTTATAGCATGAATGGGTTCCTTACAAACAAGAAGATGTCTTTAACACTTTCAAATTCTTAGGCTATCTGCAGCAAGTGTTGAAAAAACCTGTCCAGAAATGGTGCCATCAATTCATGTTTGCAGTGTCCCAGCAGTTTAGCAACACTGCATATGCAGCATCTCCCCAGTTCCCAAATCACTTTTGAAGAATCTCAGCTTGTTCTAAAGTGAAGTGACACTGTTGTGGAGCTTCGTTACACTGTTATTTTGCCCCTATAGCTTTAAGTTGAAATCATTTAAATGACCTGTTCTATCAACAAGGAAAGGTGGGATGTTTGTGCTTGTGGCAACCTTCAAAAATACCTGTTGCTCTTCTACTTTTTTCCCTGGAATGTTATGTATATATTCCTCCCCATGAACTCAAATTCTGCATCACCTTCTCAGTACTGGCCCTCTGCTCTGCCAAAGGATGGCATTATGAAACAACAGGTCCTCATACTCAACAGATACTTCTGAAATAAATGTATTGAACTATCTGTGTTGCAGTGATGACTTGAACCATAGGAAGCTGACAAATTTAATCACCATTGACATTATCTTTGCATACTCGTTGCTAAGCTTTGCACAAAGTGGGATTTGGTGAATTACACAGTGATAGGAAATCAAGTGCACATCTTGCAGATGTTTTACAAACCTTCGGTGAGTACCAATCACAGCAGGCGCACACCATCTGTTGTAATTGACACAAACTGAGTCACGTCAAAGCCTTCATTAGACAAAACAGTTTGAACTGACTTAAACAAATCCTCACTTGTTGTATGATTGTTATAGGGTGTAAGGAACAACAAATCATCCACAAATTTCTCTCCAGCAAAAAAATCAGGCATACTGCAATGGGTGGCATATGAACCATGGGCCTGGGGAGGATAGCTCCTGGCTCATCTCCCCTGCCTGAGGTCCTATCCCTCCCTTGCCTGCCAGATCCCAGAGCTTCCCTCCTCCCCCCAGCCACTTCCCTCCTCACCCCAGCCCTGGGGTACCTGAGCAGCCCCCAGCCCTGGAGCAGGCAGGCAGCATGGCCCTAGGCCTGGAGTGCCAGGTGAGTGAGCAGCATAGCCCCCAGACCCCCCACCCCCAGAGCACTGGGTGGGCAGCATGGCACCAGCCTGGTCATGGAGGAAGAGCACTGGCAGGAAGCAGAAAGGGGGGTTTAGGAGTGAACTGGAGGGGGGATCACGCAGGGCTATTTGGGGGGAGACAGCCTCCCCTGATTCGCAATACCTGCCGTCCATGCATACGTGCTGCTTGAGTTGTATCCCTGATATCATAGGATTCATCTGCTGCCAAGGAAAAATTTCCCATTTTCCACTTCTCACACAAATGCTTGAAAATGTCTTGCACCATCATCTCAACATGCCCAGTAGTAGTTGTGTATGAGACTGGCAGTTGTCTGAAGGTATCAGCAATGTCTCTCTTCTCTGCATAGAGGGTTCCAGCTGTAGTAACCGCACACTGCTTAATAACGTCCATATCTGTTAAAGATTTCCTGTGTTTTGCCATTATTACCAATGCACCTCAATGAAACTTCAATTGCCTTTTCCTGAGTCCAAACAGCCTTTGAAATAATATTTGTGCTCTGAAAATAAGCATTCTTCAATGAAGTGTCCTTGTCTTACCTTAAACAGGAACTTAGTGGGTATTTACGGTCAAAATCCATGTGTTTCATTTCACAGTACCATTTGATATTTTCACTTAGTAATCGCCAGTGTCTGTACAAATTAAACATGCTTGTGAACCCTTTGTCTATTTTGTCAAAATAAAACAGTGTTAGTCCAGTCTTCGTTAAATGAACGTTTTTTGGTGTTACTTTTTTATTGCCATCTTTAATATGGTGCTAGTAGATGTCAAAAGTGCCAGAGCAGGATTTCCTTTGCTCTGGGGCTCTGCACCCCACAATCACAGGCTAGGGAGTGGGAATTCAGGGAGGGAGAGGAGAAGGGGGAGAGGTACAAGAGACCTCTCTTGTCAGAGGAGTAGAGGAAAGGGAAGAGCAGAATTGCCCCAAGGCAACTGAACTCTTTCTTCTCCTTCCTGAATCTGGAGGGGCACAGCTAGAGAGCACCACCTGCTTCCTGAAAGGAGCCAATCAGAGGAGGCTTCTCTGAGACTGACAGGAAATATGCACCGCTCAGAAGCTGAGGAGGAAATGTTGGCATTTCATTTGTAGGGTCCACAATGGTGATCCAGGAGTGACATTTCAGATTGTGATGGAGGGTGGGGATTGGTAACTTTAACCAAGGTTCCAGGGGTGACCTGGTTATTAGCTCTGGGACAGCAGGGCACCCATTCTCAGCCCTGTATGTGAGGGGGTTCAGCCGGTCAACCCTGCATGCCAGCCGGGACTCCCACTGTCAGCCCCACATGCATGACACTACTCCAGTTGTCAGCCCAGTGGGCACCATTTAGAAAGGCTGAGAGGGACCCTCCCCCCGAGTTTTGTGTCCATTCAGGGCAGCTGGGGCTCCGGCTATCAGCCCCTGGCCTGGCAGGTTCATGTGAGCAGTGCTCCCACTGTGAGGCCCAGTAAGCATGCAGGGTTGGCAGAAAAGCCAGGGACCCCCACCCGCCCTAAACTGTGTGATCTCTTTGACCAGGGGCACACAAAGCACTATTGCCACAGATGGGTTACTCCTGGCCTCACAAGTGTGTTGTGGCCCCTGTGAAGCAGTGAAATCCTTCAATCACGGTGGTAGCTGGTGGTGGCGGTGGCAGCTGCAGGGGAGGGATACAGTCTTGGTGCTATACTCCTCCACCTTACCCACAGACTAAGCTTCCCCAAAACTGCCAGCTTGTGGTCAGTCCTCTAACCGCACTATTCCCCCTTGTACTCACTGCCCACTCCAGCCCCAGAGTTTTTCAAACTCGTCAAAAATAGCTGGCAATTGGATCCAGCCTGCAGGCCGCCTATTGATATTCCTGCTCTAAAATGTGTTGAACTGCAAATAAAATCTTAGTATCCATATACTTTAGCACAATACAGCTTGTCATTGGTTCAGCAATCTCAGTACCATTTATCACATGCCATTACTGATCTTCTTGCAAGTCCCTTAAAAGTTACTCCAGCTATCTAGCTCACTGCCTCTCCAGGTAGCACCGTGGTGTCTACCTTACCGACTGATTTTAGTTTGCTGTAGGAGTATAAATCTGATTCATAGTGGGGTAAAATAACTCCAACATTTTCTTACTAGTGATTTCCTAAAGGATATTTTTTATACTAAGCAGCTTAGGACAGATTCCATGGGCAAGGAGAAGAGTCACACCTCACTGGAGACGGAGAAATGGAAAGGCTTGTTCAGGCGTTAAGATTTGCTGATGGGCACGGGAAGAAGGGCTCTCCTGACTTTTTGCTGGAGAGAGAGGAGGTGGCACTTGTGGTGGCAGGAGACACCTATTGTTTCCATGGTTTACAGGAGCACTGTAACCTGTGCCTGCTAGAGCTAAGCTGAATCTGTGAACCTGTTAGGTTGTCCACTCTAATCCCTTCAGTATCCAATGGCATGAAGAGCCATAACAACCGCTCTGTGGCCAGTATCTCTCATGTGTTCCAAACAATCTGGGAGCTGCAGACAAGTGCTGATATCTAAGCCCAGTAACTGGAACAGGTTGCTCAACATTTTCCTATCAGCACATTCAAGGCCCTTTAGATTCCTTCCCAGAAAGCCCTAGTCTGCAGCCATCTGTTCTCCTATACAAATTCAGAGCTCTCTATTATGGTCATAAAACTATTGACAACACAAACACAGAATCATGCAGATGAGAGTATTTAAGAAACATTTACCAGATGTGAGGTGATGCTACATCATTCTGTGCAGCACATTTCAGAACTTCCTTCTACTGAGAGCTGTTAAATTTTTACCATCCCTGAGCCTGGAAGTTAGCTCTTCACAGGGACTGACCTGGGCAAATAGTCAGAATTCCCATTTTCCCATCCACCCCATCCTCTGGAAAAATTTTGCATAGCTTTGAACCATTTCCATTTATATTCTCCATTGATTGCCCTTTTTGTGGTCATATCCCGTGGTGTTCCTGATTTGGTGACTGCACTCCCAAATACTAAGTGCATTGTTTTGAAACCAGTCTTGGATTCCCTTTGATCTTAGAAGAACCCACTGAAGTTTCTTTTTCCTTCTTCAGGGGGAGTGGACGGGAGGGGAGATTAGGGGAGGGGAGAGGAGGGGAGGTCAGGTCAACAATGGCTAATTATGTGAAGCCCTAGCTTAGTCCACATGGGCATCACATGTGAGAACCATCTATCCACTATCATGTGCCTCTTGGTTTCTCACACTTACAGAACCACAAATCACTGCTGAGAGTGGGTAAGAGTTTTCCTTGGGATTTGTTAAGGTTTTTCTTATCACCTCAGATGTCTCGCACTGAGGTGGCACTTCCTCTTGTTTTTTGTTTTTGTTCTTTTTAACAGTATAATTGATGTTTTCCCACAAGCTGTTCTCAAGGGGACTCAGACCATATTTGGGGACTGCCTGGATAGCTCCAGCTGAAACTAAATAATTTCTTAGCCACATCAATTTTGTAAATGATTTTTAGCCTCTCCCCGCAAAGCCAGCTCCCCTAGAGCTAATATCAATAACTAATCCAATGCTATTATGAAATTCTTGTATGAGTTCATATGTGAGTTTTGGCCCAGAAAAGATTGCACCAGTACCAATCCACTCTGGTACCATGTGACAGTCACACAATCAGTTAGATGCAAAATCAACAAGCCTCAAAGGGAACATGTAGATAATGGTTAAAAAGTTTGTGCATTTTATCTCAGCTGCGCTAAGTCCCATGATCATGCTGCACATTCCCTCCTTCTGATTTCAGATGCAGGATGCACATTCAGGATGGGAAGGAAGTGACTCCCATCATTGCTCTGCACAACCACCTGAGGCTGTGCAACACAGAAATTGCACAAAAAGTCTTTCCAGCTCTTTTTGGGCAAAGAAGGTCACTATAGTGCTACGCCTTGAGGGTTGACACACGTTGGCTAAGCAGCATAAAGCTTGCTTCTCCTCTTCCTGATACAATAATTGCTCTGTTCAGCGAGGACTTCAGTCTCTGAGTCAGACACCAGCACTAAAATCACTAATAAAAGGAGCAGACAATAAGAATTTTTTCTCACTTATTTGTGCAATTAAATAGCTCTTCATTTTTACCTATTGGGTCATGTCTTTAAACGTTTTAAGAATGCTTCTAAAGATAGCCATCTGGCTTCAGGTAATATGGCCTGTCAAAGGAACTCCTTATACCTCTCCTTCTTTAAATTCTTTCTTCACTCCCCCCCCAGAAAGATTCCATCAGGGAAGAAGGCTCCAGAACCTTTAATCCTAATGGCAAAAGCACCATGTTCAGGGTAGGATCAAATCTTGGGTCCCCCACCTCCCTATCAGGGTTAATCATCATGGTTGTGAAGAAGGCCCCATTTTCTCTCTTCCCACAGCAAAAATCATTTTCTTTGAAGTGAGGCAATTCACCTCCCACACCTTAGTGTCCTCCCATCTTTCCTCTCCCCATCACGCCCTCCCACCTCTTCCCATCCAAAGGTTTCTAACCTGGTGTTGTTTTCTTACACTTCTGGCACTTTCCTCCCTCTGAGACTTATGCTCTGGAGCCAGGAATCCCTCCCCTGCAACAGCTAGTGGGGGAGTAAATGGCCTCCTGAAGCAGGTGCCAGCACTGGTCTCCCCACCACTCTGAAGATAGAGGTCCCAGAGCATTTTTACCTGGCAGTATCTGTCCACTCAGCAATTTCCAAGTTATCACATCTGCCTTCATGTTGCCACAGATGGATTATCACTCTACATGGTGGCCTGTTATGCCTTTTGTGGCAGGCATTAGCATATTATATATCACAACTGGCATACCACAGAAGTAACATTTATGCACACTGGCAACTTCACCCATATGAGCAGCGCCATCACAGACAAAAGGACTATCCTCATACATAAAGTTTCTCACATGCCCAAGTTTTTGCAGGATCAGAGTCAACAAGATTAATATGACAAGAATACCTGCTGGTGTTTGGCTGTAGCATACAGGTTTCAAAGCCAGAAGCCTGGGGTGACTACTTGTAAGTGGCTAGGTTATGAATAAGTTACACGGGTTACTCCAAACAACGCATCTAAAACATTTACCCTAACAAACACTATCTGGTGTTTTGCTTGCAGCACATTTTAGACCAAAGATATTTTTAAAATATTTGTGAAGAGCTTATATCTGCCATAACCCCCTGCCAATAAAACAGGCTGTCTTCGGGCCTGCGTCAGCATTGCACTTAGGCAGGTGCTTGCCTAGAAACAAGTGTTTAAGCCTCACTGAATTCAATGGGATGTAAATATGTCTACAAAGTTAAGCATGTGCATGATTATGATTCTATGTAAGGGCTTTGCTGAATGGGAATGCTCTGATGGACCATGACTTTAAAAGATGTAAAGAGCTCAAAGTGACAGACACTGTAAATATACTTTTAAACCTCTAGGAAGATGCCTTTTCTGCATATCAAGAGGTTGCAGTTTTGACAGACAGTATCTTAGGATCTTCCAGAGATCATTTAATCACACAGCTCTCTTATGAATCATAGCAGGGACATCTAGCCCTAGCAGGCTCACACCTTAAATGTGTCTCTCTGACCCAGGGCTGAATATTGTCTGAGACTTCAGAGAGCAATGGAATTTTAAATCCCTGCTTTTTGAGCTGCTCAGAGGTTGGGAGTGTTAGAATGTTGTAGCTGTCTTGGCTTAGGCTATATCAAGACTACAGAGTTTTTCCGGGATACTAAAGTTATCCCGAAAAAACTCTGCCGCGTCCAGGGAATGCGTCTGCTCTTGTGACATTTTTTGCGGAAGAGCAGACGTGCTCTTTCGGAAGCCCCGTCTTCCTCCTGCTGTATTTTTTTCCTTTGCATAGCTCAAAGTGGCTGAGTACCACTCCCCAACTTTCACATAAAAGCATAGCCTGGGCTAAAACTTAGTATGGAAGATTTCAACCAGTAAGGAGATTTTTCTGGTGATATCTTGGAAAAGTGTGGATGCACCTTCACTTTATCATGAAAATCCCATGCTGTAACAGCCTCCCTGAGTCACCCACCCTAAAATTCTACTTGCACTTTTCACAGACTAGAAACCTCTGCTCCTTTTAGATATATATATTTTTTTACTTTCCTGTGTTTTCACAAAGACATAAACAGGAATGAAACTGTGAGGCTTGTCGTGAGCCTTTCAAATAAATAGCTCTGCCATCTTTTTAGTAATTTGACAAGCTGGTTCCAGGCCCTGGGGAGGAAGCTAATAAACTTTTAGTTGCTTTGCTATTGTTTTCCTAAAACAATTTGACTTCCTTTCTAATAGCCCCAAATCCTTCATTAAAAATAGAGTAGCTGGGAGCCAGAGGAAGAGCTGAACTGGGGCCAAGTCGCTGCTGACAATACAGCCTGCGTAAGATCACATTTATATCCCAATCCAGGACGACTCTTTAAAAGAGCAATAGTCAGACAGCTGCCAGTGTATGTCAGGCAGAGCACAGGAGCTGGGAACCCCCAGCTTATTTCCTTCAAGCTTTAGGGATTCTCCAGCCAGTCAGCTAGTTTCAGTCTACAAGTGGCTATATTCCAGGAGCTGTCTGGGGTTTGTTTGCCCCATTATAAGGGGCCTCCCTCAGACAAGGAGCCCTACTGAGCACTGAGCACTAGCAGAGAGATGGGTTCTTGCCTGCCCTAGAATCAGTGCCAAAACTACTAGTAACCTTCACCCCCCTGCATTGTGTGTTGCTCCCCCACACCTGTCCAGAATCAGCAGAAAGAGGTAATAGTTTTTTATTATCTTCTTCATTATTTATTATTATTAATTATTATATTGAAATAACATGCTTGTGTGAGATGGTTATTGATTTAACCAGAGAGTGCATATTTAGAAGACAGAGAGTGAGTGGTGTCTGGTAGCTACAGTCAGGGATAAGCAGGCAAGACTCCTGGATTCAGCTATCTTGGCTCTACAAATGACTTGCTGAAGCCCTGGACAAATCACTTAGTCCTTCCCGGACTCAGTTTCCCCATTTCTAAAATGGGGACAACTGTCATCTTCATAGGCCTGCTGTGAGGCTTCACTAAACTCATGCTTCCAAATTGCTTTGAGATGCTCTGAGATGCTAAGGAGGTGTAAGGTAGTAAGTAGAACTGGCAGCAGCAGATGATGCAATTCAATTCTTTGTTACATCTAACACAAGGCTCGCAGCTAACTCTTCATTTCATTTCATTTATTTTCGCTTCTGACTTACGGAGAGGGAAATCTGCCCTGATTTTTTACTCTTCAAAACTTTGTTTCAGAATTCAAATGAAACTGACATTCTTGTGCCTCATCTTTTTTCACTGTGTCTATCTGGGACTGAGAGAGATTCTGGTGAAAAACATCTTACTACATTGAAAACATTTAAGATTTTATACTAAAAGAATATGTGACTACAAAAACATGGCTCACTTGGCTCTCAGGGTTTTATCATCACACACTGCTGCAGTGTTCAGAGGCACAGTTCACCCTTAGGAACCATATTTTGGGGCAGAAGATTCCTTCACAACTGAGGGTCTACGGCAAGGAAGCTCTCCCTTTGTCACCTCTACACAAGGGAACTTTAGGGGAAAAACATTGCTGGTTTCACTGTCCTAGTGTAGACAAAGCTCCACTGGATTCCTGCACTGTTATCACATTGAAGATCAGGTTTAATGGTGAGGCCATGTGAGCCATGGCTACAGAAAGGTTCCTCCAAGTGCTACTGCTGCCATCAGAGAAAGCCCTGGTTAGATTTGTTTTTCTAAATTCCACTTGTGTAGAAAAGCTAGAGGATACATTCCTCTCGTGTAATGGGCCTCCTCTCTTCCCTGCAAACAGCCTCAGAAAACTACTTAGCCTCCCCTGCTCCGGCCTTTCAAAACTGCCAGGCTGTCAAGAAAGCACATACCCCTGCACAAAACAGCCTTCCCAAAAGAGCGCAGTCTTCACAGAGCATTTCCTTTATGTGGTGCACCACCTTCCAATGCACATTCTCGCCTATACTGTGTGCTCACACACCTTTTCAAATGGAACCAGACTTTTTATTGGTTTAGTCGGCTTACTGGAACTCTACGGGGAGGAGAATTATATTAACTACAGATGAGGCCTGTGCTAAAAAAGCCACTGTGCTGATACGGTGCTCAGAATCTCACTCCCACCTCTTTCTGGGTGAGATTAGATAACTGTGATAGGACAATGTGGGGAATGAGGAGGCTACACAAGGTAATCTGTGGATGCACTTTTTATTGCTACATGTCCTGGGGAGGCTTAATTCGCTATCTGAGCTTTGCACTGGGCGCCTCTTAGCTGGGGAAGAGGAGCCCTTCTTTCCAGGCTATGGCATTCAGAACAGCTGCCTCCCTAGCCTGTGCCCTGAAGCCATGTGTGTGGTGGGAGATGGAGCCATATAGCAGCAGCATACTGACCTCTCTCCCCTTTCCCTTGTACTAGCTGGCTCTCACCCAATTCCCTGCTGTGCAATAGCACACAAGGTGTCCTCAGAAAATACAAGGTCTATGTAGAAGGTACCACAGAGCATGCCTTATGCACACATGCCTTAAAATCCCACTTCCAAGCCATGCAGCAAACACCCCGAACCCAGGTTTATTGAGACAGGGCCAGGACCAGTCCCATACCACACACAACACACACACGCATATATGTAGCCCCATAGAAACTCCCTGTAGTCACTCAACTGAACAAGATCTTATCTAGGCGTGCAGATACCTTATGGCTCAGTCTTAGAGCAAGCAAATCAATGGCCTAAACCAGGAAAATCAGATCTGAATACTTTGGGTATAGAGCAAAGTATCACAAGGGGCAGGGACGGAGGTAGCTTCATCACCATCACAACACCACTTTGCACCTCTCTAGCAAACTGAAACCACTTTACAAGCATTAACAAATCACCCCTAAAGTCACCGTGGTCAGGTAGGTCTGTATTATCATTTTATGGATGTGCCTTTATGGAAAAATCCTATTAAAATTCATAGGGATAACAGGGCTCTATAGAAATTGAATAAGGTTCTAGAGAAATTATTCTAAATAACCTGAAGAATGTAATATTCTCCTTTCTACAGATTGTTGGTTGGTTTGCTTTTGTTTGTTTGGTCCATACAATAGAATTCCGTAGCAAGTATAAAACTTTCCATTCATTCCTATACAAAGATTCAAAAAACCTATAGAGAATTATCAATTTCTATTACATAGGGCATGTGGTACCAAGACTTAAGATTTACTGCTGACGGACACCCAGGAAATCAATGTTGGAGATGGAATTAGAGTTTAGGAGTTCCTGGTTCTTGGTCCTGCACTCAGTTCATGAGAACACCTTCACTTCTCAAATGACTTGATCTCTGTTAGCTGATATGGTCAGCAGCTACGGATCACTTTGAATTTATAAAGAACTACTTCTGACTATATGTGGGCTGACTATAGGGAGGGAAGGCCACCAGAGAAAGTGTATGGTCACACCATTGTGCAGAGTAGAGTCTTTCGCCAAAGCCCAAATTACACATTCGTCAGCTTTGTTTTCTGTCAACAGCCATAGCTCAGACTGGCTGGAATCTCAGCATTTGTTCTCAACACTGAGGCCAAGTGTTAAATAGAAATGAACGATGGGATTAGACATGAGTATGGGTAATGATGAGCTCAGCCAACATTAGCTATGAAGAAAGCATTTTTAGAAGGGATATAAACTCTCAAGCTATAGGACATATAGCAACCTCTGTGTGAAGGGGGTTAGGAAGACATGTCCCCTGTGGGCAAGTCATTTCGTATTTGTCCATAAAGAGGTTTCTTGCCCCATCCACTGGCATATCTGGAAATGGCCAGGGATGGTATTGTGGAGTGCTCAGCCATAGGACTGGGTGGATATGGCATTTCCCATTCCTGTGCTCCAAATGAAGCACACTGTATTTGGGGTTTAACTTTTGGAGCTGTGCATGTATTTATATTTAGAATGTTTATTTTGTTTTTCTTGTGTGTGAGGCATCCTTGGCTAAATAAAAGACCCTTCTGCACCGTGGGAACTCAGCTTTGATTGGCTGGGCTTTAATAAAGAAGTCAGAAACTACCTCCCAGCCTTGCACTCCCTTTAGTTTGCATACCACAGGAACTTCCTTGGCTGTGGTTGGGATAAACGAGGGGGCAGCCCCGTCTCTTTTAATTTAAAGGAAGGTTTGAAACCAGGGCTTGTTATCTAAGAGAGGAGGTGTATGAGCTATGTATATTGGCAATTGGACGGGACAGTGAGAAGCTAGCAGTCAGTGCAGCGTGATCACAGGGAGGAACAGAACACTGTGACAGAGAAAGTCCAAGAATGGCAGAAAACACAGTGAATTGATATTTTTTTAAAGAAGCAAAAACATGAATAACTGGATTTGAGAGAAAGTGTGACGGACAGAGAAAAAGTGGGGGAACATAGTGGGGAGGAGACAGAGAGGAACAGTGGAAAGAAATAAAAAGGGAGTAGGTGGAGAGAAAGAGGAAGAAAGGGAGAAAGAGGGTGGGGGGAACCAAATGAGAGACAGACAGAGAAAGTGGGTGGAGAAGAAGGGGAACTGAGACAGAAAGATAAAAGGAGTACAGAACAAACAACTGAAAAGAAGAAAAAGAAGAAGGAACCTGGGAAGGAGGAGGAGACCAGAGAAGAGATACCAAGCATCAGGTAGGTAAAAATGTCATTTACAAAAAAGCATACAGCTGCAGAAATATCAAGGGGAAGTCACATTGCTAGAGTCAAGGGGAAATGGTGTGTGTGTAGGTGGGGGGGAGGGTGAAGATAAGGATATCCATAAAAAGAATAAGAACTTGGACACACATAGACTAGTTATCCATTTATTTCTAGAACATTCACACAACAGTAAGGAGGACAATTAATAGGCATTCTGAAAATTTAACTCCTTCCACTACAAGAAACTTCAGAAGTTACAGAGGAACCTGTTGGCAGCACGCTGGGATAGCTCTCAATGAGGTAGAATGAAAGTACCAAATAGCCTCCTTACAGTGAATTGTGCAGACTGCAGCATGGTTAAAGTTAACCTCTGGTTTTAGTGAAGCTGTCCCTGAGGCAGGGGGGGGAGGAAACGCTGTGTGATTGAAGGGGTGCAGTGTATAAATGTTTCACTCGGTAAATTGCGAAGCAGCTTTCTTCTTGTGCATGCTGAATGGTTTAAAAAATTTGCCTGTTTCATTTCCTTGCGGGTGTCACATCCCAGCTCGGCTATTACATGGAGCTTGAGAATGTTGCCCAACATTCCTAGGGAGAGCAATGGAAATGTACAGTGCCACCTCTTTAAAGTCTCCTTATCACATGTACTGTGTGCGATGTGCAGTAACTGAGTCTCAGGGTTGTGAGCCCTTTGTTCTTTGAACTTCCTCTTGGTTCACATCCTAATCCCAGCAAGCCCCGTTAAAAACTGATAACTATAAAGCCCTACAAACACTCAGCACTTTCCATTCTCACTAACAGCTTTTCTAAAACTTTTCTCCCAACTATCTCCTGGGTTTTTTTTTATTGTGTTTACCTTTCAATATTGAGCATTCATTGTATCAGTAATAGATTTCAACGCATAACCAATTTGAAATTGTTGCCTTTATCCTTCCCACTGGGGGAAAGCTAGTGGCAGGACTTGTCATGGGAGACAGAGCCTTTCATTTCCTAATTGCTGGGTCCAATCCAGTCAAAGGCTCTAGTGACCCTATTTAATCTCATTCTAGCTAGTTATAATATCTGAGCACCTTCCACATAAAGTCAATACAGCAACAGTGAAGTCCCTAGTGGATTTTTCAACACTCTGAAGGCAGGTCAATGGGCCGCTAAATTGAGTAGGGGTCGCAGTCCAACTGATAGAGGATAAATAACCACACTGCAAAGGACTAAATCAACAATTTGTTGGCAAAACTCAGAAGAGACATCCTTAAATGGAATGGGCTACAGCAACTGAGCTCCTCTCTCACTACTAAACAATGGGGTTTCTATAGGTTAAGAGTGAAGTACATTGGTGGGGCAGCATGCATGGGAGATGTGTATTGCTATGGGCTATTCTGTCCTAAATTGGTGAATAAAGAGTGGAGGGGGAGTGTGAGCATGTTTGTGTATGTATGGGCATAAGTTAAACAGCTCTTCCCTGTTGCTACATGTTCAGTATAAGCCAAGTAACTATATATTTGCTCTTTTTCTAAAATTCCCACCGCAGAGGAGAGAGCCAACACTTTTCCTCCCATCTTTTGAATCTGCTAGTTTGAGAGAATTCCCGAGGGATCAGAGTTTAAAAAGCTGGTCTGATTCTCTGAAGCTCTGTTCACTTGGGAACTATGCTAAACATTTCTGCAACTTATAAGCATCAGCTATTTTTTCCCTCTCTATGTTATATTGTCTCCCAATACTTTGGGATGTGAATTCCAGTGCTTGGCTAGAAGGAATCTGAAGCTTACCAGAAAATTCAGGACTTCCTACTCCAACCCTTTTCCTTTTTTTGACTTTCACACAGATTTCACACTTTCTGCTTATTTGGCCTCATTTTCTGACTTATCTCAGTGTATTGAAACTAGACGAACAGAAATAGTAATTCAGCAGTCCGGCATGGTCGACCTGGAGCGCATTTCAGAGCATATGTGGCACGCCTCGGGTGTTGCTGTGTGAAGCATGAGGATAAAGTCTTAAAATTAGAAATGGCCCTCAGGAGACACCAGGCAAGCTTCGAACTTTGGGAACAGAATGTATAGGGAAGGCAAGAAATCAATTTTCAGCTACTGATAGAAAACAGAAATTGTTGTGAACAACATTCTGCACATCAGATCTTTCCTGGGGAAAAGGGGAGTACTTATAGCCCTTACAATGAGTAATGAGTATGTAGATATTAAAAACTGCCTGCCAGTAAATTAATAAGGGGTCAACCTCTCCTCATGGAGGAACTAGAGAGAACTTTGCCACATGGGTACTCCTGGCCCTCTTCGTAAGGTATCATTGAGACTATGCTCTTACTGACCTGTCCTGAGAGCTGAACCATTTGAAATTGTTCCTATGAATTTTCATTTTTCATCCAGGAAAAGAAGCTCCCTTCCTCACTCAGTGCATAGGAGGGAGATGTTACAGGGTGGCGTATGGAGGGAGGGTGGTGTTTGGAAGACACCTGCTTTATTTGATGCAGAAACCAGAGGTGTGTGGTAAATAAGTTAGGGGACGACAGAATCAAAAAGGGCAGTCTCATGGCTAAGGCACATGAATACTGCCCTGGAGAATTGGATTCTATGCTTGTTTCTGCCACAAAGATTCTATCATGCAGTGCTAGAAAAGTCACTTCAACCAGACTTTTCACACATGGTCACTATTTCTGGAATCTTCATTTTCTGGGTCTCCAACTTGTGGCTCTCTCTTTTGAGGCACTGAGCATACACAGTTAAAGCAACTGCAGTCAATGGAAACTATGCTTTGAACCTATGCAATGTGTTATGTAACCTAGGTACTCAGAAAAAGTAGGTTCTACATTTCTCAAATTGGAAGCCCAAGATTAGAGGGTCCTTTTGGCCTTAATCTCTCTGTAGTGCCATTCCCCATCTGTCAAATGAGGATAATATTACCCTTTCACCTCACAGGAATGGTGTGGAGACACTCCTCAGTGTTTGTGAAGCACTCAAAACTATAATGATGAGCACTATGGAAAAGGCCTCAATAATTCTGGCTTCAGAGCAGGATTTGAATAATGTGTAATAAAATAAGGCCTATGACCATTCACTGAACAAGGAGGATAAAACAAAATCCCAAATAGCTGCTCATTCAGTAAGTACTATCCATCCCAAACACTGAAGGAAGCAGAGGTCATGTGGAACTCATAATATGTGATCATGTAATTACAGAGAGTATTATAATACATATACACAAGAGGGCCGAATGAAGGATGCACAGGTAACTTTATTACGAGGACTGCCTAACTTTAGAGTGGCTGACTTTGCAACCTTAATAAGGTGCCTTAAACGTGGGGGGGGGAGGGGTTACACACATCATACAAAATAAACCCACCCACAAATTGCATCTGGACTTTGTTCTCAATGTAAATAACTGTCCAAATCTGCTACTCATCATCACTTCTGTTGAGAGCTAACATGGTCCAATATTTTAGCACTCAGGACTGAGATGGAGGTGAGAATTTCAGAGGTTTTGTAGGGGAAGAAGAAAAAGGATTTGTACTGGACACCTCTACCCCCTCTGCAAACAGTGATGGTTTCACTTTGTCTAATTTCCTTTCACTAATTTTTGGTCCATATAGCAGCGCTTACATCAAAATAAACTAAGGTTTCGAGTAAAAGCTTACACAGTGCTGTATCACATACTTTATTTAGCTTACTAAAGTCTGGTTTTATTTTATCTACTGCATTCCTTCTGCAAATTAGGGGCCCACTCCTGCACATGTTGAAAGCATCCCCAGGGACTCTGAAGGTGCTCAGTACGGGCCAATAGCAGGCCTTATTAATGCTGTAATTTGACTTTCTTTTAAATGAAAGTTTTAAAACATTATGGGCCAAATTCAGTCTTGATATTACTCCACTGAATTCAGCTTGGCCACACCAGGGCTGAGTTTGCCTCCAAATATTTGCCTGTATTAATGCATGATTCTACACTGATCAAGAACAGAAAGCATCATGTTCCACAGACCAAACAATAATATTCAGCACCATTTAACTCTGCAACAGGAAGAGTTTAAAACTTCAACCAACTCTTCAGATTCAAATATTGCCTTGTATGTGTCCGTGTTCAGTGGCTGAGAACTAATTTAAATCCCTTATCTTCTCATTCGCTTTATTTGGTGAACTCTTGAGATTTTCCCCATTTAGAGTGTGGGAAAGGACACTTACTTCATCAAAGAAGGAATAATAAGCTTTGCGCAACTGCACGCAGAGGGTCCAGACAGTGTGATCCTCGTGCAAATCTCAGTGAACTTAGAAGAGGGACTAAGAGAGTGGGGAGGCATCTGGCATACACACAAGCCTGGCCAAAAGGCCTGGAGAAGAACCTGAGTAAACCTGCAAGTCCACTCTATTAAGCAAGAGGGTTTGAAAGGCAGGCTGCTCAAGATCTATGCACAGATCTGACCATTGGCACAAAGTCGGGCAACCGGCCTGTTTCATTGCATGCCTTGGTAAGGAAGACCACATATCCAAACCTGAACACCGGAGGTGGAATCTAGAAGACATTGCTTGAGTAAAACTGTCACATTCCCCCATGCTTTATGGAAACTGGCTTATGAATATGCATAACTCAAAGACACTTTATGCAAAATGTAACATGCCATTTTAAAATGTGCATGTATCTTCCTTATATGTGAAGTTAGAAATATTAAGTGGAAACCTGTTTTTATTAGCCCGAACATTATATCTAGGAAAGCCAGATACTTCAGGAACTTGATGGTTCAGCGATCAAGTCAATGATCTGTGAATGGTTTTTTTTTTTCCTGAAAGCCCAAACGGTGATTAGTCCTATAAAGTCATATGCCCAGGCCAGCTGACTCTGGAACCCATGTTGGATCTGGTATTTTCCATTCAAGGTTAGAAAAATATGAACTGAGCACAAAGAATTCCCACCTTGGGCAAAAGGGATATAAGAGGGGGAAACCAAACAATAGGGGCAGTTACCAGATGTCAGAAGATCCTCTCTTGCCACCTAAGATGCCTGCTGGAAACATTAAGACGGAATGGGGTAAGGACTGGGCCTAAGCTAAGAGGCTGCCTAGCTTGTGAAAGAGATAGTTAGAACAATTGTTAGGGTAAGAATTTGCATGCAACAAAAGTTTCTTAGTGGATTAGGATTAGCTGTCTTGTTTATTTTGGTTTAGCAATTTACTTTGATCTGTCTGTTTTCACTTGCATTGACTTAAATCCTACCTTTCATACGTAATAAAACACTTGTTTATTATCAAGCCCAGTGTAAATAATTGTTACCTATGCAACCACATATCTCTTTAATTGATAAAGAGGGCTGACTTTATGAACTTTCTCTGTTTAAAACTTTTACACAGAATAAGATGGATTTTGGGGGAAGGTTGGGTTCCTGGGTGCAGTTAATGGCCCTATAGCTGAATCCTTTGAGAGCTGAATTGATTCAGCATCTGTGTTGCTCTGTCAGAGGGTGGTATCCCCAACTCTGTGCCTTAGCTAGGGGAGACCAGAGCTTCTGGACCAGTAGGACAGGGTAGTGAAGGTAGGCTCAATGGCTTGATCAGCACACCAGGTGACAACCCCCAGGGGACTTCTCTGATCCAAACCATCACAATCACACAGTGCTGTGTTAGGTTTCAGTACCACTTTGAGCTCCAACTGAGAGAAGCCTCCTGAATTTTAAGGGGCAACAAAAGGTGCATTCTCACTTTCCTGAAATGCCACTCTTATTATAACATGATGTGTCTATATTCCCCAAAAAGGCTTCGTTTACACTAGAAATTTACTACATCACTCAGGAGTATGACAAAGCCACACCCTTGAATTACGCAGTTAAACCAACCTAATTCCCCATGTAGACAATCCTAGGTCGACAGGATGAACTAGCTACTTGCCATTTGGGAAGGTAGATTAACTACACAGATGAGAGAAGCCTTCCAATTCAGACTCTGGCACTGAAGAAGAGCAACATCCAGTGGATGCAGGTCATATATATTCCTGAAAGGAAGGATTACTTCTACCTTTCTGGTGCATTGATTGGATCTGTGGCCTGTAAAATATGCAACAAGTGACACCATTTTGAGATGAGCTCCTTACTGGCTTGTCCAGTATATATACTGGGAATGGCAGAATGGGAGCGCACCTCAAAGAAGCTCTTCCTAGTGCCTAAAGAGCACCGGGTTCCAGTTGGAGCCTGGGCTGTAAGTTGTGATGGGACCTGTTAAAGCAGAGCTCTCTCACTGCAATGAGAAAAGCGGCCCAGTCTATTGATTAGTACGCAGGTTTGGGAGTCAGGATCCTGGATTTGTTCACCAGCTCTGCTTCTGATTCAGTGTGTGTCCTTGAACACACCGGCTGTGTCTACACTGGCAAGTTATTCTGGAAAATCAGCCGCTTTTCCGGAAAAACTTGCCAGCTGTCTACACTGGCCACTTGAATTTCCGGAAAAGCACAGACGATCTAATGTAAAATCATCAGTGATTTTCCGGAAAACTATGCTGCTCCCGTTCGGGCAAAAGTCTTTTTCTGGAAAACTGTTCCGGAAAAGGGCCAGTGTAGACAGCACGGTAGTGTTTTCCGCAAAAAAGCCCCGATCGCAAAAATGACGAAAAGTGCTTTTCCGGAAAAGCGTCCTGCCAATCTAGACGCGCTTTTCCGGAAATACTTTTAACGGAAAACCTTTTCCGTTAAAAGCATTTCCGGAAAATCATGCCAGTGTAGACGTAGCCCCCATGTTGGCCCACATCGTGATGGGAATTAGGCACATCCACACCTTTGAGGATCTGGGCTTCAGTCTCTCTTAGGGATGTGAATGGGTAACAGGTTACTAGGTAATCACCACCCAGGAGCAGCCCAATGCTTGCCTCAGGCAGGGAGCTACTCCAGCCCCACAGGACTGCTGGCTCTCAGCCCAGGCAAGCTGGGAGTCAGCAGCCTCATGTGGGGAGGAGAGGATAGAAGTGGCAGCGGGGGGGAGGGGGGTCAGACAGCTGCCCATGAACCTGCATGAGCTGGGAGCCAGCAGCCCTGTGATGCTGGAGCTCCCACTGTCCGCAGCACAGTGGCCATCTCAGCCTGGCCATAGCAGGCAGGGGGCCACTCCAGCCCAGTGGGATAGAACGGCCCTCATGCCTGCTCCTGTTTAATCAGTTAACTGGTTAAACATAACATGTAACCAGTTAACTGATTAAATGGGATTTTACATTCCTAGTCTCTCTTCATCTCCATAATGCAGATAATGGCACCTACCTTCTTCACAGGGAGTTCTTAGGCTTAAAAGTGTCATGTAAGTAGATACAGATGAAAGCTACACTATGGAAAAGTGTTCTTATCTGAGCTTGGGATCTGGAGATCTAAAAGAGCTCTCTGTGGGTGACTGCCTGTAAGTCATTAGCACCTCTACAGGACTTGAAAGGCCAGATTCTCACTTCTGAGGCAGAACAAAGGAGCCCAAGAGTCTGGCTGTAACCTAACAACTGAAAATCCCGCCCTCACAGGGAATAGTTTTCTCAACTGGGGCAAAGCTCCTCCACCAAATACTCCTTGCCCCCCACTGTAGATGCATGCTGGGAGAGGGAGGTGTTCCACTCTGCCAGTTCTTACTTGGTGTATGACTGTCCAGCTCCCTGACTCCCCACTTTTCTCACTCACACACACACACACACACACAACTTCCACCTCACTCCAACCAAATGTCAGATATGTGAGAGATCATGCCACTATTTTCTTTTGTTGCTCTATCTCCAATTAACAGATCTTTAGCAGACAAATGAATATTTGCCTGAGAGTTTCTTTGAATGTGCATGGTCACTGTGCCCAAATCAGGGTCCATGCCATGTAAAGGAGAGAAGTGAGCCCAGAGAAATGGAGCAGACGCATTGCTATAATCCAGGCATGTCCAAAGTCCGGCCCGGGGGCCAATTGCGGCCCGTGTTCTGGTTTAATACGGCCCCACAGGTAATTTGGCAATATCTATCTTTTATGGCCCCCAACGAATCCATATGTATTGAGATGAATACATTGTAAAATCTCAGTTAATGTCAGTTGGTCTAAATCAGTTATAAATATATTTGGACACAACATGTATACTTGGTGTTATGTTCCTGTTCATATTTTTTGAACTTAAAAGTTGACAGACAACCTCTATTACCAATAATATGTAATGTACTTTACAATGTTCCTGACATATATTTCAGCTTCCTGGATTTTTTTTTTCATCTGGCCTTCAGATATGAAAGGCAGAGTGATTTAACACCTGTTTAGATTTGTCATCCATGTGACGAAATAAAAGTATGCCGTTTGCAATAAACTTTGCATAAAATAGTTAATTTGCATTTAATTTTAATGGTTCAAAGAATGTCAGGCAAAATGGTCGGCCCTCACGCATGTTCACTTCATCAAATCTGGCCCTCTTTGAAAAAAGTTTGGACACCCCTGCTATAATCAGTCCCTCTGCTAATTTTAGAAACATCCTGCAGGGCCAGCGTCCTCCTGTCACCTTTTTGTGGGAAAAGTTAGTGTGAAGTGTTGATCTCAGCTATTTATATCACTGCTGCTGATTTTCCAACCAGTCCTCCAAAGAGGGGAGCTGGTAGATTTTTCGCAACTTTACTCGAGGGCAGAAGGAGAGGGAAGTTTTAGAAGAAGAAGGACATTGTGAAGTCCAGAAATTCATATAGCTGCAACAGCCACTCCCACCTACCTCATTGGTGTACATTTCTTAACCTCTCCCTGAAGCCATTTCTTGTCTGTCAATCTCAGTGCATCACCGAGAGCAAGAAATCATAGTGCACATTGGCTAAATAGTTTCTGTCTGTCATTCAGGCCGTGCGCTCTCAATAAAGGAACTTGAACACTTTCCTCCTCTTGAAGGTAACACAAATGACAGCAGATACGAGTGCTTTGTACTCAAGCCAGCTTGATGTTCTAACAGGTGCTACTTTTGCTGAAGCATTTTTATCTTAGAATTCTTCTGTGGCAAGGCATAAAGTTGGTTGGATTCCATGTGTAGTCTGCCTCTTTGATACTTCGTTTTCCCTAACATTAATACTGTTCCAGGTGATGATTACAACTGGCATGGCCCTCAGTTTGTACACAGCTGGTCTTTGTCACGTACACTTTCTCTGCTGAACTTCCACTGTTGCCAAGATCTCATGACTGCACACAGCTCGTTTGTTGATTTACTGTAACAATGTAATAGGGTGGGAGATTCCAGAACTCTTGATACATAGGCAGAGTTCTTTTGTTGAGTCATCCAGATATCAGGGGCTGGGACCCCACAAAGATATGCAGAGGTATTTTTGCTGAGTCACACCGGGATTGGATCATGGGGGTCTCCAATTAGCTCCAGTTTAGGAGTATACATAGGTGCTGGACTAGGAGTACTGGGGGGTGTTGCCATACACCTGGCTTGAAATGGTTTTCATTATCTAGGGTTTACAGTTTGATTCAATGGCTTTCAACGCCCTTATTCTAAAAATTATTCCAGCACCCCAGGAGTATAAAAGATAAGATTCCCACAGTATTATTAACTTGCCACACTGCACACAGGTCTTGTCTTCACTGCAAATAAAAGCGGTGTTTTTAACTTGCATTAACTACCATAAGGTAAAGGCCTAGTGAAGACAAGGCAATATGGTATTTTCATTAGTTAGAAAGTGGCGTTAAAGACTATAAAGGAGCCTAGTGTTTGCCTCAATCTGCTCATTCCTGTTAAAACTCCAAACTGTCAAGTCTTCAGTAGAATTTCATCTCATGTTAGCTACTTGAGTTAAGAACACAACTTGATTTCTAGTGAAGACTCAACCCATAGTGTATAAAGTCTGGTGTGTATTTAAACAGTCCAATTAGATACAGAAAATATTATGAATGTGTAATGTGGGTAAATTAATGTTACTCTAAGAATGCTTTGCATTATTTTCTGGACTTTTCATATATTTTATCTCCTTAATCTTGCATTAATATAGATTATTAAATTTAATTCATATCTAGAACTGCAGAGTCCTGTAACTTGAGCAACAAGTTTTAGAACTTTGGAAATATCGGAAACCGTTACTGAAACCGTCATAGCTGCTGAGAAGTTCAGCAAGGTCCATGATTCCAGTCCACAGAAGACCAGAGTGCCAACTATTTGAATTTAAAACTTCACTGCAAAAGAGGGCACTGGAAATTCTTGCCTTAGTAAAAAGGGCAGACAGGTAGAAAAGTCAACTAGTATCAACCAGGATTGATAGGATATAATCATATCAGCAGTATCATCTGCTTCAAATTAGAGGACGATCCCTGTCAAAGACATAATCCTGGAGGAAGACAAGCAAATACAAAAAACATGAATACACATAAGATGAGGGAAAAGTATGCAGCCAAATCTCTGTTCACTATGCCATGTAGAAAAAACATTTCATACATCCAACTATTCCTTGGCACACTGGATGCCCGGCTAATATGGACTATTGACAGAGCTATCAGGAGATAACAGGGTAGGTACCACATCATAAGAACATAAGAATGGCCATAATGAGTCAAACCAAAGGTCCAGCTAGCCCAATATCCTGTCATCGGACAGTGGTCGATGCCAGAGGCCCCAGAGGAAGGGAACAGAACAGGGATTCATCAAGTAATCCTTCTCCTGTCACCCATTCCCAGCCTTTGACAGAGGCTAGGGACACCATTTCTACCCATCCTGGCTAATAGCCATTGATGGACCTAACTTCCATGAATCTATCTAGGTTTTTTTTAACCCTGTTCAAGTCCTGATCTTCACAACCTCCTCTGGCAAGGAGTTCCACAGGTTGACTGTGCGCTGCACGAAAGAAAAACTTCCTTTTTATTTTAAATTTGCTACCTATTAATTTCATTTGGTGACCCCCCCCTCATTTCTTATATTATGGGAACAAGTAAACAACTTTTCCTTATTCACTTTCTCCACACCAGTTATGATTTTATAGGCCTCTATTATATCGTCCTTAATCTCCTCTTTTTCTAAGATAAAAAGTCCCAGTCTTTTTAATCTGTCTTCATATGGGACCCATTCCAAAACTCTCGTCATTTTTGTTGCCCTCCTTTGAAATTTTTCCACTGCCAATTTATTTATTTATTTTTAGATAAGACGACCACATCTGTATGCCGTATGCAAGATGGACGTATCATGGCTTTAGATAGAGGCAATAAAAGATTGTCATCTTCTGTATCCCTTTTTAAAGGATTCATAACATTCTATTTGCTTTTTTTTTTTTTTGACTGCCACTGCACATTGAGTGGATATTTTCAGAGAACTCTCCACGATGACTCCAAGATCTCTCTCTTGAGTAGTTGTAGCTAAATTAGTCCCCATCATTTTTTATGTATAGTTGGGATTATTGTTTCCAATGTGCATTCCTTTACCTTTATCAACATTAAATTTCATTTGCCATTTTGTTGCCCAATCACTTAGTTTTGTGAAATCTTTTTGCAGCTCTGCCTCATTCCCAGTGGAGTTACCATATACATAGAAATAACTCATATCACCTACAGATCAGCCTATACTTAATCCCTTGTCCACTTATAGCATTTTCATACAACATTCAAACTCTACATTAACTAAAGTCAGAAAATTCAGGAAGTGGCACAGATCCTCAGTGGCACCAAATTTACACCCAATGCAGTTGTGAGGTGTGAATAAGTAATTAAGCCACCTCCCTGCTTTTCCAGTTCTGGGATGGTAGGTGTTGAAACAGCCTCTAGTATAATTCAGAGCAGTCTCAGGGTGGCTCTAAATTATGGCTACTGAAGTGGTCTAGTATGGAACTAGATGTGTCATCTTGGATCATCCAGAGTCCTATCTACTTACTCTAACCACTCCCATCTATAGCATGCCCCCTCTTCACACTGAAACATTCCCTACACAGAGTGGGGGAAATTAACACCACCTACCAAATCTCCCCTGACTTCAGTGTACTTCAACTTTTGAAAATGTAAAATATCAAACATATTGCTGCAGTAAATTTTCATCATTTAATAGAAACTCCACTTTCCAAGGAATCCATACAATCTTTGCTTAGCAAGAGTCATTAGCTCGGATAGACAAGACAAAGGATGATTAGAAAAGACTCACATTTCTGAACCTTTGTGGCATCAGTATTTCCCTTGTGTGGTGATTTTTAGTATTTGCCATTGTGGTTAGTACATTTTCCATCTGTTAGGATAGAAAGATACTTTGTCTTTACAGGAGTATTTTAGATGCATTCTCTTCATCAAAATATTGTCCAATTCTACCGCACCTCTGCTCTTGGGACCACAACTGTTTCTACAGAAATGCCTACCTCATTATAACCTTGTAAGCAGAGCCCTGCATGGATACAAAATTAGTATCTGCATCTGTAAAAATTATTTATGGATATCCGCATCCACATCTGTGGATGTAGATACCCACGGATATAAAGTGAATATCAATAGATTTGTGGAACTTTACCTGTAAGGTAAGTAGGTATGGTAAATATAATTGGACCAGATCAATCTTTCTTGCATCTCTTACTCCAGAGTTACAGAAGCTGAGGTAGCCGAGTTAGTCTGTATGGGATAAACTTAAAAAAACAACAAATAGTCTGGTAGCACTTTAGACTAACAAAACATGTAGATGGTATGAGCTTTTGTGGGCAACAGCTGAAGAAGTGGGCTGTGCCCACAAAAGCTCATGATCTACATGTTTTGTTAGACTTTAAAGTGCTACCAGACTATGTGTTGTTTTTTAAGTTTATACAGAGTTATAATAAGGCTGAATTAAGACCACTATTTCCATATTACAAATGGGGATTTGAGGGACAAAGGGATTAAGTTACTTGACCAGATGAATTCTAGCAGAATCTGGGATAGACCAGAACCCAGACCTCTCAATTCTTAACCCTGAGTTTTCAGTACAAGATCACCTTTCTATGTCTCTTCTCTAATCACTTAACTAATGGTCTTTATAGATATTTTAGTCCCTTGGTGCGCATCAGAGGAAGGTTTCTTTTAATCTGAATGGTCGGTTTTGATTTATAAACTTAAAAATAGCAAGTCCTGATGGTAAGATTTTGTAGTATTCCTGTATCAGACAAAGGACTGTTCTGAAACAACCATTAAAGATCAGAATTTCGATTACAAGGTTGGAAGCGGACCTGAGATCATTGCTGGACCAGAAAATGTTTATGATTTCTGACTGAAATTGCTGGAATTAACTACACACAGCAACAACAAAATGGAATCATATAGTTTAGGGTTCTGCACATTGTTTTCATGGTGGCACTCAATTCTGAAATGAAATCCAGCAGAAGAAAATGCTGCTGCATTCATTTCAAACATCTAGTATGTCTGTGCCACTGATGAATCCATTTGAAAAGGAACCATAAAAATCATAGAATTGGAAGGAACCGCAAGAGATCATCATTCCAGTCCCCTGCACTCATGGCAGGACTTCATATTATCTAGACCATCTAGACCATCCCTGTCAGGTGTTTGGATATTTTTAAGAGCTTGTTAGACAACGGTGAAGATTCCATAATCTCCCTAGACAATTTATTCCATTCAGTTAGGAAGTTTTTTCCTAATGTCCAACCTAAACTTCCCTTGCTGCAATTTAAACCCATTGCTTCTTGTCCCATCCTCAGAGGTTAGGACAAGAAGCAATTTTTCTCCCTCCTTCTAGTAGCAATCTTTTATGTACTTGAAAACTGTTATCACGTCCCCTCTCAGTCTTTTCTTTTCCAGAGTAAACACAGCCAGGTTTTTCAATCTTCTCTCATCGGTCATGATTTCTAGACTTTTCATCATTTTGGTGATCTTCCCTGAACTTTCTCCAACTTGTCCACTTCTTTCCAAAATGTGGTGCCCAGAACTGGACACAGTATTCCAGCTGAAGTCAAATCAGGCTAAATAGACTAGAGCAGAGGCTAGCATATGCAAGAGGAAGTGCAAGGATACTGCTCAGTCCTAGCTTTGGATTCAAATCTCACCCAAGTATCAGTACATTTGGGGAGTCACAGGCGAATAGTTCTGCTATTCATAGAGCAGAAGGAGAACCACCTTAGAGATGCAGGTGCCATAGAGAATAAATTTAAGCTCAGTCCACAGTGCAAATATTTCCTGAACCAAGAATAAAGTCTGGTACAGCCTAGATAGTTTAGCAGCCCAGTTAACACTCTGTAATCTTAATACTAATGTGCACATTATAGAAGCTACTGCAGAACAGAACAGATGAATGAACAATCTAAGCTGGCATCTTGTCTCCAGCAGTGACACTGAAAGGCAGATGCTGAACCCACATGGCTACAATGCATTGAAATGGGGGCAGAGGGGCGTTTCTTTCAGAAGGGTGTAACAGTACACAGCCTCGCAGAAGATTCCTTACTAAGCTTCCGAGCCTTTCACATGCAGCATTTTCTGATTTTAGGACATGAGTTCCTCTCACCTGACTCAGAACCTCTCTCTTTCTCTCTGTCCTTTTTCCACAGAGGCTGTGGTCCCACTGAGCAGAGATGGATAACTGGAGCTTCTTGGGCGAATTCCTTGAAGAAGTCCACAAGCATTCCACTGTGGTGGGGAAAGTCTGGCTAACTGTGCTTTTCGTCTTCCGGATGCTGGTACTGGGCACAGCAGCGGAGTCCTCATGGGGAGATGAGCAATCTGACTTCATGTGTGACACCCGGCAGCCTGGCTGCGAGAATGTTTGTTATGATAAGGCTTTCCCCATATCTCATATTAGGTACTGGGTCCTTCAGGTCATTTTCGTCTCTACCCCTTCCCTGGTGTACATGGGGCATGCAATGCACACGGTGCGCATAGAGGAAAAGAGAAAAATAAAGGAGGCAGAAATGAGGGCAAAGGGGATTAGAAGTAGCGGTGACTCTTACCACCAACAGGAGTATCCTGCAGCAGAGAAGGCAGAGTTCTCCAGTCGGGAGGAATCAAATGGGAAAATAATACTCCAGGGTAGCTTGCTGAACACCTATGTCTACAGCATTTTGATTCGCGTTGCTATGGAAGTGACCTTCATCGTCGGACAATACATCCTCTATGGAATCTTCCTGAAAACCCTGTACATCTGTCACCGGGAACCCTGTCCTCACCCCGTGAACTGCTACGTCTCGCGGCCCACAGAGAAGAATGTCTTCATCATCTTCATGCTGTCCGTGGCAGCGTTGTCACTCTTCTTGAGCCTGGCCGAACTGTACCACCTGGGGTGGAAAAAAGCGAAGGAGAAATGTGCTAAATCTTACAAACCCAGCCCCACAATGGTGACTAGCAAATTGGCGCCTGCAACCCAAGTGGAGATGGCTCAAAGTTGCACTCCCCCTCCAGATTTTAATCAATGTTTGGTCAATCCCAATGGGAAATTCATCAGCCCTTTCAGCAATAAGATGGCCTCTCAGCAGAACACGGCCAACTTTGCCACTGAGAGGGTCCACAGCCAAGAGGATGCAGCTGGAGAAGGCCAATTTATCCAGATCAACTATGCACAGAGTCCTGAGGCACCCAATGACTCTGCCCCCCACCAGGTCTCCAATGGCTATTTCAATGAGAAACGCAGGCTCAGCAAGACCAGCCATGCCAGCAGTAAGGCGAGGTCAGATGACCTGTCTGTGTGACTTGTTGCCGGGTGGGGCAAAGAGGAAGGGAAAGACCTCAATACTAAGCAAAATGTCTGCAGCGTGGCCTTGAACTCCTCCTGCCATTCTGCTCTCTGATGACCCTCTGCTCCTTTTTAGTGAACGGCACTGCCATGCTCCAGACAGCACTTCTCAAGCCTTAGCACAGCGAGGGGCAAGCTTTCCCAACTTGCCAGGAGCCTGAACACAGCACTTAATTTGCAGAAAATGCAGCAGATGGTAACCAGCCTCATATTTAATGGAGAGGCACCACTTACAGGGAGGGACTACAGAACCTGCCTTTACTTGCTATTCAGAGATGGAATGCTGGTGAGCAGGACCTGAAGTCTCCAGAGTTTGTATCTCTCCTGTAAAAGTGAGGCTGGCCCTGAGCTTAATATTGAGTTCACTAAGCTACACATTGCCCACCTTGCCGTTACTTTGGAATTGCTTTAACATGGAGCTACATCCACTTTGCAAGCACATCAAGTTACACCTTTTCTGAGAAAAGCAGTAATAGAACACTAGGTTTTTGAACAAAATGCTTTATATTTGGCTCGCTCTCTTTCCTTTTCTCTGCCTGTGCCCAGACACATTATACCACCTTGCCTTGCCTATACCAAGTAAATGTGCAATGAAGTCTACTTGAATTTTTGACACTATGTATGTAGTCCCTTGAAGATCTGATGTAGTTAAGAATTATCTGTTTTCCTCACAAAATAAAATGCCTTAGGCTGTGTCTCCAGTATGGTGGATCTACACTGTGGTGACTGATCTGCCAGGGGTCGATTTAGCAGGTCTAGTGAAGACCCACTAAATCAATTGCCGAACACAGTCCTGGCAATTCCAGTATTCCCTTGGAATGGGAAGCTTAAAGTAAGTTGATGGAAAAGTTTCTACAATCAACCAAGCACCATATAGACACTGCAGGTAGTAGACCTAAGGTACATAAACTCCAGCTAAGTGTTATTCACATGTAGACCTGTCCCTCGGTATCCAACTATGGAAATAACTTCATCGCAGGGTCAAGCCAGCAGAGAGAGCCTGGCATCCCTGAGATATTACCCAAACTACCCACTGAAGGAATTTTCACAAGATACTTATACTAGTTTCAAGAGGAAAGTCCACTTAAACAAAATAAATAGATTTTCCCTTGGAAGCAAATATGTCACTGGTAAAAAGGAGGGACTATGTTGTGGAAAGACATGATTTTTTTTTCTCTTTAGCAAATGTTTTAAGCACATTTAGTTCTACTGAAATGGTGCTAGACTGACAGCTCTGGAGAGTGAAGTTCTCTCTCTGTTCATCCACACTTGAGGTACCACACAGGTAGTGGTTGTACAAGCTTCCTCCACCCTGCCCTTCCAATGAAGCTCAACCTTATTCTGAAGGGTCCTCTTGGACTGAGAATACTGTCTAGCCGCCATGACTCAATCAGCCCTTGGTCACTTTGCTGAGTCTGCCAGTTCTTATGACAGGCAACTATTTGTTAAAAAATCAATGAACTCAACTCTTTCCACCATGCAAGCCACCCTGAGCCACCATCTTATGGCAACGCTGGGTAATGAGATAAACAAGGATCCCAAAGCAAGGATGTTCAAGTAGCACTTAGGATGGTTTCTAGTTCCCAAACCCAAGTTTGACCCCCATTCATCTGGTCATTGCAGAACTGAAGCAAGGAGATTAAATGTATCTTTCTGTCTTTGGAAGATAAACTAGCCTAGTCCAACCCACTCCCTCTCATTTACCCTATCCTTTTGGACATGTGCAGGTGCTTATAAATGGTTGAATTGTGTGGATAAAGGCTTGGAGTGATTTAAGAAAGGACTGATCCTGTGATATCTGATGTTGACAAAGATTGTCACTCCCTGAGTCCAGTACAATGCATGATTTGGTGCACTTCCCAGCCCATGCACCAGGAGGAAAACATATTAGTTTGTAGGTGATTTATGTACATGTATTTTTAATCAGGAAAAGATGTATGCTCTTCTGAACAAGAGATTTTAAACAACCATGCCTACTTTGTCCTAATAAAGTTCTGATTCCATCTCCTTTTGTTCATGTCTCTCCTCTTATGTGGCCAAAAATAAGCTAAGAAAGAATGAGCTGCTAATGTCTATGTGTTTCCATCTCAATTTCAGCCTGTCAATGATCAAAGAGATTCCCAAAACAAATGTGAGACACTGTTTGGAATTCTGTGTGTTTGTGAGGTGGCAGGCTGGGGGGGTGGGGGTAGGAGGAAATATATGGTAAATATAAATGTTGAAAACTATTGTTTTACTGGCTGGTGGAGTAAAGGGAACACCCAAACCCCTTTAGTTTATCAGAGAAGGGAAGGAACACAGGAAGCCAGCTAGAGACAAACAGCACTGACTCTAGCTATGCGAGGCCTTCCACTGGGGACCAGATTCAGCCATTCTTCTGCACCTATAGGCACATCTCAAAGGGATCAAGGGTAGCAAAATCTAGCCTGAAGAGATCAATTGTTCATCCATCAAAATCAGTCAGTCAATCAAGAAGAGAGTGTTAACGTCAACTCCCAACCAGCAGGGCTGACAGCTTCGCTAGGCCACTAGGCAGGACAGAGGGAGGCCCTGCTTTCCACACCCAGAAGAGGAGGGGACTTGGGCAGAAGGGGCAGAGCTAGGGCTAGGCAGTCCTCCATGCTGCCCACAGCACAGTGCGCAGTGCTCTGCTAGCAATTTAAAGGACCCCGTATAGCAACAGCCAGGAGCTTTGGACCCTTTTGTATTGCCGGGCCCTAGGGCAGTTTCCCCCTCTTTGCCATCCACTCCCGTCGACAGGCCTGCTCCTAACCCATACGGCCTTGAAGTCTGGGAAACAGAAGTAAAAGGGAGCATTGTATCCTATTGACAATAAAGGGGAAACTTAGGGAGACCATAATTACTCAAACTGGAATTTGGTGAGGTTACCAGGGCTAGGACCTGCACTCCACTCTTAAGGAAAGTTTTATGAATTCTTTAAGGTCACAAGTGACCAGAACCATGATTTGACATCCCAGCTGAAAGATGGCACCTTAAGCACCACAGTGTCCCCCAGCACCATGCAAGAAGGATGAATGAGGCCTTATGTTCCAAATTTTCAAAGCAGTGCACCTGCACTTCTGAATATGCCTGTCTGACGTACACAGACTGCCAGTATGCACATGCATTTGAGGGTTTGTGTGCCTAAGGCGAAAGCAAAAGTACCCACAAATGCCTGAGCAATCAACTCTTTGAAAATTTGGCAACTGAGTTATCATCCCATGCCCTCATTTTTCTATCCAAGTATTAAACCACACCTGACTAGTCTTAGTTTATGAGGAGGAATGGATCCACAGTGTAAAAGCCACACTCTTATCAAATGCATCCCCAAAAATGGAGTGGTATTTGCTTCGATTCATTATAGATATGGGAAATTAAAATATGGACATGTACCAATTAGATATGGATATGTACTAAGACTTCAGCCCTTCTAAATTCAGGGATGTTCACACTTAAGAACATGGTTCATACCCCATCTCTTTGACAAAAATCACAGTCCAACCATTCCCTAGAAAACATGTGCATCAAAACCAAGCACCAAGTATATATTCTCCGGTTTCTGTTCCTCTTTTGCATGCCTTGTTGGCTCTGTCTCCTGGATATAACAGATGGAGGATGTGTGATGGATAGATGTTTGCATTTGCTGACAGATCGTATGCTTATGATGCTTGGAATCCATTGTCAAGGCTGCCTATCAAATCACATCACAATGGGAGTATTTATTTCTAACTGCCAGTAAGCAGGGGAGCAAGAGCTGTCTTTTCAGGCAGATTTCTTGCACATTGTATTGGATTGGATGGCTGGGCAGATGGCAATAGGGCATGAGCTAAGTCAATAATACAAAATTCAGAATTGGAGTTGGCACTCAATCTTTGACTCAAGCTATGAGGAAGACAAGGTACAGCTGTCATTTACTTTACAAAATATTCCATATAAAAGATTTTCATTTTGCATCTGAGCTAATTTACTGGGGCCCTCTCCATATATTCCAGTTCCATGTTCTGAGTAACTCTCATTCCTGGAGTGTGAGCTGGAGTTCCGGATCAATTTAATTAAAATGTACCAGCTCCGTGATGTCTGAGCTTCTCCTCCTGTCATACCTCAAACCAAATCAGCATCTATCTCCTCTTCTCTGCCACAGCATGCCAGACAAAGGGGCTGTCTGAACAACCCAGCAGTCAGCCTCACTCTCCAGCCTTTTGCTGCTCAGCTGCTTGAGGTCTGGATTGCTGACTCTGAGCTATAGCCAGCCAAGCTCTTAAGCAAGAATATTTAACCCTATAAAAAGAAAATCTATATTTAAAAAAACACTCTAATGCCAAACCTAACAGAACAGGGCAGTGACACCACGATGAATTCAAGACTACAATATGCTCTCCTGCCTCATCCAAACAGCAGAGAATGGGACTGTTCAGAGAGGAGACAAGCGAGAGAGGTACACAAACTAACGACTGGCCTAGAGAACTCAAGCTGGAAGTTCCACAGTTAACTAAATTGAAAGGGAACCCATATCAAAATGATAAACTGGAAACAAAACACTGCTTTGCCAAGACCTTAATAGTATCAAAAAAGGTCTTGTTTATCTACATGAGAACATTTACATAAAACTATGATTATCCTATGATGAGACAAGATCATCTGTTTTTCCAGTCCACTCCTGACTTCTTGCACCACAGAAGCTTGCTCAGACATCATCAATTGGATCTCCACACTGTGCTGCTTACTTAGGTTCCCTCCACCAATACCTTTACCGCTTTGTGCAGCAATACTAAGTACAATGGTCTTGTTGCCTCAGATCTTTCCCCAGACCCGAAGAAGAGGAGGAGGGCAGGGATCTCCCTTTCTGAAGAGCTGTCTGACTGGCCTTGGTTGGCCCTATCCCTCTCCTTTGCATTGCCTTTCTGTGCCCTTTTATCACCTCATATCTGATGGCTAATTAATGTTTTAATTCACCAGCCTACTGTCTTGATTAGCTTCATTCCCCAACCAGGCTTCTCTGAGGGAGCTAATTTGTGCCAGCGTGATCAAAGCGTAGATTCCCTGCACTTTGTGACATTTGATTACGTACTTGGGGAAATATTTATTGAAGTCTTCTGTCTTTCCTGCATTATTATTGATAATTCTGCCATTTCCTTCTAGTACTGAGCCAAAACCATTGTCAGAATTCTTTTTGTTTCTAAAAAAATTTTTAAACTTCTTATTGTTCTTAACTTTGCTGGGCATAGATTTTGCCTTGTATCCTCTGGCTTTCCCCTATCAATTTTCTATTCTTAATTTCTGGTTTATATTCATGACTATTAACTTCCCTTTTATTAGCTATAACTACATTATTTACCTGGCATTGTTGAGTCCTTAACTCAAATAAGTTTTGTTTTTCTTCATTTAAATCATTGCTCTGGGGTAAAGCTGGGGATGAAGGGTTCAGTACGCGGGCTGCCGGAGGAGAGAACAATGCCAACCCTCTCTCACTGCAGCAGCTTGGAGCCAGCTGAGAAGCACCTGTCCATGGCTGCTTCAGCTGCAGTGGGCACAGCTGGGGGAAGGGTGCATATCCCCAGCTGGGGAACAGACACACAAAAACAGACAAGCTCTCTGAAATATATAGTAAATAGCTGTCCTTTTCTCCATGGCTGTCCCCTACTAGCCCAATGGGGTTATAGCTGTCCCGATCCCATCTCTGGTCCTTTGCTGCCTTCCTGTGGTCATTCTGCAGTATAAATGCCCCTCTCACCAGACCCCTCCCTTTCCATTTTATGAAAAAACAATCACATTCCATGCATATCCCATTGTCCTGGCACAACCAAATCCTGCCCTTCCTTTAAGTTATGATAAGAGGAAGCTGCATACCGTATTTGGTGGTTCTAACTCTTATCAGTTAGGACAGGGGTAAGGCCTGGGGGCGGAGGAGTGCCCAAAGCCTTCACCACTCTGCCCCCGCCCTGCGAGCAGTGTGTGGTGCTTCAAAGAGCCATGCGCTGCTCACAGGGCTGGGGTAGAGTGGAGAAGGCTTTGCACACTCCCCCGCCCCAGGCCTTAATTGGCCTGGGGGCGGGAGAGTGTGTGAAGCCTCCTCCCGACCTGCCAAGAGCACGTGGCACTTTGAAGCACTGTGCACTGCTCTCGGGGGGGGGGGGGGGGGAGAGCGGAGGAGGCTTTGCCCACTCCCCCGCCCCCAGGCTAATTAAAAGCTGGGGGCAGAGGAGCTGTGTGAAGCTTCCTTCACCCTGCCCCAGCCCTTCGAGGAGCACACGGAACTTCAAAGTGCTACATGCGGAGGAGGCTTCCCACGCTCCCACGCCCCCCAGACCCTGATTGGCTTGGGGGTGGGGGAGCGTGCCAAGCCTCTTCCATGGCATGGGTGCCTAGTGGGAAGGGGGGGTAAAGGGGCTCCCCCACCCCCCAACCAATCATAGTCTGGGATTGGAGTAGCCCTGCCCCTTCCCATTTAGGCCCCACCCTTCCAGGGTGGCCTGGAGCCACTTCAAAAATGTTTGAAGTTGCCCCCAGGCAAAAATTATTGCCCACCCCCGAGTTAGGAGTGGATTACTCGAATATATAGTAGATTACTGATCTGGATTTTATTCTGCTTGTATTTTATAAACATGAGCAAGTCATGATCACTTGTACCTTAGCTACCATTAATTTTTAGTTCTGTGATGAATTCTTCTTTACCTGTTAGGCTAAGGTCTAACATGGAATTCCCCCATAGTGGTTGCAACACTTTTTGAGTTAAGAATTTGTTATCCATCATATTTAGAAAATCCAAGGATGTTTTACCACTGGCAGCATGAGACCTCCAGTGTATATCATTTAAAAGAAGTCCCCATGATGACACGCCATTTTTCATACATATCACTGTTCCCTAGTGCGATTTGGTAGTTGGTAGCAGATACCAGCTAACACTCCTTTCTTCCCAGTTTTTGCTTTTTCTGTTGGGACACTGATCCATAAGTATTCGAGATCATTTTCTTCCAAAATTATCGGTGATTCAGAAATAGGTAATGTCATTTTTTCTACAGAGTACTATTCTACCACCCTTTTTCCCTCACTTGAGCTCTCCTAAATAGGTTAGAACCATTGATTTTAACAATTCAGTTGTGTGAATTCTCCCATCAGGTTTCAGTAATACCAGCTAGATTGAACTTATGCTCATAAATGAGCAATTGAAATTCCTTTTGTTTCTAACCCAGGCTCCTGGCATTGATGTATAGGCAATTCCGGAATTTCTTCTTTTTGTATCATTAGGTTCTCTGATTAATTTTATTCTCAACACCTTGATTATGTGCTGTGCCCTCTTTTTACCCTTCCCTTTGGTTATTTGCTTTTTTTCTAGACAGCTATCAGAGGCAGCAGCGGGGTGGGGTGGGGTGGGGAGGGACAGGCAGGAGCTGATACTCATGGAGCTGACTGACTACCTCCCCCACCCCCGCGCTGCTGTACCGGCTCCCACCTATCCCCCCTCGCTGCTGCTTAAAAGCTGATTCCCTAAGTGCACCAGCTCCTGCAGAGCCACCTTTCCCCTACCCCACAGTGTAAACATATAACCGCTGAACATTTCGGTGGTTACACGTTTACAAAAAAACCCACAACCCTGCATTTTAATATCCCTACATTTCACAAAGCCAAAGTCCTCCACCCCACATCACTGCCAGCAGTTCACTTGAAAAATCTTCTGCCATCTGTGTTCCTTCGCTCAAAGGACAGGATCTCAGAGAAGATGGGTTGGGCACTCTTTCTATTCAGCACATGGCACCAGACTGACACCCATAGGGGACATTGGCAAGGCAGGAACCTTTAAATTCACTGCACAGAATTCTGCTGCTTGAACTAACAGAGTACTTGATAGCAATAGTAAGTTGTCCTCCTATATGTGGTCCAGCCCTAAAGAAGGGGTAAGTACATACTTCCTCATTGGGTTTCTCTGCTAGTTGCTGACTCTAAAGGAACGATGAGACTCAGAAATATTGGGTTCAACTTCAGGAGCTCCAGTTGGTACAGACCCTTGTACCTCTGTTCCCCCCAACCCTGAATTCTTATGCCCATCCCATTTTGTCTTCACCATCTCATCTCTTTTCCAGTCTCCTCATCTAGACTGTCCCAGGTTCCAACCCCCTTCCCCAGACTCTCCATTCCAGTCCCATACTCCCTGTATAGCTAGTCAGTGCACCCACCACTTGGGATCCCATGACAGCCTGCTCCTTCACTCATCCCTGCTCCAGTTCCCTCACATGCCCCTTATTCTACTCCCCTTTCCCATCTAGTCCTATCTCCTCCCTGCCACTCCAGCTCAATATCAAACCTGTTTCCCGTCCCCTTCTTCTCCCTATACCTCCCCAATTTGCCTTGCTTCCCTTCTTCAGTATGTTGGCCCAGTCAGCCCTGCCTAGTGGTGTTTCAGTCTCAGTCGCTCCTCTCTTCCCTCCTTCCCAATTCCTTGTCCCACCCACCCTCAGAGGTCAAACCCTTCACCCCTCTGCATTTGAGTTAGTTGGCTTCATCCACCACTCTGGCTAGGCTCCTCCTGTGGGTGCACTGACAGCACGACAGCTACAGTCTACTTGCTCTTAGTTCCAATGCCATAGCAACTTGTAGTTTCTAAGAGCAGGAACTGCAAGGAAAATTCTTCTGAGCCCTGGTTTAGAGCATGCTCAGTGAGAGGGAATCTTCAGGGGAATGTAGCTAACAAACTCTCACAAGTCTCTAGTGACTATGTGCAAACATTCTCCCTCCACCACCCCCTCCCTAGGCTTATGATTTGGCTAAATTGGGGCAGCTTCTCATGAGAACTGTGAAAGGCACATCTGGGACATCAAGGTGACCCACTTGCCAAATTTCAAGTCTTTGCACCGAAGCATGAGGCTACTACAGCTTCTCAACATAATACATGTATGAACTTTTAACATGAATGCCTCAGCTTCTACCCCTATAACAGAATAGTTGTGTAATGGGACATGGCATGGGGAGAGAACCAGAAAAAGGAATGAATGTATTTGAGAGGAGTCCAGGTGATCGAGCAGAAACAACTGTGTGTAGCCATGTAGAGGAACAACTCATGTTCTCTCAGTTACCCACTTCTACTTACAAGTTTCAGAGAAAGGAAGGTCTCAGAGCACTGGGAGCTTGCCTGCTGGGAACTGGGGTGCTTTGTATTCAGATCCAGCAGCTACAACACCCCACACAGGTCCAACGGGACTGAAGGTTTTGAGGCATGCGATGTAACCACAAAAGGGCTGCATGGAGCCTACCAAATAGCTTGATCTCCTTACCGAAGTTTGTAACTCCTCTTGGATCAAAAAGTCAAGCCAGTGACTCACAGTGGAGCAACAATATACACATACAAGAAACAAAAACACATCAACTGACTTTTTGGTTATACCTTTGCTGAACGTTAAAAACAATTCCTCTCAGTGCCACTCAGCAGAGCCAACACACTCATTCGCTGCTACATGCAAGGACTATACTGAAAATTACTTTACTCACCAGCTCCTACCCTTAAAAGGAATCAAATTAGCAGGGAAGCAGCCAGCTCTGGGTCAGAAGCATGCCTGCTATTTTTGTTTTTAAGTAGATGCTGTGCCAGCTGTTCACTCCTGGAAACAAAGTTGAAGTTAAACATGAAAAATATCCTTTAGCCTAATCATTCTGATAGGTGCTCGGCTAACGTCAAGATTTTCAAAAATGGATGGCTAAAGTCAGGCCTCTAAATCCATATTCAGACATCAAAGCTAGTGACCTGGCAGGGCTCAGGGCTTCTGAAAACTAGGCTGTCAACTTAGGTGCCTAAATATGGATTTAGCCAGGGAAATTTAAGCAGTTGTTTTTGAAAGTCATGATCTAACTCTAATGGCTAGTAATTCACAAATATAACGATGGCACATACACACATAGGCAATCACAATATTTTCTTTCTGATCATAGATCTAGGACGGGGGTGGCCAACCAGTTAGACACTAAGAGCCAAAAGAGCTGTGGATAGTAGTGCAAAGAGCCACACATCCCTCCCCCATGCCCTCCCCAGGTACCCTAGCCCTCCCCCGCCCCCCCCTGCTGACTCTAACCCAATGCCTGGGTCTCACTGGAGCTGCCACCGCCACGCACTTCTCCCTCCAGGCACTGGGGCACGTGCACAAAGTGGGCATACAGCTCCAAAGGAGCCATAACCCTAAGAGCCACATTTCTGTAAGCAAATTGCCGCGTGAGGCTCAAGCACCACAGGTTGGCCACCCCTGATCTAGGATCAGTGAGGAAAGTTTACAGTTCCTGAAAGAATTTGTATTGATCAGTGCTAGAGCATTTCAAGCCCTGGCAATTCACAAGATACCAGATCTTAACGACAGCATGATCTAAAAGAAGTAAGTTCTACTCACAGCCCTGCCATGGACTTAGCAGATGCTTTAGACAAAGATTTTGAAAAACAGAAGCCTCATCACTCCATATTTAGAGCACTATAACTTTCCTCACTGATCCTGGATCTATGATCAGAAAGAAAATATTGTGATTGCCTGTGTGTCTGTGTACTATCTTTAGATACGTGAATTACTAGCCATTAGAGAGCGAGGTCAAGGTTTTCAAAAACAGGGAGGCACCCAGAACTGCAGAACCAAGATAAATTCCAGAACCACAGGCTACTCAGCATTTGAAAAATCATTTATTTAGGAGTGTAAATATGGATTCAGAAGCCTAAAAATTAGGCTCCTATTTTTGAAAATCTTGATATTTAGCCATTTATATCTCTCAGCTTTCTCATTCGTGAAAAAGGAATGATACATATTCACTTCCCAAAGGTGCTGCAAGTCTTGCTCGGTTAATTGTTCAAAAGTGGTTTCAAAATGTAAAGTATCAGTATTACTTACATAAAATTGTGTCTGATTTCCACCTTGCTTTTTTCTACTTGAAGCTCCAGTGCTGCAAAGTACTTACACATGTGCATATAGGAAGGTATTATCACCTCCCCACTTTCTAAAATTATGTGGCAGACCAAAAATGCAGGGGTTTTCAACTCCATCTCATAGTGAAAACACAGTTTCACTTTTGTTTGCTCACACCATAGGTTTCTCTAAGTATTATTGTTTCTCAGCTTTCCCCTTCTATATTTTTCCTTAGATGTTTGAGTTTCTCTTTTCCCAGGATCTTACTCATTTTTTTAATTTCCTCTCCATATTTCTAGTTTCTCTATGCCTCTTTTTTACATTATTTTCTGGTGTATCCAATACTCTGTACATGACATTAATGAGACCTTTACTGGAATGCTGCTTCCAAGTTCGGGAGCTTATGTTTCAGAAAGGATACTGACAAACTGGAGCGGTTCACAGAAAAGCTAGGAGATTGATTCGAGATCTGGAAAATGTGTCTTATAGCTAAAGAGTAAAGCTCAATCTACTTAGTTTATCCAAGAGAAAGTTAAGAGGTGATTTGATCTTGGTCTATGAGAACCTATATTAGAAAGAGTAGATGGCTATTTATTCTACTTTCTGCTAGGTTAACAAGAACCAAATTCATCACAGAGAGGGTAATTTAACTATTAAGAACTCCTTCCCAAGGGAATTCAGTGGATTTTCCATCATTTGTGGTCTCTAAATCAGGAGTTGTGTGTGGGGGGGGGAGTTTAAAATTAATATCAATCATAAGTTATGGGCTTGACACAAAAGAATATTGGATGAGTTTCTTTGGCTTGTGGTATCAGACTAGAGTCATAATTGGCCTCAAGATCTGCCAATCTATGAAGAAAGCCTTGCATCAGATTGACAGACTGTTGTTTATTATTATTGTGCTTTGTTTACAGTGTCCCAATCAGTTTTCAATCCATTTGACAAAAGTGCATTAACCACCCAATTTGAATTAATATTATTGAGAGTAAGATACTACATGATAACACCTTTACAAAATGATCTACCAAGTTCCCTTCATTCATTCATTTTGTAATACTATCAGATCATAGTTAAGTTTGGCTGGGAAACTTGCTTTGCCAAAACACAATTTTGGGCATTTTAATTTGAGACATTTAAAAGAGATCTGATTTTCACAGGGTGGCTATTCAGCTCTTGTTGAAAAATCAGTTTGCTTTAAGGTACGTCAAGCTAAGCACTCCAAAAAAAGTGAAGGGAACCAAATTCAATAATCCCTTCAGAAAAATCTTGCCTGTATATGCGTTATAGGTCAGCAAATTGATTTTCATGAAACTCTGAGAGAATAAAAAAATAAAAGTGTACTCTCAGGTTGAGGGAATCCATTAGCTAAAAATAAGGTGATGAGTTATGAACCTTTCAAAAAGGAGATTTATAATGGAAACTCTGACAAACCCTGAATTCTGGCAATGCATTCAGGCACCACTATAAGCCACAACATCTTTCAAACCTGTTGGGTACTTTTAAAGTGGTCTAAATATAAATACAGAAATGGAGAAATATATATATATATTGTTAAGCAAAGAACAGGTGCTCCTTGCAGGCAGTGTAAAAAAAGATGAGCCATGCATGCAATCACCAAACTGAGCAGACTTGACCAACCGCAAAAACATCCCACATTCCCTCCTTTCCTTCAAGATTCTCCTAACCTACAAGCTATAATCATCTCTCCCTAGAGTACTGCAGCTCCCTTGTGGCAGGCCTGAGGACTCCCAAACCTTTTCACCTCTTTCGCCCAATATATTCACACAATTCCGCCCTCTGACCTCTCAGGGATTACTGGATTTCTGAAAATAACATGCAAGAACAGCTGGTGTGGACAGAAATGCCTTGAATGTAAATACCATGGACTCCAAAATAAGGCCTGTGTCCCTTCTTCTGCCCCCACCTCTTTTGTGATCCCCACCCACATCAAGTGTAGGGGTCTACATTAAAATAGAAAACAATTCAGAGCACCAGGGGCAAGACAAGGATTCAAGCGCCATTGGATATCACGTCTCTGTGCATGCGGAAACACACTATGTTCCATCAACAAAAGTCAGATCAAAAAACCTTTAACATTTCAAGATTTACTCAAGTCTTCATCAAAATGAAGAGATAATGTTTTCCCCCGAGGTTCTGTATTATCACTTCTCATCCCCTCTTGATGCAGTGTATAGGTAGGTGGGCATAGGCACAGTTTGCCACACACCAGTCCTGTTTTTCAGAAGCGCCTCTCCATATTTGAAAGCATACTTCAATCAACTGTTAGACCAGGACCACTTTGTAAAAGTCAGAACTGGTGCTTCCCACCTCTTCAAAAGCAGAAGAATAGTTATAATAACTATCATGTATATTATCACCTCTCACTCCAAATCATCCCAAAACACTTTACAAATTTACACAAAATAGCAATTTAAGTGGCAGAGGTTAAGAATGTGAAAGAGTTAAATATAGCCATTAGAACAGTGATGGACAATCTAGGCTAGTGAGCGGGCTGCATGAGTAGCCCTCCTTCCCCTCAGTGGGTCACAAGATTGTCGTAACCAGATGGTCTCCCAGGACAGGGTAGTTTTGTTAACTGTGCTGGCGTACCTAGAATTTGTGGGGTGTGCCGACTGAACTGTAGCAGCACTTTGGTTGGATGCAGAGGGAGCACACGGCTCTCACAGTCAGTGCTGTGTGCAATCAACACACACCCCACTTCATGTGCCCTTGCTTTATATCAATGTCACTTTAATAATACCACTAGGGGAAAAAATACTATGCAGACAGAAACCAGCAGAATCTGGCAACCCTGAGCATGGTCATTGGTAAACAAAGGTCTCATGGGCCACACACCTGATGGACCATATGTGCTCACTGCTTTAGAACATAAATTTGCCATAGCAAGTCAGAGCACTGATCTATCAACTGCAGTATCCTGCCTTGGACAGTAGCCTCTATCTGATGCTTCAGTGGAAGGTGAAAAATACTCACAGTACACCTGGACAATTTTGCTATCCAATCATAAGGGGTCAAAGCTGGCAACTTTTGCCATCTTGTCAAGCTAATTCTTAGAGATGCTACCTTGTTGAGTTCTTGCTAGTTCTGAGGGGTGCTACTCCTGAACCTAACTCCTCCTATACCAAATCCCTCCCCTCCCCTTCCGCTAATGTGTATAGTTGTGAAGAAACCTTTCTTGTTGTTAGTTTACTGTAAACCAGTACAGTACTGATAGAAATGTAGCCGTGTTAGTCTGGGGTAGTTGAAGCAAAATGCAGGACAATGTAGCACTTTAAAGACTAACAAGATGGAGCAAAATGCAGGACAATGTAGCACTTTAAAGACTAACAAGATGGTTTATTAGATGATGAGCTTTCGTGGGCCAGACCCACTTCCTCAGATCAAATAGTCAGATCAAATAGTGGAAGAAAGTAGCCAAAGGATACAATTAAAAAAAATGAACAAATATGAAAAGGACAAATCACATTGCAGAACAGAAGGGGGATGCGGGGGGGTGGGAAGGGGGAGGAAGGAAGGTAAGTGTCTGTGAATTGCTGATATTAAAGGTAGGGAGAGTGGGATGTTTGTGAGTACAGTACTGTTTGCCTGAATCTGCAGCCAGAAGAAACAAATCTGAATTATGTGAATTGTCCCAGTTCATCCAAAAGTGATGGTAGCTATAAAGCACAATGATTTTGTTTAAGTGTTGACGCTTACATTTTTTAATTTGTTCAGCAGAGAAATAAAGAGGAACAATGATAAGATGACAACAGTGCATGCAGAACACAGGCAAAAAATAGAAAGGGACACCACAAAGATGTGCTATGACTGGGGTGTCATTTTGCTGTCTGAAGCAAGTGGGACATGCTTTGCTGTGGCATTTAGGAGAATACCATTATTATTTTTTCCAATTCCACTCCTGTTGATCACAGAAGTTAGAAATGGCAACATTCCTTCCATTTCCAGACATGACTTGTTCACAAAGCAGTTGGTTACAGAAGCTCTGATAACCAGACTGAGTAGATTAAGTCACTTACTCACTGCAGCAGGCTAAGATGCAATATAGTGTAGCATACCCATTTATAAATATAATTCTGCCCCCTATGGATGGAATACAGCTAATGCGTCCATGCAGTTATAACAGTAATCTTCGCTACAGTGACTGGAGACTTTAAACAAAAAGAAATTAGGGTGGATTATAAGAGAAGTCTATATTGGCTGTAGTGTTAGAGGCCTATTTTTTTTAAACTGGACTGCAAGTTATGTTCCGTATGACAGATATGTGAAGAGCTGACAACCAGAGTCACTGTGGGCTTATGTAGACACAAATAATTAGAACGGCCAATGGAAGACAGGCCGCACTTAACTATGTTATCTCATTAGCAGAATCCAGAGAGCTAGTCACTTCAAGTGAATTTGGGGAAATGGCATAAGAAAGTCAGGAAATCCTTTTCACCATCTGATCTGGGTAATTTATTTACCTACAGCAATTCATTCAAAGTGGACAATGAAAGCACTCTGACCAGCTTTCACTTTCTGCTCATAGTTAGTTTCACTTGCAGGTTGTCCTGAACTAGCAGGATACTGGTTATTTGTTTGTTTCCTAGTACTGCAAGAGACTATTTAAAATCAGCCTCGCCCCAACTCACTACCCTACCTAAAAGTAATGAAAGAAGCCCTCGGGTCTTATAATCCCTCTGTTTTCCTTATTCCGTTTAAAAACAAAACTTTCATTAGGGGCCTAAAACTATGTCTCTACATTTGTATCAGATAGGTTCATCAATGGTGCAGCTCCACTGACTTAGTGGTTTTACACAGGCCCACCAATGGGAGGGGGTGGTGAAATAGCCACATACTATTTCCTGAGGACCCAGCAATTAAAAGGGGCCTGAGGCTCTGGCTGCTATAGCTGTTGCAGTAACAGTGGTGAAACCAGGGCCCTAGGAAGCACTGCGCAGAGTGCTCGGGACACTGCTAAGGACTGGAGCGGGTGCTGCGCTCCAGGCAGCACTGAGGGATGGCTGCCTGCATCCCCACCCCTTCTGCCCATGGGGCCACCGCTTCCAGGAGCACATTGCTCCCCCTCCCCGCCCACCACCACCACCACCACACACACACTTTGTCCAGGGACCTGCGGAGGCCATCAGCTCTGCTGGTTTTACACAAATGGTGATTCCTTTGTCTAGAAGGACACTTCCTCCCCCGCAACCTACATGAACCACAATGAGCACTCAAAGCCAGATTTGAACTTTCAATGCTCACCAGGTTTTTAAGTGCATTTGCATTTAAAAATCAGAATACAATAATAATAAGGAAGGTTGGTCTTGTGCTTAAAGCAATGTACAGGAAGCTCTGTCTCTACTCATAAAAACAGCCACGTACGCACTGTGTGACCTTGGCCAAACCACAAACTCTCTGTGCTTCAGTTTTCCCCTTGTGTAGAGTAACGTACCTTACAGAAGAGTTGTGACACTTAATTCAGTTTGGAAATGCCATAGAAAGTCAAAGTATGTATTTAGTAATGATCAATAATAATAAAGAGATACAGATATTTGCAGTGCTGCTAAATTTCAGCCACGGGGAAATTTGGAATCTACTTTTGGGAGGCGAGTTTGCCTTCAAGCTGTTTAGCTATTGGAGAAGAATTAACTCATACCAGTAACACAAATCACATTAAGGTTGGTATTTTAAATAGCAATTCTCCTTTTTCCTGATCATATTAATATAGACAGAGGAGGGAAAAACAAGTTAGTTAGAAAAATTTTTTGTAAATATAAAGCATCTTAGAATAAATTTCTGCACAGTTGGACAAAGGGGAAAAGGGCAACGCCATATGCTAAAAAATGGACAGCCGCCCCTAATGCTATTTTGGGGAGCCCTCCTCTAATTGCACACACCTGCTGTGGCATGTTATATTTTAAAATATACGCTTAACAGGAATGGAACGATGCAGCAAGAGTCCAGTCCTCAGAGAGACAACATTATGCTGTCTCTCTCTCAGGAGATTTACAGAGCTGTGGGCTATCTGCCAGGGAAATACTAGCACAGAAAACAACATGAATTAAGAGGATTCACTAGTCTAAAAGTGGGCCTGTTTCCTTGCTTTTCCTTTCTACATTTACATTCCATAATTCCATTCTCTCTTGCTTGCTGTTCTGCTATTTTCACTCTTTTTACTAATCCCTTCACACATTTATTTTCTGCCAGAAAACATAATTCTTTTCCTGACCACATTCACACACACCCAAAGTTTGGGGCAGCTTCTTCTTTCTCCCTGTTTCATTGTCTTGGTCCCACTTTCCTCCTCACTCCTGTTCATTCCCCTTTATTTCTCTCTATTTTCTCCTCTCCTCCATGTTTCACATACTGCCTGCTGGGTTAATAAAATTCAAGGACTCCATGACCATAAAACTAAACTGATTCTTCATTAACAGGACTATTCACAGAAGTGCTGCAATTGTAGCTGGCATACTGGCCATGCATACACAGACTGACTTCTTGGTAACCACTCCAACCTGACCTCCTTCCTCTATATTCTATGCAGTTTGCTGGCCCCTATCTTCAAGCCTGCTCATTCCCTGATCTTTGTCCTTCTCTGTGCACCCAAATCCTGCCAGCTTCATGAGACCACACCACTGTAATATATATCAGCAGTCTGCTGTGCGCTACCCCTTTAAAATGCCAAAGCACCGCAGAGCCCAGAGTTAGCTGGGGACTCCCCAGTTGACTCCGGTTACTCATGGCATTTCAGCAGAGCCCTGGGACTTCCCAGCTGACTCCAGGTTCCGCACATTTCCCCAAGGTGACATTTTAAAGGGGCAGCGCCGCACAGCTGAGCCAGGGATCAGCTGTGCGGCGGCTGCTCCTTTGAAATGCCACCTCCATGTTTCAAAGGGGCAGCCATGGAACCAGGTGTCAGATGGGAACTCCCCATCTGATCCCAGGCTCTGTGCAGCATTTCCCCAGAATCCGTGGTCAGCTGGGGACTCCCCATCTGATCCTGGGCTCCGCATGGCATGCAGCGCAGCATGGAGCCCAGGGTCAGTGGGGGACTCTGAGTCCCCCACTGAATCTGGGCTCTATGGCTTTGAAATGCACAAGAGCCCCAGCTGGGGTCTGTTGTACATTTCAAAGCAAGCACCTGCAGGCAGCCTGGAGTTAGTGGGACTTCCTGCTGGCCCCAGGCTGCATGCGGAGTTCCACATTTCTCCTTTGAAATGTACAAGAGCCACAAAGAAGGAATGTGGAAGTGCCTATTGACTAGTTGAGAAGTTCCATTGACTACTCAATTAACCGCATTTTAACATCCCTAATTGGTAGAAAAGAAAGTCACAGGGACCACTTTGTCATGTCAGAGAGAAGAATGCTCCAAGAGGTACTTTAGTCCGTCACTTGGTCTAGGGATCTGAAGAAGGATGGTCTTCTGAGAATGGCACAGGATTGCCACTCAGAAGGTCTTGGATCTAATTCCTGACTCTTTCACCTGACTTCAGAAAGTAGTCACGTAGTCCCTCTGCCCTTCAGTCCCCTATCTGTAAAATGGGGATAACGCTGAGGGCTCATCTAGACTACACTAGAGTGTCGAAAGAGGATATGCAAATTCCCAAAAGGGCTGTCTGCGACTCCACATTGGAGGATAGGTCCATCTATTGCTATTAGCCAGGATGGGCAGGAATGGTGTCCCCTGCTTCCATTGTCAGAAGCTGGAAATGAGTGACAGGGAAGGGATCATGTGATGATTTCCTGTTCTGTACATCTAGGGCATCTGGCATTGGCCACTGTCAGAAGACAGGATACTGGGCTAGATGGATCCTTGGTCTGACCCAGTATGGCCATTCTTATGTCCACATTAAGGCTGTTGTAGTGTCTAGTTTACACTTGATAATTGGTTGATGAAATCTAAGTATAAGACCTCACAAACAGTTTGGGGTTTGTGCCCTGGTTAACCATCTGCCCTGAGCTTGGTACTGACACTCTTGAGCCACAGCAGACAGCATTACAATGCACTCCCCATTTTGTTTAATAAGGATTTTCTATTATAGTAGTAGCATAACTGTTCAATTAGTTTCCTTTTGTATTCCTACTTGATGCTCCCCACCCTCCCATGAAGTGACTGAAGCAGGATAGTGCAGCAGGCAGGTGAGCAGGTAAGTGAAGCACAGGCAGCAGGGAAATGAAGAAGATCAGCAGAGTTCCAGAAGAGTAGTTCTGCTGTAAAAGTTTCTCCACAGCACGCCTGGACTGGTCTGTAAGATTATACAGAATTTTCCTAGGAGGCTCCAGGACTTGGAGATCTCCAAGGCCCCACCAAGGAGTGGTAGGGATGATGCTAGCAGGTGACCCAGTGTCCAACAGATCTGAAGGGCAAGAGCACTCCACTGGACAAGAGTGGATTCAGGAGGCACAGAAGGAGAGAGCGTCTACACTTGCATGTGCCTTTGCGCAAGAGATGTGCTTTTGCACAAGAGCATCCGTGCCAGCGTAGACGCTCTCTTGCGCAAGAAAGCTCCAATAGCCATTTTAACCATCGGGCTTTCTTGCGCAAGAAATTCATGTTGCCTGTCTACACTGGCCTCTTGTGCAAGAGGGCTTATTCCTGAGTGGGAGCATCATAGTTCGTGCACAAGAAGCCCTGATTTCATACATTAGAACGTCAGTGCTCTTGCGCAAAAGCTCCCCGCCAGTGTAGACAGGCACCATGTTTTTGTGCAAAAGCGGCCACTTTGGCGCAAGATCGCGTCAATGTAGACACAGCCATTGTGTTTTAAATTCATACCTTACCTTAATCTAAATTAATTTTCAAGCGTAGACATTAGGTGAGTCCAGGTCTGATGGTTGGGGTTTGGATTTGCGCCACAGGCAGGATGGAGGGCGCTTCCTGAACATCTTGTGGTGGACAGTGCATGGCAAACTATGGGGAGCCAGGGGGGTGCTGGAGCAGAGGAATTACGCAGAGTGGGTTGCCTTGCCTCGACAGCGTGGAGGGTAGTAGGACCAGAGCTAGAAGCGAGCCAGTGCACCCAGCTCCGGCCACAGCTGGCTAAGCCGTGTCAAAAACCCAGCAGGGAGCCATGTAAAGAGCTGGCAGGGACCGGGCTGCAACAGGGCCTCTGGGAGCAGGGAATGGGGGGGGCGGGGCTCTGCTCAGCAAAACGGAGGGGGAAGTGCCGGCAGCGCGATACGTCTCCGCCCCCCCAGGCCGCCTCAATGCGCTCCCCGCCGCGCCTCGCGCCCCGGCACTCAAGGGACTGGCGCTGCCAGCGCAGCACGTGGGCCACGGAACTTGCCCCTAGAACGTCAGCCAGTCTTTTGCGCGTGCGCCGTCTCGTGCCCGGGCCACCTCCCTTTTCACACGAGACCACATAGGGCGCCTCCGGGAAGGCGGCGTCCACCCCCGCCCCGCTCCGCCGCGCCGCCTCCTGGGAGTTGTAGTCCCTCCGCGGCCTCCCAGCCAAGAGCCCGGGCTGGTGGGCGAACTACGTTTCCCAGCATGCTAGGCGTGGCTGCGTTCTTTGCACGGGCTGGGGGGTGATCGAGCTGGTCCCGGGCTGGTGCAGCTGCGATGTGACCCTCCCTTTGCACCTCCGGCTGGCGGGGAGGGAGGAGCTGGGCTCAGCCCGGCCCGGGTTCTGCGAAGGGAAAGGGGGGGGGGACCTTCTCCCGCCCCCCCCAGGGTGACCAGACGCCCCCGACCCCCCACTAGGGGCTTTGTCCTCGGGGCGCAGGTATCCAGCCCCTCCCGACTGCGGGGACTGTCCTGGTTTGTCTCACGTGCTGTCTGCTCACCTTTCCCCCCGTCCGCCTCCTCCCTGCCCAGGGCGGGGCATTTGCACAAGGCTGCTCGTCTGCAAGCGGCACCTGTAGGGAGCACAGCCCCTCCCTCCTCATGGGGCTCTGGGCTCGAGTGGGGCTCCTGGGCACCCTGGCCTTCTGCGTGCACCAGAAGCGGGTAGTCGTGGCTGAGCTGCGAAGGGACAAAACTCAGCACAGCAGCACCCGCCACCAGCTGGAGCTGAAGTTGGTCCAGGTCATATTTCGGCATGGAGCTCGCACTCCTTTAAGACCCGTCCCGAAACAAGAGCAGGTGAGAGGGGGCTACTGGAGACTCCGGAGGGAACTGATCTGAGGAGCAGAAGAAGCTGCTGCCTCCGGATCGTGGGGGCAGAGAGGGGACACTCCACAGTGCCAGGGTGAATACCAGAGCAATGGAGTAGATTACAGTGAAATGCCTTGTTTTTTTAAAAGTTTGGCTGAGAGTAAAATCGGACTCCATCTAATTTTTGTCCAGCTCAGCTCTGAATTCCCAATTGTTGTACCATATTTATAAACAAGTATAGCTGGTGACAAAACAATAGTAAAATGTAGACCCTGACAGATCAATTAGAGTAGCAAAGTTGCAGATCTAGCATTTGGATCCTTCCAGTCCCAACACTATTTTGGTTCCCAAATTTTATCATTTAATAATACTTCTTTTTTTATTACTAGATTAGAAGACTTACCTGGTGTTGCATGGATCCTTCATGGTGGGAGTTGCAGGAGCCATGGCAGGGGCACGTGGATGTGGGGGGGGCTCAGGACAAGGGACTGAAGGTGTGGGGGAGTGCAGGAATCAGAGTTGGGGGTGAGGAGGGGTTCAGACCAGAGAGTGTAGGAGTCAGAGCAGGAGGTGGGGGCTCAGGGCAAGGAGTGAGGGTGGCTGGCAGTTTCTCCCTGGGGGCAGCATGGCATGGGTGGTGGCTTTTCACCAGGTCAGGGCAGCAGGGGTGGGACAGACCAGCTGCTCCTTGGGACCAAGCAGAGGCCACGCTGGCCGGCCAGCCAGTGGCTACTCCCTGAGGCAGGTCAGAATTGCAGGGACTATGCTGCTGGCTGGTGGCTGCTCCCCTGTAGTCATTTGTGAGGGTAACTGTCCCTGCTACACACCCTTCCTTCCTTTCTGTTTGATGAGAAACAATCATATTTCACAGCACATCCCATTGTCAACCAAATCCTGACTTTGCTTTAAGTTATGATAAGAGGAGGCTGCATATCAACTTTGGTGGTCCTAGCTCTTGCTGTTTAGGAGTTCTTGAGTACACGGACTCATAGATGGATGGATGGACACAATGACGGATAGGTGCACACATTCTCTCAAATATATAGTAGATTTCAAAGTGTTTTACAAGGGAGGTATCACTATCCCCATTTTGCATGTGGGAAAACTGAGGCACAAGGGGGTGTGACTTGCATATGATCTCCCCGCAGCAGAGTTAGGACTGGAAGTTAGGTCTCCTAACCCTGTGTCTATTAAGCTAGAGGTTCTCAAACTGTGATCCATAATCCACAAGCTCCATTCAGTTGTTCTGTGGATAGCTCCCTCAGTCTAAGGTGTGCACTTGGGCAGCTGCACATGAGAGAATGAAGGGCCACCTCCCCAATTAGTAGAGCCACACAGAGGTAGCTCCACTAATGAGGTATCTAGGGAAATAAGTGGTAGGTGAGCCCCAGTGGGGTAAGAAGAGGGGCAGAGGGGTAATTTGGGATATGCAGGATTGTGGCAGCTAGAGAAAGAAGCAATCTTTCCCCAGCTCCAGGACTGTGGCTGCCTGGGAGAGACAGCTCTCCTTCCCGGCCTCAGCTCTGCCTGCTGTGGCTGATTAGAGATCCCCTGCTTCCCAGCCCCATCTTAGTAGCTGCTGCAGAGGGGGAGAGACATTTAGAAAAATCATTAAGTGGTCTGTCAGGTGGTCCACTCACAAAAAAAAGTGTGAGAACCACTGATCCGGCCATGCTAGCTTCCCACAAAAACCGCTTACACTCAGTGCCCTTGCACTAGAAAAGTCTGGTTCCCAGTTCATTCTCATGCAATAAAGCATGGGGGAAGAGCAGGAAAATCCACTGCTGGATCCACTTAATTGTTAATTTTCTCCCACAACTCAATATCAATTTCTAAGTATAATGACAACTAGTATTAAAAGAAAGTGCTCATTCTCCCTTACCTCGCCATGTGCATTTATTTATAAGGAAAGAGCAGTTACTTTTTAGGGAAGTGGCAGTGTGGTTTATCAAGAGGGGAAAAGATGATGAACAGGATGGGGTTGGCTACCAGGCCAGTTTTTGTTTTTTAAGTTTATCCTGTACAGACTAACTCGGCTACCCCCTGAAACTTCTGAAGACATGGCAGTTCTTTGTCTTGGGGAGCCTGGTGGTTCTTGCATCTAACATTGGGCAATGGTGCCACCATGTGGTGGGGCTATCTGGCCTAGACTTGTTTTGTTTGTTAGGGGTATCGCATGAGAACACCTGCAATTCCTAGGGAAGGGCTTTGGACCCAAAACTCTAATGACATTTTACCTCCCAGACGTAGTCAGTGCCCTGCTTCAGAGACATTTGCACTGTCAGGGATTCAGACTTAGTGCATCTTCCAACTCCTGCATGTGGTAATTGGAGCCTATCAGAACCTGTCTGTTTTTGCCCCTAACCTTAGGTTTTTGCTGTTTATGTAGACAATAAATGAAGTTGGTGTGATGGAAGGACAAGGAGCATCTTCTCTAGTGTTGGTCAAATCATATTTGATGTTAGTGTGTTCAGTGCAACTGTGCATATGAGCATTTGGGTCCAAATGTGGCCTAGACTGCTATCAAATCTGTAACTTAGTTAAGTTAGCAAGGGGTGGTGTAATGTCTGTCTTTAAAACGGGAATGAGATAGATCTCTGATTCAAATAGACGTATACACAAATCCAAGCAGGATAAAGGGAGTCGGAATTGTTAGGATACCATCCTGGAAAAAAAATAGCATTATTGGATAAAATAGTAATTAATTAAAGTTAGATGCAGTTAACAGTACCATAAGGCCTTGCTCATTTGGTGTGACAACAGGGAGTCCCATTACCAAGCACTGATTTTTTTTAATTAGGAAGTGAATGGAATAACAAAGCTATTTCATTGTAGTGTTCTCTATTCATTTATTGTGACAGCTGTAGTTTAATTTTCATTATTTATACAACATGGCATAGTAGTAAACATACTCTCTAATAATGTGCAAAAGTAATGAAGTCTTGGCACTATGAAACCTCATTTACAGGAGTCTGCTGTTACATCTTTGCTGAGAAGAGGATTCACACCATTTATTTAAATGTAGGAATTAAGAAGTTGTAGTTTAGCAAGATTCTAATGTAGTAATTTAAAATGTAGTTAATATTGAGTGCCCAAATATGTCCTATTCAAGTCAGTGTGGGTGCATAGCTGAGGGCAGTAATGGGTCTTATTACTGTATATGTAAGTACTCATAATTGTGCTCACTAATTTAACTACACGGAAATACTATAAATACCCTTTTGTGTACTGAGAAGCTGTTGACGTCCTATCCTTAGTCACACTCAGTATCTGATATAAAATAACGTTGGCATCTGACACTCAAAAAGGTGTATGTGTGTCACTTCCAACTCAAGTAGCGTCATGTTGTAAGTGCAGAGATTCAACTACAATGTCACATTTTCTCCAAACATATGTAACTGCATATTGTTACTGTAGAAGAGATGTATCTGTTTAAATGCACAAAGCCACTTTTAATTACATGTTTGCCAGATACCAGCTAGATCCAAATTTTTACTGCCCTTTTGAACCAAAATCCATCAGAGTCCACACCTTCTTTGTATTAGTACAATGGACATTGCCTTCGGTTTTCTGTTCTAGTTGGCACAAATGTAGGGAAGAGTAAAAATGGCTAGATCTAGAGTAACAACTTGGGGGTTTGAGGCCATTTTTGTCTAGATGCCTCTGGTTTTTTTTCAGGAGTGTTGTCACTCGAGCTACCTTGAAATAGGGTACCCAAAATAAGATATTGGGATTTGGGGGGAAAATTGGCTAGGTCCAGCTTTTGCCTTCTGTATTGCTGGCAGCTATGCTGGATACAATAAATGTACTGTTGTTTGTAAGAAATCTGGCTGGGGAAGCCTTCAGATTCCAAAGCGCACACTCACCCTCTGGAGTCCAATCCATTAGTTGCCAATAGAGCACAGCAGTATAGCTCATCCCTTTCATGCACCCTGCCCTTGAAGTGGCAAAACCGTTTCTGTTTGCCACTTGAACAATGTGCTCAACTCGTAATACTCAGACACACAGATTTGTTCCGGGGCAATGAGCACTTGTATGCAGGCTGCTATAGTGAGCAGGCTGTACATGACCCCAATTACCTGGGCATCATTGTGATTGACCTGGCTTTTTATGGACTCTGACTGGGACCTCTTGAATCTGAGGATATTCGCTCTACCATTTAGCTCAAGAAGAAATTCAGTGTGCTGTTAGTAGCAGGTGTGATCTGTTACTACTTCAGCTGTTAGGGAAGTATGGCTGTCTCAGTGCTGGTGCTTCCCAGAGCCAATACAGAGGTGATGTTGCATGTTGTGGTAGTGGAGGCTCTCCGACGACCTACCACCATACACTCCAAGATGCTTGCTAAATACCAGGAGATGCTGGAGTCATGGACTATATATCACTTGATCCTGTCTCAGTATCACAGAGATAGTGCACTTGTGTTCTCCCAGGCTTTGGTGTAGCCCAGGGTAGTTCTGATGCCATTGCAGATTATTATTTTCTACTGAATCATTTCTCTTTTGTTTTTTGCGACAGGTGGAGTGGCGCCCAGCTCTGTTAGAAGTCCCCGCTCAAACCCAGTTGGATTACATAGTAACTGACCTCTCTGGTGGGCCAAAACCCCACTCTCCCTATGAAGATCAATACAAAAAGACCACCCTGAACGTGAGAAACTCTTCCCTGTTCCCTTTGCAAGACTTGTATCTTTCCATGCACTGAATGGTGATTGCTGTTTCTCTCCCCAGGGTGGAGTCATTGCTGGGCAGCTGACAACAGTGGGGATGCAGCAGATGTTTGTCCTGGGGGAAAGACTGAGGCGAAGCTATGTGGAGAAGATCAATTTTCTGTCTCCGGTGTTCAATCCTTCCGAGGTTTTGTGAGTTTCTGAAAATTTCTGCATGTGTCCCCCACAACTGCTTTTTTACCTCTTGGATGAAGGCTCCCTGACTACACACTCCTCCCCCGGTGTATCACACTGCTCATTGCAGGCATCTGATGCCTCCCACATGGCCAGTACAACTTGGAGTCTCTAGCGCAGGGGTTCTCATACTTGGGAGTCACACCAGGCTAAGTGGGAGAATCACAAGCTGTCAGTCTCCAGCCCCAAGCTCTGCCTCCCCTCCAGCATTTGTAATAGTATTACATTTTTTAAAAGTGTTTTTAAATTGTAAGGTGGGGTCACACTTAGTGGCTTGCTGTGTGAAAGGGGTCACCAGTACAAAAGTTTGGGAACCATTGCACGCAATTCTCTCATCAGGTGTCTGAATTGCCATTTAAGTGATGCTAATGTTGACAGTGGATATCTGGAGCTGCTGATTCATGTGAGATCAAGGTCCCGTGTCCTACAACGTGTTCTTGGATGTGGCCTTGTTTACAGGAGGAAGACCCATGTCACTGTTTAACAAGCTACTTTTTCTCTTTCAGTGTCCGTTCCACTAATATTGTTCGCAACCTGGAATCCACACGGTGTCTGCTAGCTGGACTGTTCCAGCAACATAAAGAAGGTACCAGGAGAGGAGCATGTCTGGTTGATGTGCTTCCTACCCTATCTACCCTACATACTCTCCCACACCCCAACTGCTCTGGTCCTCATGTCGCTGTCTCCCCACCCCTCCATCTAGGATCTTTTGCCTAGTGCACGTATTGTCAGATTGCCCTTTGCTCTGTCTCTTCCTTGGCTTCATATTGATCCCCATCTTTGATCCCTTGCTCTGCTTGACTGCAGCATTTACTGGCATCAGAAACAGGCAATGAGAAAGGGAGAGTAGGCCACATTATATTGTCAGGTCTGAAATGTCTCTCTAGAGAGACTGGAACATTCTGCCCTTCCAAGCCCTGTTCAAAGTTTGACCATCCAGAAACACCTTCATCTGCACCCTGACGCTCACTAATGTGAGACTAGTGTCTCAGGATGCATGTCCTAGAGCTATGATTGTCTTGAGAACATCTCATTTGCTGTTGGTTTCTGTGGTTGAATGCCCTGGCAGCTTTGTTCTGGTAAGTCACTTTTCTGCTGTCTTGGTGGGCTTCAGGGAGGGATACATTTAGTAGTCCACAGTAATACTAAATTCAGCTATATGAAGTACCACACACACACAGAGTCCTACAGCAATAGACTCTTGGGGACAGAGACTTGCCACTTACGGTAGGTATGCCCACAGCGTAGCACAGTGAGACCCCCAACCTGGATGGTCTCTAGATACTACCACAATGTCAGTGACGGTTAACAAAAATAGAATTTGGCAGAGTCTTGGAAGGGCATCAGATCAAGGGTACCAGTCATTTTCCTTGCACAACAAAACTGACTGTGTAGGGAAATGGTTTGCACAAAGGCCCATTTCTGCATTCCTGTGTTAGTGAAAGGAAATCTAGTATGAGGCAAACCTGTGTGTGCTAAGGCTAACAGAAGCCTCATCTTGTCCTTTCTATAGGCCCTATCACTATCGTCACTGATGAAGCAAGCACTGAAATCCTCTACCCCAATTACCAGAACTGCCAGCGCCTAAAACACTTGAGCAGGTAATTCCTTGTCACATCATCCCATATAAGGTGACCACAGTGTCAATTACTTAAAGCACCATAATTTTCTCATTCGCTGAATTCTTCCTATCACAATAGTGGTGCTCCTTGTTAAGGTGTAGCTGCATGAAGTACCAGTGACAGACACTACTGTATTTTTTCCACTTTATGGGAGTAACTGTTTAATGGATCTTGAAAGATCAGTTTCATCTACTCACTGCAAACACTTGTACACAAATCATAATTGTATATGAGGGTAGCTGTGTTAGTCTGTAACTTTAAAACCAGCAACTACTCTTGTGACACTTTATAGACTAACAAATATGTAGAATCTTGAACTTTTGTGGGCAAAACCCACTTGATCAGAAGAGCTCATTTGATGAAGTGGATTTTGCCCACGAAAGCTCATGATACTATATATATTTTTGTTAGTCTCTGAGGTGCCCCAGGAGTACTCATAATTGTATGGTTATAGCATGGAATGCCTGCACGGCACAGTTGAGCTGTCTTGGAAGCCTTACTTGTGCAGTTCCATCCTTCAATGCGTTAGAATTAAATTTAAAATAAATCCAAACTCTGAATACCCAAGATGTGATAGTGTTTCATTTTGGGATCATTACAACATCCATGTAACATTTCTAGTCTTACCTTACAGGCTTGGCATCTTTTTTAACAAAGATTTTATCTGAGAACTTAAAATATTTTCTTATCAAAATTGACATGAAAAGAACTTTAAGGTTGCAAAGTCAGGCATTCAAGTTAGTAAATGCCAGAATTAAGAGTGCTGGTGCTCTCTCTTTCTCCTTTGCACATATGTACCATGCTTGTCTTGGATTACATGACGCTCACTTTTGTCCATAGCACAGTAGAAACGATCAGAATTCATTCGCGCAGAGAGACAACCTTAATTCTGGTATATAACAACTGAATGCTTGCTTTGCAGTGTAGGGTGTATTTGATGAGGCCAGGACTAAGGAGCAGGCAGGCAAGTAGGCTAACTGTTGCAGGTAGCTCAGTGAGGCCTGAGAACTTGCACACTGCTGCTGGAACATTGACAAAACTAAGAAGCAAGCACTGAAACAACTGTATGCGTGTAAAATTTTGGGCAGGATTGCTGAATTTTCAGGGGAACAGCAAAACACTTTTCTGACTCAAAGGCCTGTCAAGCTTGTAGTCCCTGCTCCAGGGTTGAGGTGCTAGAGCTGGTGAAAGAAATGGCCAGCCTTTTTTCCCTTTTAATATTAATAAAGCTGTTTTCTGCTAATCTAGTTCTGGGAAATGGTTGAAGAGTTTTTGCTGAAACTCCTGCCCTCATTCTCAGCCCATAGGGTTGAAGTTTGGCAATATTTAAAAACATTTGAAAAGAGGGGCTGCTTGTGGAAGGTTTTAGGCCACGTTAGCTTAAAGCGTCACTCTGCATTGCTTGTACAACAAATGTAGAAGTTTTGTTCACTGCCCTTTCCTTGTGAGGCTAGTTTGGCAAAGGAGTGCTCCCTGGAGGCGCAGGTGGGCTGAGTTCCAGTGTGACACAGATTAGTAATTGAGATGTAATCATGGCTAAGTGTGTCCTTTTCTTTTGAAATGCTTGTGTCTCATTTAGTTTTCCTCCTTGGAATTAACATCTCCTCCCCCATCCCCAGGTTGGAGTTCTAATGACAAATCTGAAGTCTTGGCATCAACTCAGACACTGAGAATCTGTCACTTCTAGTGTCAGCATTCCAAACACTGGGACTCAATCCAGCACTCAGCTGTTTCCATTCTCTTTGCTCTCAGGCCTGGAAGAGAGCCCTACCCACCCAGCAGGAGGTTCTGTTGCAGCTATCGTGTTTCCTCTAAGTGCCTGAGGATCTAAAAAGCTTTCTTTTCCTTGACAGGGGTAAAATGGAAAGTGTCTTGTTGCAGCCAGGCATCTCTGATGATCTGAAGACGATTCGAGAGGAGATGGGGATTGAAAGTGAGAAGTCTGTGGATTTTTTTCTTCTGCTTGACAACATTTTTGCTGAGCAGGTGAGGTTGGATGGAATTGCAGCAATGTCATAGAAATAGCCTTGGATAGTTCCTGTTTCAGGCCCCTATCCTGCAAGCTGAGCCACACGGGTAGATCCCTGTGCATGGGCCGAGCCCCCTAAAATCAGTTTTGTTCCACAGGCATCTGCCTGTGCAGCCCAGTTGGCCGGATGCCGCCCCTAGTAGCAGCTCGAGGAAGATTGTTTCAGTAGGAAGTATGATTCTGCAAGGTTCAGAGCACCCTCTTCTCTAACCATTGAGTGTTGCGAGCACATGATTATAGAACAGAAAATTTATTTAAATAGCAAGTTCTCCCTAACCCGTGAAATAAAATATTCAAGAAATATTTTTCTTCCTTCACTCTGATTACAAAGCTCAGTAAATAATTCAAATATTGGCCTATATATTTGCAAAGTTTTCTCCTACTTTTATTTACCTAGCTCTAATCAGCATGCCAAGAACTGGGCCTATGGGCAGGTGGCATTTTTACCAGGCTCTACCACAGTAGTTAATCTAAATGTATTGCCTTCCTGAGATTTGCCTTTATTGTTAACTTACGTAGAACCCGGTCTCGAAGAGACTCAAAACCCTTCATGTATCCCTATTGTACATCAGAGCTATTAATAGGATGCACTTGGGCTAGCTGGCAGCAGAATAGCTCTGTATCTCCATCCCAGGTGTTAAGAGCGCATTCAGTGCTCTTTATGTGAGTGAAAGCTTAAGGAGAAATATGTATAAACCTTACAATTGGTGTAAGGGCCAGCTCCTTATATTAAAAGAAACTCTTAATGCCCATTACAAGTTAGTTTCTACAGCAAGTGCAGACCTATGAAGTGTGCATATTGTGAAACTTAGCCCATGAATACCAGTGTTTAGGTATGAGTGTGGGTGTAGGTCCTTGCTTTTGAGTGGTTACGTGCTGGTTGTTACGCATCGTGTATTCTTTCAGGTACATGACTTGCCCAGCTGCCCCGTGATGAAAAATTTCCTAAAAATGATTGAACGTCGGTCTGTCGACTCAGTACTGTACATCATGGAACATAATTCAAGGTGACATCTCATAACTAAAGCCTGAAGGATAGTTCTGCCCTTCACTAGTTTGAAAGGGGAAGGTTCCAGTATGGAAGGCTGGAGGACCAAAGAATCCCCTTTTCAGGATGTCATTTCAGACGTGAGAGAGCTGAATCCCACCAGGCATTTAGCCCACAGATCATCACCTGTAATACACAGCAGGGCTGTGAAGAGAGAGGTTGATACCAGTGAGAAGGGTACCTTCCTGGCCTGCAACACAGGACTTACAGACCAAACCAGCTGATACACACAGCTGAGTAACTGTGTCACATTTATTTGTAAGAAGTCATACCACAGGACACAGTATTTGTTTTCCTTTAATAATATAAAAAAAAACAGTCAGAAGCTATTGTCTGGTGGTGGGGATGCTGTCCCTTTCCATTAGGGCAGTGGTTCTGAACCTTTCCATTTGTTGACCTTGCATTAAAAGAAAATGTTTCAGGATTCCCCATTTCTCTGAAGCCATCCAGAAATGGAGGGTATAATCATGACCCCAATACAGATCACAGCCCCTAGTTTGAATGTCCCTATACCAGAGTAAACCAAATGGGGAAATGAAATAATCTATCCTATGAGAGTTCACACCGTTTTTTTTTTTTTAATGTATAGATCAGTTTTTTGTTCAGGCTAATTTCAAATTCCATCTGTTCTAGAGAGGTTCTCCAGATGAGCGTTGGTCCTCTTCTGTATGCACTGAATGATAATATTATGAAAGCAGTGAATCCATCAGCTCCTGCTACAAAAGCCAGGTATAGGACAATATAATTGTCTGCCCAGCTACCATCAGTTCTGATTGGTTGCATGTGTAAAGAGCCAATTCCCTTAAACATTGAGTATGTGTGAGTAAAGGAATGGCTACGTATGTAACCATTTGCTAGTTTTAAAAGCTAATTCTCTGTTAGCAAAGACATGCAGCTGATAGAGATCCACAAGAAATAAATTAAAAACGTTTCTTTTATTTTCTCCCCCACCCTCACACAGAAAGCTCATACTCTATGCTGCTCATGACATTACTCTCATCCCTCTGTTGATGGCACTGGGGACCTTTGACCACAAGTGGCCACCCTATGCTGCAGATGTGACAGTGGAACTGTATCAGCATCAGCAGTCCAAAGAATGGTTTGTTCGTCTGTCTTACCAGGGAGAGGTAAGGATTCAGTGGATCCTTTGCAATTCAAGTGCTAGACAGTAGGCTTTGCGGCAGAATTCCAGCCCTCTAAGCAGTGGAATGAGACACATTCGGATTGCACAATAAAATACTCACGGACAACATGGCTGGGCAGGAACCTCCTTCTGTCTGCCAAAAAGTTCCACTGGCTCAGAGGCCAGGCCAAAGTTCTTTAACCTCTGCCTCAACTTGCCTGGTTGAAATTGTACAAGGGATTTGGGCAGCACAAGAACTAGTCACTTATTAATTGGGTGGAAACTTGATTGTGCCTCTGCAGGAACAAGTGGCAAGAGGATGTAGAGCTGGTCTCTGCCCCCTGGAGGAATTTCTAAGTGCTCTATCCCGCTATGCTGTAAGTCCAGAAGAGTACAGTGTCCTTTGCTCCCAGGTGGAGGAGGAGCAGTAAATTAATTCATAAATCGTTTTTAAATAAAACTCCATTTCCTGCTTAACCTTTGGTGTTGGAATTCTTTCCTCCCTCTCCATCTCATGAAACCTGTTCATGCCAGATACAGGACTCTGCAGGTCCAGTACGTACAGCTGCTAGCATATGCACTTGTAGCAAGAGAAGGCAGGGTGTGAAATGTAGAACTCCGCCTCCCAGCTGGATAGCTCATCTGCTAGGATGAACTATTGTCAGAACATGGCATTTAGAGAGTGTGTCACTTTGAAGGCAGCTAAAGATAGCTAAGGAGGAGAGAAACTTGGCCTGCTTCACTGCTGCAGCCATGGAGGAGGAATAGTGCCTTCTAACAGCGAAGGCTGGAGTATATTGGAGAATCTGCAGCCTGATTCTAGAGATGATGCACTACATGGTTCCTCTTGTGATGTTCGATGTTGAAAGCAATATAGACTGTTGCCTTACTCTCATCAAGACAGCTGCTGGGCAGAACATGGCTATCTTCCCTTCCTTCTTACCCTAGTGCAAACATGGTGCTTGGGACACAACTGGTAGTCTATAACACATACTGCCCATGGAAACATCTCCCAGGCAGTAAAGAGACTGCTGAACTCCCTTCCTGCTGTTATGGTCCAGATGGAAGTTTGCCTGCTTTGAGCATACAACTATACCAATCTAAGATTAAATAGGTGTGTGCTGAGTGTATATTCCTCTAGGTGAATTTAACTTCTCAGTTTAACAGAGAAGCCTAGTAACGGACTCTGCCCTCTGCTTGCAAATTTTACAAGCTGGGTAGGGTCATGGCAGCTTGAGAGCACTCCAGGAATACACCCATTTCTGTAAAAGTGCTGTTGATTTAAGTAGCACCACTTTTCTTCTCTGACCCTACTACCCTAGTAGAGCGACAAGTAGCACTGCCTTAGCAGAGTCCATGGTTTAGTTAGTATTGAAAACTCAGGCCCTTGGTAGCTGTTAAGGGTGCTATGCAATAGCCCTCCTATCCTAGCACAGCTGGTTATTTACATGCATGTCACCTAAATAGCCCCTCCAGTACCACTGTGTAATATTAGCCCTGGCCACCTAAAAGAGAAACATTAGATACAGTATTGTAGTTCTGTTGTAATGCATGGCTAGGTGGATGACTGAGGTACTATAGTAATTCCTGTCTGAGAAATGTGAGCTGAACTTTCCTCTAATATCATTAAACTGCCCCCAGCAACCACTACAGGGCAAACCACAGGTGTTCCAAGACCAGAGAGTTCTGGTGGAGGGCTGGTGGCTGGGCTCCCTGGCACATGGCAACTGGGCAGCCAGGCACAACCCAGTGAGGGTGCTTGGCAGAGCCAGGAACCCAGCACTCCACAGCACAGGGAGCTGGGCTGCCCAGTATAGCAAGGAAGGGGTAGGGACCAGCAAGGCTAGTGGTAAGGAAGAAGCTGGGAGGCCAGGTATGACCTCCCCTGGTCCAGCAAAATCCCTCATCCAGGTCAGGTCCCTAGCGTGCCAGACCAGGGAGGTCCAACCTGTATTATATACTGACAAAATGCACAACGGGAAGAATGACTTGAATGCATGTATACATCACCAAGTTCTAAATTAAAGGCAATCAATGGCAAAAAAAAGCAGACAAAATATTAGTAAAGCTTAGGGCTGTCAAATAGTTAAATCATGATTAATTACATGAAATGTATTCCTGATTATTCACTGTCTGAATGGCACTATTAAGCAATAATAGAATACCATTTAAGTATTTTTGGGTGTTACTTATTTCTGTGCTACAGCTCAAGGCAGACAGTCTCACAGTGGGTGCAACTGTATGGCCAGGCTGGATTCACCAGATACATGCAGCAGTGCCCTGCTGAGCATGGCATCCTGGGCAGTGGACTGACTGACTCTCCCCGTTTCAGCCAGAGTTCTCTCAGAAGTGTGGAATCGGCGTGCATTAAAAAAAGCTAATGCTTTAATTTGAGTTAATTGCATGTTAATTGCAATTGACAGCCTGACTAACTCCTTATATAAACATATGACATAAATCAATAGTGCAGCCTCATCTGGAACACCATGTTCCGCTCTGGGCACACTAGGTCAAGAACATCAGCAGAAAGTTTTCCAAGAGCAGCAATAGAAGTGATTGCAGGCATAAAGATGAATTCTTTATGTGGAGACTGAAGATATGTGGAATGTCTGGAAAGGGACCATTGCAGGACATCTACACAATAACTAGACACACAAGTTAAAATGGCAGCTTGTTTATCTCCATCATATAAGATGAAGCTGCCAGCCAGTGAAACTGAACAGCAGCAACATGTTCTGTAGAACTCACTGATACAAGGCACTCTGAAGAGCAAAGACACATTTTAAAAGGATTCCAGATTGGTACAGCTACTGAAAAGAACCAGTTACCGTAGATAGGATACAATACATTTTAGAAAAAGTGTAAAATCCTCATGTTTCAGTTCAATTGCCAACTTTGAGCTGACAGATTACAAAAAAAATTCCCCCTCAACAGGTTATTCCATAATGTCACGTATGGGGTTTCTGGCACAGGTCACTGTCCGACAAGATACAGAACTAAATGGACTGCCCAGCTAATTCAGTAGGACAACTCAGTATAAACACAAGATGACCACAGTACCATTGTGGTATGATGAAATTAGGCTCAGATCTGTTGAGGAATCTGCCATCTTTTGCTCACTACCAATGACTAGCAGTAATATTTCTCTCTACACTCAGAAATAATGCAGCAGGAGCACTACAAAGGCACTGCGTGCAGGAGGAAGGGTGGGGGGGAAGGATCTGTCCAAGAACTCCACAGCTAGCTACTGTCTATACTGCCTAGTAGGGATGTTACATTTAGATTAAGTGGCTAATTGAATATTTGATGCAATTTGCATTGACTATTCGATTAGTCGATAAGCCTCTGCCTTTGAAGTGTAGCAACAGCCCAATGGGCTGTAGGGAGCATGGGGCCAGCAGGGGACTCAAGCAGTCCCCTGCTGGGCCCGTGCTCCCTGTGGCATTTCAAAGCAGCAGCTCAGGATCCTCAGCTGATCCCGGGCTCCATGCCGCACTGCCACTTTGAAACAGCATGGAAAGCCTGGGACCTCCTGGCCCCAGGCTACCCACGGTATTTCAAAGCGGCAGCGCTGCACTGAGCCCAGGCACTGTCGCTTTGAAACACTCCTTTTCTTCCCTCACCCCTTGCTACCTCTTTCTGATAGAAGCCGCAAGAGAGGTGGGGGAGCGACTAGTTGAAAGGAATTTGATGGGAGATTTTCTTTGTTAAAAACTACACGAGAAATACTAGAGGCAGAACTTAAACTGAAGTCTTTAGGACTGGATGATAGTGAAAGTATAAAGTAGCTGAGGTACTTACGCAAACATGGATATTTTTCAAATCATCAATTCCAAACAGGGAACAGAGCTTTTCTCTGTAGGAGTTGTAGGAATCAGTAAATAAATCCTGCTACTTACAGTTCATACAACGTATGTCTAAGGATAGACTAGTAGAGCCAATGGTTAAGCTGTATCTAAGATGATCAACTGAATAGCTTCTGTAAAGGAAAAACTAAGCCAAGGTGTAATACAAGTTAATTCGGGGCATCCAATCCCTTCCCGTCAATTCAGCATCAGACTTTCATTTTTTATTTAAACTAGAAGTCCCTGAAACTTAAGAAAAGTAACTGTGGGGAAATATTTGTGCTGCTGATTTAAGGATGGTGAGCAACAAACAGTCAAAGTAAAGAACTGTTTTCCACCCAGAGGAGTTAGTAAAGAGAATGGTTCTAAAATTTGTATTGGAAGTTTCACTAGAGAAGAATTAGATACCGAGTTGGTGGTTTGTCTGTGGCTCCAACATAGTAGATGTTAGTGGAATTGTAATGATTAAAAAGACACTATGGCTGTTTAAACTACAGTAGATAGCACAAGGTATTGAAGTGTCATGTCTACAATAGGCAGCTATAAAAATAACTATAAATTATCTACACTGATCAGCTTTGAGCCTGGAGGATCTGCTACTTAAAGTGGGAAGAAAATAAAGGGAGCCAGCCAGTGGCAGAAGTGAGAGGAGATCTCTTTAATTTTAAAAGTATCTGTTACCAGGTTGATGTAGCAGACCATGATATTTTAACTGCAGCTGTGTCTTCAACTTTGGTGTTTCATGGAGAGATAAACAAATAGTGAATCAATTTGACAAAGGACTGCATATATAGGAGTGTATGTGAACATATGAGTGTGAAATTACATGTGGAAAAAGATATTTACATTAGACATGACCAGGGGATGACAAACTGCGGCAAAATCCACTTGCCATCCCCGCACTGTGCATGCACCAGACCCGCATTGCACATGCCACCGGTGAACGGGCGACCAGCTGAAATCTACTCGCCACGGGCAAACAGATAAACTAATTTGTCAAGCCCTGGACATGACTGACGTATTCAGAATTGTAGTGAAAATCAAATGCGCCTTTTTCTGCTGTCAGAAAAAGCAGATTCTTGACTGCATTATTGGTGCTGGGATGACACAGTTAAATCTTTTATGATGTATATTTGCAATCTGTGGCTTACAGTACCTTAATGTATCAGAACAGATGTTAGATTTAAGAGGGCTACATAGCTTCCTTTTCCTAATTATAAAGGTGACTCAGACAAACTATGCAAATACTTAAATTCAAAGAATGAGGCTTAGGTAGATGTCGCTCAAGTAGTAACCTGTCCCAGTACCTTCTGATTCAACATACGTTAGAGCCCGAGAGCATAAGGAATGTTGTTATTCTTCCTCTGAAGCATCACTTAGTTTTCTGTCTTTTGGTGGTACCCACTAAGCTAGCTGGTACGATAATTTGATTGCAAGATCTTCACTGCATGATTCTGGAGATTAGCTAGCCTCTGATATGGTCTGCAACCCAAGGTATGTACTGTCTTTTAGACCTCGATACTGAGAATTGCATGTGTATCTTTACAGACTAACTATTTGCAATACCACAATCTACATCTTTAAATAGATTTCAGGCATTTACCATGTTTGTGCGATATAGCAGGGGTGTTACCACTAAGTTTCAAAAGTTCATTATCTGGGGGTTAGCAGAAAAGCCCAAAAGGTGTCAGGCTGTGCTGGGATTTGAAATTATATAAACTGAACAGCAGAATATTCCCTCCCATGTTACTAGGAAGAAAGAGCAGCCAAGCTTGTATGAATAAAGTCTGCCTCCTACTTTATTCTCAATTTATCCTATTTATTTGAAAGTGTGGTTTTACTCTGGAGCAGGGGCCAGCAAGATATAGCCCATGGGTTGAATGGATATGGCCTGCCAAGCCTTTTAATCTGGCCCACCCACCCACCACTGTAGCATGCAGCAAGTCAAAGTGGCTAGCTGCTCCTCGTAGCTGTCAGCACTATGGGGGGAGGAAGGGGAAGGGCTTTGTGCACTGTACCCACTCCCAACAAAGTCTGAGCTCCTACTGTCTGGAAACCAGCCCATGGGAGCTGAGAGATTTTGCTGAGGGCAGAGGCAGTGCAGTACAACTTCTCAGCTCCCGTGGGCTGGTTTCTGGCCAATAGGAGACGAGAGATTTTGCTGGGATGAGGAGCATGCAAAGCCCCTCCTCCCCAGTGCAGTGAACCATATAGAACTGCCAGTCAGAGGCTGCTGGCTGGGACCTGCTTAAGCACCTCCTGACCAGAGCCTGCCTCTGGCACCCCACCCTTTCCTAACTCCCTCCTCTTACTTTGCATCCCCTTATACACCTTCCACAGGCCAGAATCCTCTCCTGCTCCCATACTCTCTCCTGCACTCTACACCCCAGTGACTTGCCCCAGTTCACCACCCAAAACCTCTGCACCCTCCTCCCACTGCCCCAGCCCACAGCTCCCTCCCAGATCCTGTATCCTCTCCTATCTCCTTCCCCAGGCTAGAAACCTCTTGCACTCTTAGCCCCTACCAGATTGTGCACCCCAAGCCCCTGCCCTGGGCCACAAGCCCCTTCACCCAAACTCCCTCTCAGACCCCACAGCCTCTCCTGCACCCCAGTCCCCCTATCCTGAGCTCCCCCTCTGTATCCTAACCTCCATCCCAGACCCTGCAGTCCCCTCTATAAAAAAGTGTGGCCTTTGATCACTTACCAAAAAACCTTGGTGTGGCACTCCATCAAAAATTATTGTCCACCCCTGCTCTAGAGAAAGGACTAAAGTTTTAGTATCCAATCTCTTCTCCCCATGCATGTTACATAAAACTTGACTCTTGAAATTCCCTCAAAAAGGTTTGAAACAGCAGAGATGGAATTAGACAGGATCAATGAAACAGCAGCAAGGCAACAATTTACCCATCACTGTTGTCTAGATAAAACACCTGCCCACCGTCACCTTTGGCACTTATTTTTTTCTTCCCCTTTACCGGAAACCTGTAAGTCAGAGACCCTGCCTTACTCACTAGCATTCCAGTGTGACAAAGCCCTTTGGGCAGAGGCACTTTGGCAGTGAAAAGACAATTGGGAGAAGGTAGGATGCTGTATGCAGCAGAGAAGACACTTGCCTTGCAGTGGACCAAGAACGACTGATCCACAAGGACTGTCCAGAAGCAGGAGCCTACCAATTCTCCAGTCCTCAAATGCTGAAAGAGGCTGTGGTTGCCATCTCCAGGACTCAGGTCTGCCCCCGAGGATAATGCCAAACTCTAAGAAACAAGTTCTGCTCCGGCCAGGTAAAAAAAGTACCAAAGAAATCAACTGACAGAGACCCAGCTGCCAAAACAGCACCTTTTATAAAGATACAAAAGCTAGTCTCATCTAGCAGCTAGTATGTTTGTCACCCTAAAGAGGGATCAAACAAGGTGAAGTTTGATAGTCATCTGAAGTTCACAGGACACCACTGGACTGAATTAAAAATTAAAAGAGTTCATTTTTGTAAGAAACAATATATTTTATTTTTCTGACACCACAGCCCTAGCGAGTGGTTTTGTACCAAATTTAATGGAGGTTACACAGAACGTTTTACGCTGGGGAGGAAAAAAAATAACCACAAAAAAAATCCTGTATAACTTTTAGTGTCTGTTCCACTCCCACATTAATAAAATCACTTGGGGTGTCTAAGAAAAGGAGAATAGGAAACAGTGAGAGAGACTACTGTAGGATGTAACAGTGTCCAAGTCCAGCCCCTTCCTGAAAGTGGGAAAACGCCCCACATGAGGAGAGGCTCTCCTAGATTTACTCCCCAAAATAATACATTGTATTGCAGCTGCCAAAAGGAGGAGACAGAAGGGGACAGAGAGAGAAGCCTATTTAATAAGGAGTGGGAGGGAGAGACAGAAGGTGCTGGACAGCACTCCATAATTTGAAAAATATGTCCTTAATTTATTATTTCTTTTAAAAGATTCCCCTCACTGAACTTAAGTTCCTTTTTGTGCTTTTCATTAATACTCTGCTCTGAGGTCGTAGTTTGGTTTTCTATACATTGGAGTTGAAGGAAAATAGTCCGTAGTTCTGAAGATGGATTCTCCACCTCAAGTAAACAGCCTAGAATCCCATTCTCCTCTCACCCCCAAAGACTAAAGTCTCTGCTAAAATCCCTTTTACAATATAGTACAGTACACAAAAAAAACCCAAAAAATAACCGAGTCCTGGGAGAAGCCAGTCCAAAGGACGTAAACATACAGAGAATGGTGCAACTTGTGACAAATGGCAATTCTCAAAATACAGCTACAGATTCTCAAAGCAGGTGCCATCATGGGATACCGAAATCCACAAAAATAATTTTTAAAAAATAAATCTTAAAAAAAACCTGTTAAAATGAATTATTTGTTTTTCAGGTAAATTCCATACATTCGAGATTTCCCAAAGCATCCTCTGGTCTCTTTTCACCTATTGCATGGCCAAACTGTACTCCTGAAGCTCCCCCAAAGCCCTCAGGACTTGGAATCTCATCTTGACAAGGATCACAACATCCAGTCTTATGGTAGCAGCTTAAAACATCATGTTCCCTGGATTTCCAGGGCCTTGGCTAAATCCTCCCATTCCAACATCAGCAGCCATACCTCGGGGTCTCATCTGGGGGGGAATCATGATGTTCTGTTGAGGTCCCATCATGCCTTGCATTGACATCATCATACCAGGTGAGCCCACCGGTCCTGGGTGGCTATATAGCCCAGCAGGGGCTCGGTCCTTGCCTGGAATCATGCCCACTGCAGCTACTGGGTTACTCATTAGCGTGGGCTGACCAGGCATTGCCGTTTGTGCTGGTGACATCATCCGATGGTGAGGTCCCATCATGCCTTGCTGCAGAAAGGCAGGTGGTCTCATGGGATTATGGCCTGGCATAGATGGAGCAGTTCCGAGGGGGATATCGGCAGTGCCCACTGGACCTGGGCCCCCCATGCCAGGTAATGCAAGTCCCATCCTTGGAGTCTGCTCTCCTATCATTCCCTGCATATGAGAGAATCCAGGCCCAGGACCCTGTGGCTGCTTGCGGCCTGGAACCTCCCCACGAGGGAAATACTGCAGTGTCTGGCTAGGCTTCTCCGAGGGAATAATCCTGGACAGGTCAAACTCTGGTATTCCAGTGGCCCCAGGGCGGATCACCTCCTGCAGGTCCGGATCAGTGAAAACTGAAGGCATGTTTCCTAGAACAGTGAAGGAGTCCGGACCCCCAGGGCCTCCAGTCTTGCAAAGTGCTGGATCCGTTGAACTTTGGGGCAGGTTGGTGGGACGCCCCAGAGGTCCTTCTCCATGGAAGCCCATTCCAGCTGGGAAGTTGCCTTGCCCTCCACTGGGGCCATTGTGTGGAAATGGCACCTGCTGGGGCGGAGACTGTACTGGAGGAAACCCCTGTGGGAAGCCCAGGCGTCCTTGAGGTACCATTGGAGGATCTTGGGAACCATGGCCCATCATCGGATTGTGTGACATCAGGCCAGGTCCCACAGGGACCCCATGAGGAGGTATACTGGGTCCCATAGCATTTGGAGAGGGCATCTGATTGGTATGGGAAAGAGGCTGGGTCATTCCCATTGGGCTAAGGGTTGGCATTGGACCCACTGGGTTTGGACCTGAAATTCGAGGATTCTGGGAATTAATGCCCATTCCTAGAGAAGAAAAAAAAAAAAGAAATTTAGATCAGAGGCAATCAATAAAGATACAAGAACTGTGTCATGTTTCTGGCTCTGATTTATGAAATTAGTGCCAGTGAAAGATGCCAAAGCCTCCCTTGCTAAGGCTACTGTTCTATTTAACCGTAAAACAGCATGGACTTCAGCAGCCCTATGTTGTTCTCACAGCGTCCAATGTGACCAAAAAGGGCTCCTAAAGCAAAAGGAGAGGTCACTAGATCCAACTGATGCCTTGGCCATTTTGTCAAGACTGCTTACAAATGTATGTGGAGGTGGGGATTGTTTAATCAACATACAAAGACATTTGCCAAACGCCTCCCTTCCACAGTCATGGCACCTGCAAGTCAGGTGGCTCATCTGTTAGATCTGCTCAAATTAATTAGTCCACGAATGCAGCAATTTGTCATCAAGTACTTAACAAGTCACTTTTTTCATATACGTGATCAGCTCCAATCACTAGTATCCTGGGCAGACCATAAACTGTACAGTCTTCAAATGCCTGTTACCAGACTCCTGGTCCTGAGAATTCTCTTTTTCAATTGTGGTCTTTTCCCAATGGCAGGGGAACAATAAGCAATCTGGGGCAGGGGCTTACAATGTAAACACATTTCACACACAGTAGGGCAAGTCACTAAGTCCAAGGGGACAGGAACATTTATTTATCTTCTCCCTTAACGCCTGGGTACAGAAAAGAGCAGCTTCCCCCTTACTACGGCACAGGCCAAACAGGCACCCTGCTCATCCTCTGTCTAAAAAGAGAGTGCAGGTTTCTGGGAAGCACTCCAATTATTTCTTCGCCAACTGAAGCAGTGCGCAGAAGGCTGGGCAGGAACCTGTCTTACCTGGTAGATTGTTCATTGGTGGCAAGTTTGGGGAGCGTGCTGGAGGAGAGTCATCATCCGAGCTGGCCACAGTCTTGATGGCATCATGATAGAGTGGCGTAGAGCTGGGCATGGCAAACTTGGACATCCTTGACATCATGATGGAGAGAGGATTCTGGGAAAGCGTGGGCTCTGGCGGCATTGTATAGGGACTGCTGGAGGGAAGATTTCCAGGGAGAGCCACAGGAGCAGACTGGCTGACAGTGGAAGGTGGTGGGCCACCTAAAAGAGGAAAAGATTTAGAGTGTTTTTCCTTTTAAATAAAATTCTCAGAAAACTTCCTCATTGGTTCCAAGAATCTATGCAAATAGACGTCATGAAGCAACCAGTTAAAAGTATGATAGAAATACACATCATACTGCTAGACAGTGGATTTCTATCCATATGGTTTCTTTTGGGAAAGAGACTAGCATGTCTCACAATACTCAGTCCAGAATCATGGGCAACTAGTTTGAAAAACTTTCCCAAACTTCCATGGTAATTCCTTTCCCATTCATGCCTCAAAATGCAAGCACAGAGACAGAAACCCGAGGACATACAGCCATTGTGGGCCATAAACTATAGTTATCCATGCCCATTTCTGGAGAGCTCTATTAAAAGTTTACACAAAGTTTCCTGTTTTGATTTACACTTAAGTATCTTATATAAAAACTCATTACCATTACAGTCTCAATGAGTGTTACTTTTCCTGTTATTTTAAAATATCCCTTCCTTATGGAATAGTGTAAACACAATTTTCAGCTGATCGTAGTCCCCATGTCTCCCCACCAATAAGCTTCAAGATGCCTGGCTCATTTTTGGAGCAAGAGGTCACTGTTTCAGGAAGACATTTAAGGCACTCATGTCAGCCAAGCAAAAGCCAGCTCCAAAAAAACCCACAGGAAGATTATGTATTAAAGGCTTCGCTAGACACAAGAGTAGCCACATATTAGAAATTCTGGGTCTAACTGCAGCAATTCAAGCCCAGATTCAATGCCAATTTAACACTCCGCCTGGGAACTTTAAACACAAGCATCCAGATTCTTCCTTCCTCTCAGTGTGATGTACACAACGCAGAATAAGATGGCTAAATGACAGATATTGGCATATGGCGGACATTAGGTGTCTACAGTGAGAACTACTGCTGCCATAGAAACTCACTGGCACATCCATTAGAGCCAAAGGAGCAGTCCCCTTCACTTTGAACAGGAACAAGTCTGATCTTTCAATAGTTATCTTTCTGCAACACTAGAGGGCAATGTAGTCATGCGTTTTCCACAGGCTCCTCATTAACTCCTGCAATAAGGAGGTTTCACAGGCTGAAAAGCTCTTGAGAGCTGGTTCCATCACACTGCTGCTTCTGCTGCATGGAAACACTGCACACCAGGGATTTGCATATTTGGAAGCTTGTGGGAGGAACAGACTCTGTCACGTACAAGCTCTGAATCTAGGAGCGAGAGATGGGACTGGTGCTGCTGAAATGCCAAACAGATTGTGTGCATCCCGAAATACATCTTATGGTCCTTGATTGTAAAAGTCTTTGGGTCAGGGACTACCAGCACCAAGCATAATGGGGTTCCAGTCCATGACTGGGGCACCCACATGCTAGAATAATACAAACACTGAAACACTCCATAGACTGCTTCACATCTCTAAGGACCAGCTGCATAGAATCCACCTGCTACCTCTAACTATACATGAAACAGACAAAATCTGAACTGGTATCAGCAAAGCTCCTCCCAGGAGAATTTGTAAAACAGAATTATACCACCAGCAGTTACTGCCTGAACAGATTGTGAACAATAGCTACCAGGGTCAGCACACTTTTATAGGTACTTCTTGTTTCTCCTCTGGCCTAACAACCCCATTTTGAGGGTTTTTTATGATCTGAACAGCAACATTTCTCCCCAGTGCTACAATATTTCAGTTAGGAACAGGCTGGCAAACAAACTGTTCTAAGCTTTCTTCCACAAAGAGAGGGATTTCCTTCCCCACCCTTTTCTACTATATTTGAGAGTCAACTTGGGGACAAGGGGAGTATTCAACATGTGTACACCGGCAAGATAAGATGAGAAGAGGCAATTTGTTATGGAGCTCGCCCACACGTTCCACTCACTTAGCTCGGAGCCTCCACACAAACTCATTCAAACTGGCAGGAAAAGCTCCATATTCTCTTTCCTCCTTGCACTTGCTGCTCCAAATGCCCAGCAGGTAAGCCTCCCTCATCTCACATCACACATCAGGGTGAGCATATGTGAACCCAAGAATTTACACTTAGATAGAAAAGGAAACACTGACCTGACTCCACATTCCCCAGCATGGCTGGAGAAGACATGGTGAGAGATGCTTTGTGGTTCGGGGGAATCCCAGGACTCTGCAGGGGGGGCTTTGGAGAGGAAGTCCAGCCAGGAGAAGGTGCAGGGAGCGAAGGAGACTTGAGGTGGACTGGCGAGGCAGCAGCTGATCCCAAAACAGGGGGAGACTTAATGGAAGCAGCAGCAGCTGCAGCAGTTGGCCCTGCAAGCATTCCTGCCAGCTGGGATGGAGTCTGAGGGGACTTAAGGTTCCCCGAGGGAGAGCCCAGCATGGGAGACTGGACCTGCCGCATTGTGGGGGACTTCAGAGGGTTGATGCCCGGTGAATGCACCTGACCGGCTGCAACAGAGATATCCAAGGGCTTGCGTCCTAGGCTGCGCTGAACAGGGGGAGCTGTGTTGAGGCTATTAGGGTTACTGGTTGGGTTGAGAGGTAGTGGCGGCATGTGGCTGAGCCGGTTGTTAGTCCTTTGGTCAGGCCCAATCTGCTCTCTGAGATTACGGAGACCACCTCCCGGGCCCTGAGACATAGAAAGGAAAGGCCTGGGACCCATGCCATACTCCTGTTGGGGATGCTCTCCAAATGGCAAGGACACCATTTTCTGCTGAGAGGAGAGCATCTCTGAGACTCCTGGACGCAGCTTCATCATCTCCTCTGGCCCCACTCCAGATTCCCTCATCTTTTGAGGTATCATGGGTGGGTTGGAGCCCATGTTCACATTCAGACTGATGTCCCCCTTCATGCTGCCAGGGCCCATCCCAAACTCTAGCTCCCTACCAGGGCCCATCTGAGGTGGCATTCCTTTCGGGAAGTCCCCCCTGGAGGGGCTCAGGGGCCCTTCCACAGGCATGCGAGAGAAGATGGGGTTATTCCCAGGCTCCATGTGTCTCTGGGAGGAAATCATCCGGTTCATCTCTATGCCAGGCCTGATGCCTTCTATGCTCAAACCAGGGGGAAGGCCCAGCTGCTTCTCTGCCAACTGCTGTTGAAAGATCTCTTCTGGCAGGCCCTGTGGATTTGGGAAACGCTCCCCTCGGCCAGGGCCACTGAAAACACCCTGGCCTGGAGGGAAGTTTCGGCCATCTGGGATTTTTGGCACATCATCTGGCCAATTGACTCCTGAAAGCCCAGGTCTGGATGTGGGATTTGGGACACTGGGGCTGTCCATGTCAGGGTTCATCATTCCTGCAAATCCAGGCAGGCGCATCTGGCTCCCAGGCATATTGGGGTGAGGGGCCATGCCTCTGGGAGGCAGAGAATGGGACACATTCATGCCATCAGCAAAGGATTCTGGACCACCAGGGCCCCAGGCCTCACCAGGGGTCATCTGATAGGGAGGAGGAGGCCCTCGAACCACCCCTCGAGGCCCATGCTGGTGGACCATCATGTCCTGCAGGGAACACTGCTGCACCACAACCTGTTCTTGCTTCCTTCTCTTCTCCTCATAAAACTCCTGCTGCAGCTTCAGCCAGGCCACTTGCTCTGGAGTCATGTGATCCAGGTGGTCTGGGCCTATGGGTCCAGATTGGGAGTTCATAGACGGCGGCACCATTTCATCTGGTGAGAAGGGCATGTCTCTGTGTCCTTGAGGGCCAAATGGAGCCCCTCCATCTGTCCGAGGCCCTGGACCTTTGCCTAAACTTTGGGATTGAGCCATCATGGCCTGTATGGGCCCTTCAGGTTTCTTTTGGGGACCATCCAGAACCCCAGGGT